>NC_045449.1:56891587-56969438 GCF_002776525.5 Piliocolobus tephrosceles | reverse complement strand
AAAAAGAAAGGAAAGAAAATTGAATTATATAAAATTTTGAATTAAAACAACAAACGGCAGAAAAGAGTAGAAGACAAATATAGAAACTGTGAAGGGCAACAAACAGAAAACAGTAATAAGTATGGTAGATATTAATCCAACTATATCGATAATCACTTCAAATGTCAATGATCTAAATATACCAATTAAAAGTCAGAGATTGTTAACAGTGGGTCAAAAAAACAGACCCAACTAATGTGTTACTTACAAAAAACCTACTTTAAAGGAGTCAATTCCCCAACAAGACTTAACAGTCTTGACTGATGAGTATGTAACAAGAGAGAATCAAAACACGAGGCAAAAATGGAAAGAACTACATGGATAAATAGATGAATACACTATCACACTTGAGACTTTGATAGCCTTCTTTCAGAAATGGACAGATCCAGCAGGCAGAAAATCAGTAAGGACACAGCTGAACTCAACAGCACCATCAATCAACTGGTTATGATGGACACCTATAGACTACTTCACATTACCACAGCAGAATACACATTCTTTTCAAGTGCACATGGAATGTTCATTATGAATGAACACATTCTGGGCAATAAAGTACACTTTAACAAACTCAAAAGAATAGAAATCATACAATGGTTGCTCTAAGACCACAACAGAATTAAACTAGAAATCAGTAACAGAAAGAGAGCTGAAAAATCCCAAAATACGTGGATAGTAAACACATATTTAAATAACACACAGTTCAAAGAAGAAATCTCAAAAGAAATTTTAAAATATTTTGAACTAAATAAAAATACAACTTTTCAAGATCTGTGGGATGCAGTGATAGACTGAAATTTATTGTGCTTAATATATTAGAAAAGAAGAAAGATCTAAAATCAATAATCTAAGCATCTATCTTAGGAAACCAGAAAAAGAAGAGCAAATTAAATTCAAAGCAAGCAGAAGAAAAGAAATAATAAAAACTAAAGCAGAAATCAATGAAATTTGAAATGGGAATCAATAAGAGAAAAATCAACAAAATCACATCCTGGTTCTTTGAAAAGAAAAAAAATTGAAAAGATCAATAAAATTGAGGAGCTTCTAGCCAGCCAGGCTAAAAGAGAAAGAGAAAGACACAAATTACTAATCCCAGAAATGAAAGAGGGGATATCACCACAGATTTCACAAACATTAAAACAATAATACAGGAATATTATAAGCAATTCTACACCCACAATTTGATGACTTAGATAAAATGACAAATTCCTTGAAAAACACAATCTGGCAAAATTCTTACAAGAAAAAATAGACAATCTGAATAGGCCTATAACTATTAAATAAATTTAATCAGTAATTGGTAACCTTCCAAAACAGAAAGCTGTGGCCCAGATGGGTTCACTGGTAAATTCTACTAAACATTTATGGAAGAAATTATACAAATTCTCTACAATCTTTTTCAGAAGGTAGAAGCAGAAAGACTACTTCCTAACTTATTCTATAAGGTCAGCATTACCCTAATATGAAAACCAGACAGATACAACAACAACACTACAGAAATTTCTCTCATGAACATAGATGCAAAAATTCTCAATAAAATATTCACAAATCAAATCCAACAATGTATAAAAGGAATTATACACCATGACTAAGGTATTTATACCAGGTATGCTAGACTGGCTCAACACTTGAAAATCGATTAATAAAATCAATCACATGAACAGGCTAAATAAGAAAAATCACATGATAATATCCATATGATCAGATCCATAAAAAGCATTTGACAATATCCAAAAGCGTCTGAAGACTGAAAACGAATATTATCAGGCAGACTGGGGATGGAGCACAGAATTTGAAGTTCTGAAGTGGTATTGAGTTTACTATGATTTTTCCTTGCATTTTACCTGGCTTAGAGAGCTCAAAACTCAGAGAAGTATCTACTGGGTAAAGTCAGAAAAAGTTCCAAGAGAATCCCTCCCTTTTTGGTCTGAGGACCAGGAAAAGGGGCCCTTATGGCTCCAAGACACTGGAGGAAACCTCCCCCTTTTTTTTCCCTTTCCCCCTTTTCTTCCATCCCAGTTCCCAGGCAATTTCATGGCAGTAGCAGCACAGATACAGTAGTGGTGACTGGGCAAGCACCTGAACTCTGAGAGAAGGGAATCTTTTTCTCTTATCCCAGGAGTTGTGGTCCCAAGGGTGTGAAGCACATCCTCATTGCTGTTGCTTTTTTCTCTGTCTGTTCTCCCATCATTTGGTCTGGATGAAGACACAGCTACAGGAAGTGACTGGCAGAGTAGTTAAACTGAAGCCCCCATTTTCTGTCCAGAGGACTGGGCAGAAAGGTCCTGGGGAACTGGAAAATGTTGGTGAGACTGTGGTGATAAGATATCAAGAAAACAATCCCATAATGTTCTGTATGAACTATTGGGCTCACCTCTGAGTTGTGTGTGCATGGATCTGATCCTAAACAGCACACTATAGGCTTTTGTAACAGAGCTACAAGTTATACCACTACTCTGGTCCCAAAATGCACAGTGGGGTCACACTCGTGGGACTGACCTAAATAGCACTGCAAATACTTTAAAACTTGAACTGATATTTGACCACAGACTCCAGAAGGCAGGTAGAAAACTGTCCTGGACATAATCTGGGTGACTGGCCTCTGACACACAGACACAAAAATCAACACTCTCCTTAGGGTTTAAACAAAACTCAGGGTCTCATGAAATAATATTCAAAGTATCTACGACAATCCTAAACTATTTGGTATATGAATAAATATGAAAATCACAATTTGAAAGGGAAATGTCAATAAACAAATGTCAACCCTGAGATGACACAAATGTTGAAATTAAAAAAAACAAACAAACAAAGACTTTAAGGCAACTCTATAACAATGCTTCACTATGTAAAGGCAAACATTCCCAAAATGAACGGAAAGATAGAAAGTCTCAAAATCCGGCATGTAGTTTACATGTAAAGAATATCATGCTTCCTATCAGCCAGATTTCAAGTGCTCAGTAGCTACATGTGACCAATTACTATGTATTATACCATGAGGTTCTAGACCTATATTCAGAATCAAGTCCAATCAGTCTCTAGAAAGTAAGATTAAGAAGTATGATCCAACCACCAAAGACTAGAAAAATCCATGGATGATTACTCTTACCACATCCCCATTTAACTCACCTATGTGGTCGGTGCAAAAGACAGACAAATCTTGGAGAATTACGGTAAATTTTTATAACTTATTCAGGTCATAATCTAATCCACAGTTACTTTAAGTGCCTTTCCATTCCACAGGGCACTATGCTGGTCTACCACACTAATAGTATGTTGATTAAGACTTGGTGAACAGGAAGTAGCAACTAAACTAGGTATCTTGGGAAGAGGCTTATTGCAGAACTTCAGGTGAATCTTAGGGCAGACCATTAGTATTTTGGAAAATAGCTATGCCATCCTCTGCAAAAAACTATTATTCTTTTTTGAAAGAATAGTTTTTGGCTTATCACAGGGCTTAGAATAAACGGTTTGACCATGTGCCACCATATTACCACGTGACCTGGGTGGCCTGCCGTGAACTTAGTATTACTAGAGCAACAAAACAATATAATTGGATGTGCACTGCAGCACTTCATCATCAGATGGAAGAGTATATGTGAGATGAGGCTTCAGCAGGTCTTGAATCATAAATAATTGGTATGAGTAAGTAGCCATAAGTCCATGGCTCCTACTTTTGCTACATCATTTCTTTTCTCTCAATTTGGATGTAAGATCTGATCTTATGGAGAATTTTTCTATGACCATCTGACTGGGAAAAAAAAAGTCAGGCCTTCTTTAATGATGGTTCTGCATGACATGTAGATGACAATAGCACAGCTGTCCCATTCAGGGGTGGTCTTGAAGGAGTGGTGAAGTAAAGAAGTGAAGCCCTCCCTGTGGCAGAAATTTAAGCAGGGCCTGATTGTCCGTTTTAATTGTAAGGAGAGATAACAGAGGTACTGTTCTATAGTGACTCACGGACAGTGTTTAATGGTTTTACTGGATATTCAGAGACTTGAAAGGAACAATTAGAGAATTGATTACAAAGATATCTGGTGTCAAAGAATTCGGCTGTATCTCTTTGAAAGGGAACACATATGAAATAATTTATGCCCCATGTGAATCCCTGACAAAGAGCAAACACGGCAGAGAAGGGGCTGCTTAACCTGGTAAATAAGATGGCTTGTTCTGGGGACTCAAGTCAGTTTCAGCCAATGAAAATGGCCTACCCAGCCACTCTACCCTACCCTCATTAACAAAGGGATGGAGTTTATACATGGACTTAGCAAAATGAACTTCCACTCATCAATACTAATCTAAGACCACAGCTGAATGACCACCTTACCAGCAGTCCATACATGTGCTAGGGGACAGGTAGGTAGATATGCCAATATATGGTACCATTCACAGGATGAGTGGAAAATTACCTCTCTGCTCATTTCTAGCTCCTTGTGATTTCCCCTTCCTTTTTAATAAATCAACTATAAATTTAACATAAATTTTGTTACATTCGTTATCTACCACTCCTGTGTTTATAGTGCGAAGGTTTTCAGGTTTGTCTTACTCTGCCCCCTTGTGGGAACTAGCTCTTCAATCTTTCACTAGGAAAAAAACATTAAAACCAACTGCTCTTCAAATGAAACAAAACAAAAAATGTATCAACTCTATAATAATTTTCCCCAGGCTTTACCAATAGATCCCTTCCTCATCATTTCTTATCCAACTGTTTATGACCCTTCAAAAAGACTTATAAAGTTTTTCAAAGGAGCTTTTATAACTTTTATATCTTACCAGAAAAATTCACATAAGAATATTTTAAAATACAAATCTTTCTAGATGTTCATACCTTTACCAAATTTATTTTATTTTATTTTTTGAGACGGAGTCTTGCTCTGTCGCCCAGACTGGAGTGCAGTGGCACAATCTCGGCTCACTGCAAGCTCCGCCTCCCAGGTTCACGCCATTCTCCTGCCTCAGCCTCCCGAGTGGCTGGGAGTACAGGCATCTGCCACCACGCCCAGCTTTTCTTTTTTTTTGTATTATTAGTAGAGGCGGGGTTTCACGGTGTTAGCCAGGATGGTCTTGATCTCCTGACCTCATGATCCACCCGCCTTGGGGCTCCCAAAGTGCTGGGATTACAGGCATGAGCCACAGCGCCCAGCCTTCCAAACTTTTTAGTTGTCATGCTTTTATTCCTTTTCTTTCATAAAGGTGAATAAGTAAGGAGTGGCTTCTACAAGGCTCCTAGTGTTAATTAGGCCAATTATCACAAGCTAAATAGAATATTTAATATGTTCTGATACAAAATGTGCTTGGGGCCACATATTCCAAGAGCTTAAGATTATAAATTAATTATCATAATCACTTTGCTCATATATGAGGAAATAGTGGAATACGTAATGGGTTACTTAGACCATCAACCAACATGCAGATTTTAAGAAATTAACAATTTAAGTATGTTCCTAGAGGGATGGCCATGCTATACTGCTAATGGAGAGAGAAGAGAGAACTAAAACTGCATTTTATTTTTCAAAAACCTTCAAACTAGTTCGTATATGCATATGCATCTTGCATATGCCAGTATGAGCTCAGAGGAAAACATGGAAAGATACAGACTGAATGTAGGTATTTCTTACTTTAGGAGAGTGGAATAGGAAGAAGCCTTAACATATCCTTTTTAAATGTCTACATTGTTTGGTATAAATTAACTTTTTAAAAAATTAATTAAACTATAACAATAAAAAATATAAAGTATGACTAAAATATAAAAATGCATTCTGACACATCCCTAACATTCTGAATAATAATGAACTATTGGCCTCAAGTTGGGGCTACATATTCCAAGAGGCATCCCAAGTTTAATTTTATAAAAATAGTGTGTTTTACTTTTAAAAAATCTACAACAAATTAAATTTCAGAAGAAATACAGAACTAGAAATAAAGATATTTCAGAGGGATTTATCATTTAAGCTCAGATCTTCCAAATATTATCCAACCACCAATAAACAAACACGTACTTTACATATCAGAATGAAAAGGTTCTAAACACATGCTACCAACAATGCTGATTTGAAACTTGGGATGTAGATAAGTATAAAGCCAGAATATAATACAAAATTAATATTTCCTGTAGGAAAATAATGGTGATTTCACATTATTCTGAGAATTCAATGAGGATTATGTGAAAGCACCTAGTCCACAACCTGGCACATACACAAAACAGTCTTATTCATTAGTAATGCTACTATACAAGATATATTCTTATACTGAGATAAAGAAATAATACACTGAATATTGAAATAATTTCCTTGTCACTCTATGTAATTAACGACAGTTGGTTCAATAAAGAAATCATTGTAACTTTCCAGACTGAAGAATAATTTGTGTGTTTCAAGGGCATAAACATCTTATTTCTACTAAATATTTTACATATTTGCAAGGAAAGAGGATCAGAATATAGTATATTTGACAATTTAATATACTAGTTCTATTGACACATCAGCTGGTATTAATCAAATAAAGTTGGCTACAAATAATGCAAGTCATGCAAAGCCACACCGTACACATTTTCCCATCTTCCAGCATGAGCTGGTTTCGTGGACATCATTACACCAGTACACATCTTGTACACCAGAACTCAATGCCTGCATAATGCTATTTTTGCAAAAGAAAATAAAAACTGGGTTTCAACCATATCATGCTGGCTCATCTACCTACTTAATGTCTAGAATCAAGTAAGTTGCTTACATATATATGATCGTTAATGAAAAAAAATCATTTAATGCAGAAAATGGAGCCAGTAAAACAAAACAAAAAAATAACTCTGATAAAGTAACTCAATATTCCTGAAATACAGAATCTGAATTCCTAGAACTATAGTTTCCTTCATCAAACTTGATAGCCTAAATACAAAGCACTAGCACTGTTCTGTATGCAAGGACCCTACTATTAATAAACTCCTACATTACTAGGAAAAATGGAGACCCATAGACAAGACAAAATACAATAAGTAATATAGTCCAATTATATATAATATGCTATTGGAGAGTAGAAAATAACCACCTAACCTGCGGTAGTCATACCGGGGTAAAACTAACACTATCAGTTTTACAGTCACATTTCAAGAGTCCATCTCCCATCTCCGACATGTAATAAGCAGAAGACACTGGAGGTTTCTGCCCCTAAACTGGAACAGTGAGTATGAGCATGTCTGAGTCAAAATCCACTGTACCGGAGAGACAGATCAGAGGCCAAGGAACTTGTTAACACACAGGAAAGAAAAGGACCCTGATGCACAGAGGATAAGAAATTGGCACAGTCCAACAGACATCATATATTTCTGCTGCTACTGGAGAAGAAACATGAAATAGAAACTGTAACCACTATCAGGCAAGGCAGATTATCAGGCAGTATGCACCTATATGGGGATCAGCTGTTTACAGTTAGTGTTTGTTCTGAATGAACTAGCATCTGTCCCGATAGGTTGATATTGGTGCATACTAATTTTACAATATTTTGAGTACTATCTGTATTGTAATAAAATGGAAGGGCACTGGTTCTGGGTTAAGATGAAGTAGGCACACTATGCCTTAACTGAATGTAACTAAAACCCCTGAATATAACTGAAAATCCTGGAAAGAATGATGAACCAGCAATCTGAGACTCAGAAAACAGTAGCGGGCAAACTGTGGAAGAAAACTAGAACTTAAAGTACAACCAGTTCAGCAATGACTTTCCGGCTGTTTTTTATGTACCCCAAACCCCAAGCCTGAATCCAAATCCTGGAACTACACGCCAGGAACAAACACAAAGAGATACAAAATAAGTCTTCTCTTTCTGGTTAGAAAGTGGGAATGGAGGGCCTCTATATGGGACTGAGTGAATAGGGGAAATCCCCTGGCTTTTTCTTCCTTTACCTTTCTCTTCCAGCCCCGTCCCTAGGGAAGCCCATCTCACAACCAGCAGCTATAGCTGAGGAGACACATAAATCTCTGAGGAAGAGGAATATTTCTTATCAGACGACTATCAGTGGTACAAGGAATGTGAGAGAACTGCAAGGAGAAATAGACAAATCCACACTCATAGCCTGAGATTTCAATATGCCTTGCTGTTCAACAAGTAGAAAGAAAATGGGCAAGAATATAGAAAACTTAAATACACTATCAATCAACGTGACCAGGTTGACATTTATAGAACCTTCCGCCCTAAAACAGCATAATACACATTCTTTTTAAGTGCACACAGAACAGTTATTAAAACAGATCACTTCCTGGGCCATAAAACAAGTCTCAACAAATTTAAAATGATTCAATCTACAGAAAGTTTGTCCTCTGATCACAATGAAATTTAAGTAAGAATCAATAAGACAAAGATATCTGAAAAACTTCCAAATGTTTGGAAACTACATCAACACACTTCTAAATAACACATGGGTCAAAGAAGAAATCAAAAGGGTATTTTGAACTAAATGAAAATTTACTTATCAGAATCTATGTAACATAACTAAAGCAGTAAATAGAAATTTCTAACACTAAACTCCTATATTAGAAGAGAAAGCTCCCATATCAATGACCCCAGCTTCTATCTTAAGATAAGAAACAAGAAAAGATAAAATTAAACCGAAAGCAGGCAGAAGAAAGAAAATAATTAAAGACAAAGTATACATCAACGAAATAGAAGACAGGAAAGGAATACAGAAACCAGATACAAAACTGAAACTGATTCTCTGAGATGTGTAAAACTGACAAATCTTTGTCCAAAATGATCAGGACAGTGAGAAAGAATACTCAAATTACCAGTATCAGAAATGAGAATGCTTACAACACTACAGATTATACAGATATTAAAATGTTTCTCAATAAGAAACACGTAATTTGAATAGTCCTATATTTATTAAATAACTTGAATTCACATTTAAAAACCTTCCAGCAAATAAAATTCCAAGCCCAGTTAGCTTCTGATAAATTGTATCAAACAGTTAAGGATGAAATAATATCAGTTCTACAGGATGTAGCTTAGGAAATTGAAGAGGAGGAAACTGAAGTTGAAACTTCCAACTTATTCTATGAGGCCAGCATTATTCTGATTCTAAAACCAGACAAAGACAGTAGAAAACAAGAAAATGAAAAGTCAATATTCCATGCGAATATAGATGCAAAAATAATTTAAATTCTTAGCAAATCAAATACACCAATCATACAAAAACAAGTCACAGGTCAGACCTGCCCTCCTTTAGAACATTGCTTCATATCATAATAGTCCAAATCAAATAAATAATGAAAATATTTGTACCACATACTTAAGTAAACCGATCAGGTTTTCTATTGGAGATGACTGGCTTGGACATCAACTACTCTGGATTCTGCTAAAGAACTGATGACATTATTCTAACATCTCCTTTCTGACACATTATTTATTTTCCCTGGAGTTCAGAACTTTCTTTTGCTTACTATTTTATGTATTTATCACCAATTCAACCTTCAGATTCTCATTAATTGTCTAAAACTTTTCTAAAGACAATTAACTGCATCAGGTTTCTACCAATCTCATTTTCCTGAAGACGACTCTTCTGGAGGCTTCTAACCCACTCCAATCTGAACTGCTAGCCCTTTATCCCCTTCTTTTTATTGTCATTCTGAAGGATCTTTCTGCTTTATTGACTTTCCTATCTCTTGCAGTTCATTTCTTTCATTTGCCTGACTTTTTTATTTTGATGGATCACATCCTCCAACAGATTCCTTAGAAAGTGTGTAAGACAGGCAGATTGTTTTTGAAAATGTACATATCTAATTCTATTCTTATATTTGAATAATAGTATCAATGCATATGGAATTCAGAGATTGAAAATTATTTTCCTTCAGAATTTGGAAGATGTTGCTTTATTTTTCAGTTTCCAATGCTACCACTGAGAAGTGCAAAGCCAACTCATTCCCTCCCACCCCCTAGAAGCATGAACGATCTGTTTAGCCCCAGTGATTTCAAATTTCACCACAATGTGCCTTAGTTTGGATCTATTTTCATCCACTGTACTGAGCACAGAGTGAGCCTTTTCAGTCAGGAAACTTTATGCTCTTCAGTTAAGAAAATTATCTTCAATCATCTTGTTGATGATTTCTTTTCCATTTTCTCTGGTGTTTCTTTTGACAACTATTATTTGAATATGGAAATTCCTGGAATGATCCTGTGATTTTTCTTAACACTCCTCCGTTTCTTTTTATATTTTTGTCCTTTTGCTCTATTTTTTCAGAGATTCTTTCAGCACATTAGCCTCTGATAATTCTATGGAGCTTTTGGTCTTTACTATCAGAATTTCAATGCCTAAGACCCTTTTTTAAAGTCATAATACCACTCTTCTATGTACTTCTTTCTTGTTTCATGGTTATTTTCTCTTATTTCTGGGGATAATAGTTATATAATTTTCCTCTGCAAAATGTATGTCTCTCCAAGTTGTTTTATTCCATTTAATTTCTATCTTTCATACATTTAGAGAGCTTCTTCAAATATCTACTAATCTTTGTTAGCTGCTCATATTTAAGGGCACAGGACTGAAAAGCTGATTTGGAGCTTTGATACATGGAGTGAGCTAACCGGCCTGTTTATTTCAGGAATCTCTGATGACTAAATTTCCTCTTTCTTCTTTTATCTTCCTTTTTTTGGTCAGATTCTCCAGAAAAGACATTTTTTTCCAACCTCCTGCCTGAAATCTGAAGGTCTAACTGCCAGTATTCTGGGAGCCCAGCAGGAGAAAGACAGGAGGGAGACATCTAAGGTCCAATTCTCGTATTTTTAGCATGGGACTTCTGCCCTCGACTATGCCTGGTGTCTCCCAGGCTAGAGTGTTTCTGGTTTTCCCCACTCCTAAAGATAAATTTTGCTTTTGGTTAGGGGTGAGGAGTTCAGCATTTGCCCAGCTGACTGGTTAGATGGTTTTGGGGAGGAAGTCCCAGAAACCCAATGCTTCTTCATCTGACTTTCAACCAATTGTCATTTCATCTCCATTTCCACACGCTGTCATTCTCAAGCTTGTTGAGACTTCTTGAGGTTGTTTTGTTGATTTCCTCTGCTACTGTTAGAATTCAGTTTTCAGTTATTCATATACTCTCCAGTTTCTAAAACTGTGTTGATATGTTCTCCTTCCAATCCTTCCTTACTGATCTTTCAGCGGGTTTCTGGAGGTAACAAGCGTTTTATGTTCATCCCATCTTTTACTCCTAATAATACTATTTCTCATTCATTTCAACTCATTATAGTTTTTTAAAATTTCTTTCTGGCCAGGCATGGTGGCTCACACCTGTAATCCTGGCACTTTGGGAGGCTGAAGTGATGGATCACTTGAGGTCAGAAGTTCGAGATCAGCCTGGCCAACATGGTGAAACCTCATCTCCACTAAAAATACAAAAAAAGCCGGGCCTGTAATCCCAGCTACTCTGGAGGCTGAGGCAGGAGAATCGCTTGAACCCAGGAGGCAGAGGTTGCAGTGAGCCGAGATCAAGCCATTGCACTCTGCACTCCAGCCTACGTGACAGAACAAGATTCCGTCTCAAAAAAAAATTTTTTTTTCTTTTGAATAAAGAGATATTACAAACAAAGTAACTAAAAAGTTAAGAAACATGCTTTTACTACCAATTAACTCTAACAATGATACAATTCCTGGTGACTTCAAATTGAGATCAGGTAGTTGTACTCCGGATCACAGAAATCCCTGGTTTTGTTGTTTGAAGTTTTAGCTTTGTTAATAAAATTCAATTATGCTCATTGATTTGAAAAATATTTTAACTGACAAAACTCAGAGTAAATTAGATAAGCGATTTCAAACATCTGTATTTGATATTTGATAAAATTTAAGACATTTAATAATTACAACAATTTTAGTAATAATTTGTACTAATGTTATTTTTAGAGTTTTGCATAATCTCATTGTTATTTCAAAATATGTTTACAGGGAAAATAACAGTGAACAAGATAAATTCCAGACATAGTCATCATACATGCTTATTACTTAAGTATTAAGTTTAGCACAATTTAAAATTTTCAACGCATATTATCCCTCTTTTTATTCTGCAACAAACAATTTTATAAAAATAGTACAGCTCTAAAACCTGGGAAGAGCAAAGTTGGAGAAAAAGAGGGACACGATTATAGAATAAATAAATGTGAAGCTTCTACAGGATTAAAAACTGCACATTTGTAAATCTGAGCTTTACTTTATTTTATGCTATTACAGATTCTTTGAAAACCTAACTCAATAAATGATTGACTGAAATTTTATAATCTGTTCATCAGTTTGGGTTCTCAATTCTCATTCTCTTTGAGTTCAATTCATTCATTCACCATTTATTTAGTGACTACTATATACTATGTACTTATTATTGGCACTTAAGGATACAGCAGTGATCAAAGCATAAAAATCACTGCTATCACAAAACATCCATTCTAGTTTTGAACAGAAAAAATAAACAGAATAAATATGAAGGTGATAAGTACTATAAAGAAAAAGGAATGCAGAGCTGGTGGTCATGCAATGTTAAACAACTTAGAAAAGGTCTAACTGGAGATTTCACTGACTCAGAATGTTTTTACCCACTTTCAAAGTTGTCCCTTCAAAAATTAATCAAATGCCTGTGATAACAAATTTTAAATAGAAAAGGAAAATAAGTAGGAAGATCCTAATATAGCAATTACCAACAAAAACCATTTCTTCTGAGACAGCTAAGACAACAAATATTATATTGATGAAATTAAAAAAAACTGTGTGTGATGATACTCCAACAAATGTTGTTGTCGAAAATTCACTTTTGGTTACATTCCAAAAGTGATATCTCGATATATACCATAATGCTTCAAAATTACTTAAACTTTAATATCATTTAAATGATAGGCACTGGACAATATTTAATTTTCTTATATCTTGAATAAATAATATACAGATTTTTACATCATATCATTTAAATCCTAAATGAGAAATTAGAATATCTAAACTGTACCATGGCAATATCCTAGTTTCCAAATTAAGTACTAGAAAGAAATATCTAACATTATTTTTTGAAATTTAATAATCAATTTGATGAAAATTTACCTTGCCCAGAGCGGCTTTGGCGAGAGTCTACACTTGACTGTCTTCGATCCGGTGGTTCCTCGCTCCCTCCATCTGCATAAAATTAAAAACAGCATAAGTAAACAGATAATGAGATTGATATAACAGTGTCTCTGACATTATCTACATATTAAAACTACTATATGGATCATTTATTTGTATTTCCTATGATCTGGATCATTAAAATATTTGAGGATTTTTCTTACATAAACCAATGGTTCTTACCCTTATTTTTGTGGGTTTACACTCCCCTCTTGAAGTCTTAAGAAAGTGCAGGAGTTTTTCCCCTCCCCCATATGTATATACTCTACTTTGCATATAATGAAGGAAAGTTAGCAACTCCAAAGTTCAGTCACAGAATTCCAGTTAAGAAGGCCTGATTTAAAACAATCTTTTGAATTAATTACAGTTGCTTTTTCTGTCTAAAGTATAACAGTACATCCAATAATCCCTAGGACTGTTTTACTATAAGAATTACATACGTTATGTTTTATAAGAGATAAAAATCAATAAACCTATAAAAGAAATCAATAAAAGCTAAAAACCGAATAAATTTTGAGTTTACCATGATTTTTTAAATTTATAGAAACAAATCCATTTCATTATATACATCTTAAGAAATAAGCAAAACACTCATGCACTTTAAGAAAAATTAAAACAAATTTTACTTTATGTAAATAATTCCAATTTTGTTACATAGAAACAGAAAAATTACACATCATATATTCATTAAAATAGGCACAGTAAAACAGAAATTAATACATTGAGAATGTAAAGTATAATATAAACAATGAAAGTAAACCAAGCAAAATCTTTAACATAGTGGTCTATACACTTATAAATTTGTTATCACTTTAATCAGATAAAAAATGCATTAAGGCATCAACAATTTCCTTTGTTCTTTCTTTCATACAATCACTTATTTTTTAACTCACATGGAAAAGGGGTAGTAGCTGCAAGCAGGTTTAATAATGAGTATTCTTGCTCTGTCATCCACTTATTCTATGGTTTATTCTTTGTAATAGAGCTCGCGTATTAACATCTATTGCTTTTTAAACAGATGGCCTGTTTATTAATTCATTATTGATAGAAAGCTTCCTTTTAAATCTATTTATTATATGTAAGGCCTAGCAATAATTAAATCCAATTCATGTATATAGATCAACTATTCTTTATTTTGTAGAGGGCTGTTAAACTAGCAAGTACAGCAGCATTTAATCGATTCCAAATATACCATGACAATACAAAATAGTAAGTACACAGCCAGGAAATATTAATATCTCTTAGTCCACAGTAACCTAGTAAAACACTCCACTAATTTAATTAGTCAGATTTGTAAAATAACTTATCACATAGAAAGATACTCAAAGTGACAGGCAACCATATTTTTCCTTCCAGAAAAAACAAATCAGTTGGTGCCGAAACCCGGGAGGAGACCCCTCCTCAGGCCTCTAGGGGTTGAGGAACCTCCTCCTGCTCCCACGCCGCAGATGGACCAGGACCTGAGACCCGCTTCCCTCACTCTCATGGCCTCTCTGGGGTAAGTGCCCTTGTCTCCTCTTTACCTCCCTCGGCCCAAAATCCTGCGCAGGTCCGAGGCCCACTTTTAAGCCACCAAGTGGCTCGGGAGACCCGTTCAGGACGGAGACGTCCGCCTGAAGGTAATCTCCACTTTGGTTCCATGAGCCTCCAGTCTGTCTCTGCTGGTTCCAAAGGACGCTTTGAAGCCAGGCAGAGATCCACTTCCATTTCCACTGTGTCCATTGTGTAAGTAAAGAGGAAACAAACGGGAAACCCCCCCAGTCCAAATTTCCAAAGAGCACCCCCTTAGGGTGCCTCCTAGCCAATTTAAAAACCTTACAGCTCGAACAAGACCTTAGGAGGAAGCGGTTAATTTTCCTTTCCACTGTGGCGTGATCGACCTCAGCAATTTCTGCCAGCGGCTAGGCAAGTGGTCCGAAATTAATTATATACAAGGCTTTTGGGCCTTAGGCTCTCATCCCTATACTCCTTCTCTCCCCGCTCTCCCCACCCCCTCCCTTCCTGCCCAGACTCCTCCTCCTCCCCCCATCCAGACTCCTCCTTCCTCCTCCTTATCTACTAGTAATCCACTAGGTCCCGTGCCTCCTTCGGGGCCCCCAACTGGCTGTCTTGAGTCCCCTATCTCTGCCCACACCCTCCTACAGTGTTAGCACCTTTGCGAGAGGTAGCTGGGGCGGAGGGGGTAGTCAGAGTACATGTCCCTTTTTCATTGGCCGATCTTTCCAAAATTGAGAAGCGTTTAGGTGATTTCTCAGCTAATCCTACCATATACATAAAGGAATTTAGATACCTTTGTCAGGCCTATGACTTAACTTGGCATGACTTCCAGGTTATCCTAACCTCTACCCTAAACTGACTGAGGTTCTAACCCAGTATACCCGGTTAGATCCGGCCTCCCCCACAGGGGTCACCATTTTGGCGTCTTATTTCATTTCTCAATCAGCTCCTGACATTCGTAAAAAACTTCAAAAGGTAGAGGATGGTCCTCAGACACCAATACAAGACCTAGTTAAATTAGCCTTTAAGGTCTATAACTCCAGAGAGGAGATGGCAGGCTCACCTTGAACAGAAGTTACAGCTCCTAGCAGTGGCTTTACAGCCCAGTCGTAACCCCAGGCCAGAGAGCACATACTCCGCAGACTCCAAGGCTACAAAAGGAGCCTGCCTGCTATAAGTGCGGCAAGGCAGGACACTATGCCAACAGGTGTCCGCAAGGTCCCCGAGCCCCAACGCAGCCTTGCTCTAAGTGCAAGGCATCAGGACATTAGGCCAGTGAATGTCCTAACCCTCGTCCACCAGCAACCCCCTGCCCTGCTTGCCAGCAGGGAGGACACTGGAAGTCTGATTGCCCCACCCTGAGAACAGGTGCTGTGTCTCCATGTGACCCCCTTTCCCAGGATCCTGGGAACTCCTTCCAGCTCCTACATCTGGACGACGACAACTGAAGGTGCCAAGACTCGGGGACCCCCATCACCCTCGCCGAGCCACGGGTAACTCTCCTGGTAGCAGGTAAGACAATTAATTTTTTAATCAACAGCGAGGCTACCTATTCTGTTTTGCCGTCCTTCTCTGGACCTAGCCTTCCATCCAATATCTCTGTAGTAGGAGTAAGTGGAAAGCCATCCACTCCACGAAAAACTCCACTCCTTAATTGCTGCCTGGCCAACAACTACTTTGCGCACTCGTTCCTCATTCCCAACTAAAAAGGGCCCCTACCGAAAGCAATCAGTGGAAATCAGTTTGGCCTTCCCCCACTCGCCTCAAACTTACTAAATTTTCTTAACTTTCTCATACTCCCCAACCTTGCCCAGGACCTTCCTTCTGGGTTTTGCCCATATTCCAACAAATGCTTCCATTCCTCATTCCTATACTAATACTGTGCCTTATTTTATTCTTCATCCGTATGTCCAAATACCAACCATGGGCCCCGACCTTAAAGACGCCCCTTAACAGCAGGAAGTAGCCAGACAGACCACGGCGCCCCTTTATCACTATTATCAATAAAAGGTTGGACTGTTTGGACGGAGGCAAGATGGTGCACTTCCGGGTTCTTCTTCACCAGCTTTTCCCGTGCGCGCAAAAATGCAGCCGGCGACCCGGGAAGGTGCATACCAACTGGGCATGCGCCAGGTGACGTCAATCCAAAGAGACCAAGATTTACCTGGTCGCACCTGCGGAACGCCCCCGACACGCCCGTGCCCCGCCTATTGCCCTCCCACTCCTAGAAAAGCCGCTCTTGGCCATTGAGCCACGCAGCCTTCTCATAGCCCCACTCCTGTCGGGATGTCGAGACTGTGGGAACTCTGTCTGAGAGCCCCACGGGGGGACTCTGCTGGCCTCCTTCGCCAGAGGCCGACAGACTTCTCCCCCACACCTTAGGTTACCAAAATAAACTTGCAGTTTTGCTCCTACACTTGCCTACCCGCTGGTTCTTTTGTGCCCGCTCGGCTGGTCTTAGAAAAAACAAATCAGTATGAAAATCCTGTTTAAATATAAATCAGTTTAAATATTATTTTAGTTCTGCTGTTACTACATAAGTTACCATATTTGAATAAAAAGACATGTTGACAAAATAAGGTGTTATCTGAAAGACAAATATGAGAAATTTTTCTTTGACATTATTTTTAAAAATTAAAGCAAAAATTTACTCACGGATTATCATCTCTGAATGGGTGATCTGCCTCTGTTGAAATTAAAACTTAAATTATTTAATTTTGCCCTTTTAAAGGAAATGTGAACGTTTATAATCCTTCTTA
The DNA here is from genome assembly GCF_002776525.5 of Piliocolobus tephrosceles. Taxonomy (NCBI): domain Eukaryota; kingdom Metazoa; phylum Chordata; class Mammalia; order Primates; family Cercopithecidae; genus Piliocolobus; species Piliocolobus tephrosceles. Next base: position 56,952,029 of record NC_045449.1, on the reverse strand, counting down.
ACTGTATTTCAAATTCTAAGTAAACAACTCTATAAATTATATGGATTCTTTTTAATAAGGCTCAGTATTTCAACTGGGCCAACTCAAATTTAATTTCTAAGTTTTAAACCCTCTATGAGTCCTTCCACCTCACTCTCTTGTGAATTAATATTCAGTATGTCCAAAAATCCTAAAGTTTTCTCTTCTTTCTAAAATGTATTTAAGAACAGACAGAAAGGCAGCCAACAATTACTATGTACTCTCTGCCAGGTATTTTATATAGTTCATCAAAGCCCTATGAAGTAAAGTCCTATTTCACAGCTAAGAACACTGAAACTAATGGTGACTAACTGAAATCCAGTGACAAAACCAGTAAAAGTGAAACGGGATTTTAACCCAAGGATGTTTGACTCAATACATCTCTCTGATACTAATTTCTACCCAAATTTATTAAATATTTTGAGTTCAAGTCATGTTCCCATTTTATTCTTGTCTCATGAAAACGATGTTAAAAAAGCACTAATCAGTAACTATAGCAATTCTTCCTTTACAGAATAGAGAAATTCTAACAAAGCAGGTTATGAAAACTTAGTCTTACAACATAATCTTCCTATTTGCTTCCAATATAAAATCAAAAGACATACTTTCTAAAGAAAAAAAAATGTTAACCCAAGTTTGGTCTCTCTATTCATTCATTCTACTAAAAGAGAGCTTCTCTTGACAATGAACTGGCCACAACCAAAATAAAGTACCTTAGTAGGAATTCTGGTACACTGTCTCCCCAGGTCTCTATTACTGCTCCTTTCTAATGAATACCATTATTTAAGAAATTCTAGGGCTGGGCAAAACGATTCACGCCTGTAATCCCAGCACTTTGGGAGCCCAAGGTAGGAGGATGGCTTGAGGCCAGGAATTCGAGGTTACAATGAGCTATGCTAAGATCGCACCACTGCACTCCAACTGGGCGACACGAAGAGACCTTGTCTCTTAATAAAAAAAAAAAAAAAAAAAAAAAATTCTACACTCTATTAAGAAAATTTAGTACATGACATTCTGTATACCCATGCTTGGGTAACTAAAGTCCCTATCATGCATCTGTTCCCCACATCTATGAAATCTATCACTGCAAGCTTAGGTATACATGCTTTACAAGGAATTCAAGAAAAAAGCTGCTCTAACAAGAAAAATAAGTAAAACTAGTTCTTTTTAAATGCTTACAGTATGAAAATATGATACATTTTCCTTTTAGTGAAAGGTCAATGCTCATGACATTGATAAATGAATTACTCTTATCAAATCAACTACTTAAGATGGAAACATTTTTAACTCACCTATAGTTAGGCACAATGTTAACCTGCATGTGCTGTCATAGAAATTACACTGTGAGAAACAACTAAGAACTCTGATCTACCTGGTTAATGTGTTTTTAAAAAATCTTTAAACGCATTTACCTAGAATAATTTGCATTTTAAAAAGACACCCCTTATAGTCCTGTAGAGACTAGGGTGGTGGTTTTCGATACTAGATGAACAAACACATGTGGTTCTGATCTAATAAAACTTTCTTTACGGTCACAAAATTTTAATTTCTTATAATTTATATGTCACAAAATATTATTATTAATTTATTTCAACCATTTACAAATATAAAAACCATTCTTAGATTATGGGCCCTACAAAAACCAGGAGTGACCTAGATTTGGCCAGTGGTAAATGACCCCTGATCTAAAGGCAGAGAGATTAGTTTAGAAGGCTAATTAGAGCAATCTCTGTGAAAAGGAATGAGTTGAATGACTTTAGAGTAAGGCCAGTAAGGATGAGAAGGCGGTTCTGCAAATGATGTCTGGCCTAGGGGCCATTGAAAGTATACTGGCTGCACGGGCTCAAGGATCCTTTTCTTGGCTCTCTCTAGGTGATCCTTTAGGGAGTAAAATGTAAAATTCCCCGAAACCACCCCAAATAAATGGAATACCTGACTGCTTAATTACAAGTTACATCTCAATCTTCTCTGTGACCAAGAAAGGCTCTTACAAGGTGACTAGAAGTGCACCATGCATTGTGAAAGGGATTTTTTTCCCCTTAAGTAAAGTTTACGGTTTTTATTCTAAATAAACATTGCTGAAAACCACAATATCTAGATTATGTTGTAATATCATTTCCTATTTTCATGAAAAACTAATGTGTACATCATTTCTACCGTCTGAATTTGATACTTGGGTTTGAAACCAAAATTATATATTTGAATATTAAAATCCATTTATAAAAATTTCTGTAAACAAGTATTTTACAGAAACACTTCATGATAGTTAATAAGGAAATAAAAGCAGCCCACCAAAAATTTCTATTGGTAACTTATTTTCTCCAAATGCAGAATGAAAATATGGCATGTCAAAAAAGACAGCCCAGGCAAAATAGAAGAATACAACAGTCCTCTGTAGAGGACCTACTCCTTTTATTTAATTTGTAATTATTTATAAGTTTTCATGAAAAAAGCCCAATGGAACCCAGTAATCATTAAGATATCTGAGACAGACATCAATAAATTACTAGAGGAGATATGAAATAATATGCCTGTGAATGAAATACAAAAATAAGAAACTTCTTAGAATGTTTAATTTGTATTCTACCTTTAGTAAAGTTACCAGGAAATGTGTGGGAATATATACTCATGTACATACAAATGCACAAAAAGTCAGTATGTGGGCATAAGACCTGAGTTTTAGTTCCACACCTGCCATTTTTAGATGAGTTTCTCTGAGCCTCAGTGTTTTCATCTGTAAAACTGAGGTCAAAGTAACATCTTCCTCTGAAGGTTGTGAGGTTCAAATGACTTAACACATGCGACAGCACTTTGTATTCTCTAAATTGGTGATTTTCAACCAGGAGCAAACCAAGGACTTCTAGAGACATTTTTGATTGTTACAATTGGAAGAGTGCTACTCATTTCTAAAGAGCAAGGCTGGGATGCTGCTAAATATTCTAGAATTCACAGGACTGCCTACCACCACAAAGATTTATCAGGCCTCAGATTTCAACAGTGCCAATAGCTGAGAAATATTTTCATAATGTAAATGTTCATAACAATCATAATTATCAAAATTATATACAAATAAGCTAATTACCTTTCTGTAAATAAGTTTCAAATATACAGAAAATACAGTGAAAAATATAACTGACACTGATATAGCAACTATCAAACTTCACCAAATCTTAAGATTTCCCATATTTGCATCCATTTATTTTAAACTAAAACACTACCAGTTATATACAGCTGATATTTTCATTATACAGTTCTCCAATACAACTTCCCTTCTTCCATCCCTCCCCAAATTAACCACTATCCTATCTTAATATGTAAAATCACATGTATGTTTTTATACTTTTATTACATATATATGCCTCCACAAATGTTTATGTTATATAAGTGTAATGATACTATATCATCCAGCAATGTGCCATTTTTACTTAATACTTACGTTTTGAGATTTATCTGTGTGGACATTCATTTTAATTCTAGAATAGTATTCCACTGTATGAATATATCAATTGTATCTATTCTCTTACTAATGAAGATTTAGATACTCTCCAAATTTATAGTACTTCAAAAGGAAGTCTGCAATGAACTATTTCCTACAGCACATGTCTAATCTGCTTGTATATAAGCTCCTTGTGCACATGTTCAAGATATAGAAGCGAAACTACTAAATCATATAATGCAAAAACTCTGTAAGAGCAACCAAATTTCTGCCAAAGACAGTTGTGTTAATTTTTATTTCCACAAAAAGTGAACGTTCCCATTTCCTCACAATCGCATGACTACTACTCAGGTTTTTTTCATTTCTGCTAAAGAATGTGAATTGCTATCTGATTCTTGTTTAATTTGCCTTTCCCTCATTAATAAAATGAAGTTGAGCACGTAACTGGCCATTTGGTGTGTGCATACTCTTGTTCATATCCTCTCTGCCTATTTTTGCCACAACTTTCTGATCTGCAGGTTTTCTGATAAGAAATCTATAGTCATTCAAACTGTTGTTCCCCTCTAGGTAATGTGTTATTTCTCTCGGGCTGCTTTCAAGATTTTTTCTTTATCTTTAGTTTTCAGCAGATTGATCACATAGTGATTGGGTATGAATTTCTTTGCATTTATCCTATTAAGGATTCAGTCAGCTTCTTGAATCTGTAAATTTGTGCTATTTACCAAATTTGACAAATTCTCAGCTGTAAGTTCTTCAAATACTATTTTAACACTACATTTTTCCTTCTCTTTTCCTGGAACTCCAATGGTATGAATCTAGATCTTTCGTTACTATGCTACAGATTCCTGTGGTTCGATTTCTCGCCATCCCTTGCTTTTCTCTCTGTTGTTTAGATTTGGATAATTTCTATGGATCTGTCTTCAAGTTCACGGACTCCTTCTGCAGTCACCTCCATTATGCTACTGAACCCATCAAGTTTGCTTCTTGTTTGGGTCTTTATATTTAGTATTTCTAAAATTTTCATTAGGTTCTTCTTTTTATATCTCCTATTTCTTTCCTAAGACTTTTTCTTTTTCCATTCATTTCAAGAAGGTTCACATGGTTGCTTGTTGGAGTATTTTAAAATTATTTTCCCATTGGGAATTTATTATTTTTAATAAAATAAAATATAGGGTGTTGATTTAATTTCATACATGAGAGATAAAAAGTTAAGACTTTTCAGGCTGAAATATATTACACTTCAGAAGAGAGGCATCAATTGTTCTAGTAACAATAAAAGGTTTCCTTTATTATTTTACCCCATAGAGAAGCATTTTTATAATAGTTGCATTAAAATCTTTGGCAGATAATTCCAATATCTTGGTCATCTCTTGGAGTTGGTGGTATCTATTGTCTTTTCCCTTGCAAACTGCTATTTTCCTAGTTCTTTGTGTATCAATTTCATATGTAATTTGTATGTCACACTTTGTATGTAATTTTGGTTGTATCCAGACATTATGAATGTTTTGAGTTATGAAACTCCAAGGCTTCTTTGATACTACAGGAAATGTTACATTTTTCAAAGCCTTTGCTGTTGATATCTGCACTGCCTGTGTACCCCGAAGTGGTCAGTCAGGGTGCTGGGCAGTGATCTGTTAGGTCAGTTCTAAAGTCCATGGTATGACACTTAGGACCAAATTCACACCTGTGAAGCTCAGGGGTGACTCCAGGAGCTCATACAAACTTAATGGGGTTGACTTCGAGGTGCCCCTCACTGCAATCTTTTTAGCACTTTCCATTTCCCTAAGCCTTCTCTTTTGGTACCCTGACAAAACGTAGGGCTATAGTAACCTTGCTCTGCATGTATTTCATGACTGTATCTGTGTCTGGAGCACAGTGCTAGGAAGAACAACAAAAAAGCTTTCATTAATAATCTAAAGAATGGCCAGACAACTCTTGGGACTATAGCTCCAACAAAGAGGATGGGTTCCCCTTTCTCACTATTTTGGATTATGTGAATTCTTGATGTTACCACTAATGTGGGGGGTCAGGGCAGCAGAAAATAAAACAACAGGAAAGGGGGGTGAGCATTTGGCATATTCTGAGTGTTAAGAGTTCCTTTCTCATTCTTCAAAACAGATTTAGAAGGCTTCCACTGTAGATATCTCTTTCTCTGCCCTGGTGCCCACTCCTAGTTTTTGAATTACATTGTAAACCTAGCCTCCATGCCTGCTCCAGTGCCAGGTGAGTGCCGACAGCTTCAAGCTCCAGGCTGGCCCCTGCAGCCCCAGGCTCCAGATCTGTCCTACCACCAGGCTGGCCCCACATATCTAGGGCTCCAGACCTATCTCACTGCCAGGCCAGCCCAAGGGACCTGATGCTACAGGCAGGTTCCTAACTACTCAGACTGCAGGCCAGCCACAGGCTCCACACTGGCCCCAGAACCAGGCCAGCTCTCAAAGTCCCAAGCTTCAGACCCACCCTTTGCCAGGCTAGCATCTGCGGCCCCAGGATCCAGGCCTGACCCTGAGGACTAAGGCTCCAGCTGACCCAGGTCCAGGCCCATCCCAATAGACCCTGACAACAGGATGCACCTTGCAGGCCCAGGCTCCAGGACCAAGACTTGCCTCACAGACAACAGGTAGGAGGATCGCTTAAGCCTGGGAGGTCAAGACTGCAGTGAGCCATGATCGCACCACTGGGTGCAATCTGTCACCCACTGCACTCCAGTCTGGGCGACAGAGCAAGACCCTGCCTCAAAAAAAAAAAAGAAAAAAGATAAAAGAAAAACCGCCTGCAGGGCAAAGAAAACAATCAATAGAGTGAAGAGATAACCTACAAAATGGAAAAAATATTTGCAAACCATACATCTGATAAGAAGCTAATATTCAAAATATGCAAGGAACTCAATTCAATAGCAAGAGAACAAATTATCTTATTTAAAAATGGACAAAGAACCTGAATAGACATTTCTCTAAATAAGACATATAAAGAGCCAACAGGTATACAGAAACATGCCCAACAGCACAAACCATCAGAGAAATGCAGATTAAAACCACAATAAGACACTACCTCATACATAATTAATAAGACAAAAGATAAATGTTGCTAAGGATGTGGAGAAAGGGAACTCTTGTACACCGTTGGTAGTAATATAAAATTAATACAGCAATTATAGAAAACAGTATGGAGGTTCCTTAAAAATTTAAAAACACAACTACCATGTGATTCAAGAATTCCAACTTTTGGGTATGTATCTGAAGGAAATTAAATCTACGTATGTCAAAGAGATGTGCACTCTCTTGCATATTCATTACAACACTGTTCACAATAGCCAAGATATGGAATCAACCTATGTGTTTATCAACCAATGAATGGATAAAGAAAATGTGGTGAATATGTGAGTGAATACACACAATATAATACTATTCAGTCTTAAGAAAGAAGGAAATATGTCATTTGCAACAACATGGGTGAACCAGGAGGACGTCATGCTATGTAAACTAAGTCAAGCACAAAAAGACAAATACTCCATTGTCTCACTTACATGTGGAACCTAAAAAAATCAAAATAACTGAAACAGTGCTAGGAAGAACAACAACAACAACAAAAAGAAACAGAGTAGAATGGTGGTTGTTAGGGGCTTGAAGGGAGCGGGGGTGTGCAGGGAGAAATGGGGAAATGCTGCTCAAAGGCCATTGAGTTTAGTCTGATAGGAGAAATAGGTGCCGGAAATCTACAGTACAGAATGGTGACTAGAGTTAATAGTGCATTGCATATTTCTTTAAATTGCTAAGAGTATAGATATTAAATATTCTCAGCAAAAAGCAAAACAAAAAAGTTTGAGACATTAGATATGTTAATTAGCTTGATTTAATCCTTTCACAATTTATACATATACCAAAACATCACATTGTATGTCATAAATATATACTACTTTTATTTTTAAATTATAATTTAATATACAACCAACAGTATATAAAGATTAATAATTATCCAGAAACAATAAAATCCACAATAATTTTTGTATTCCAACCATTTGAAAAATAATATATTTAAAAATACGGAAATATATGAAAGGAAAATTGTAAAAAGGCTCTATAAGGAGTTTTTCATTGAATAGGGGAGGCATTTATGTATCAATATTAGATCAAGCTTAAGAGATTAAGAAATACTTTAAAAGTAATTCTGAGAATCTCCATAGTGAAATGATTGTATAATTGTTTGTTTTTGTTTGTTTGTTTTTGAGACAGCGTCTCACTCTGTCACCCACAATGGAATACAGTGGTGTGATAATGGCTCATTGTAGCTTTGACCTCCTGGGCTCAAGTGATCCTCTCATCTCAGTCTCCTGAGTAGCTGGGACCACAGGCACACCAAGACATCTGGATAACTTATTTTTTGTAATTTTTGTAAAGAACAGGGTCTCACTATGTTGCTCAGGCTGGTCTCAAACTTCTTGGACTTAAGCAATCCTTTTGCCTCAGCCTCTCAAACTGCTAGGATTACAGGTGTGAGCCACTGTGCCTGGCCGCAGTACTTTTTAATATAAAGACTATAATTCTTATTCCTCCCAAATTGAACGGAACCATATTACTTTCACTTTTTCATTCTATCAGACTTTCTTTGAATTATATGACTGATTCATGTCGTTTTACAGTGATATAGCATTAGCAATCATTATGTGGAACCTGTCCAAATATATATATATATTGAAGATTACATACTCAGTAGATGTCCAGCATCTTTAAAAGCTCAGAATACAGATAAGAGCCCACAGATTTTAAACATGTCAGACACTGATGGAAGACACCTTAGTTAAGAACTCTGGGCCATCAAAAAATTATAAAGAAAATTGTGAAAACGTAGTGGCAGTGGAACAGTTTTTGCATCTTCCAAAATTCCAACATAAGTATCATCAGAACAATCAGAGAGTAAAACAACTACCCAGGAACAAGAATTACAATACTGGGTAACAAAGTGTGATATTGTAAGAGATGTATCTATATACATATACACATATATATACACACACACACACGTCTTTGTCCCAATTGCTGACACAGGTCTCTTAATCCTTTGGAATTTCCTGGGTGATGGGAGTGTCTTTTGTTCTAATGAATTAATTCTTGGTGGGCTCCTGGATGGGGGCTGGTCACCAGAAAGACCAAGCCATGATTAGAAGCTAGAACTTTCAGCCCATGATGCCCCATCCTCCTGGAAGGAGGGAAGGACTAGAGATTTAGTTAACAGTCCATCATGCCTTTAGTTAACAGTCCATCATGCCTACGTGACAAAGCCTCCATGAAAATTCCTGAACTACAGAGTTTGGAAACTTCGGGTTGCTGAATATATGCACAGTGGTGTGCCCCCAAGGGGGCATGGAAGCTCCAGAGTCTTTATCCAATACCCTGCCTTAAGCATCTCTATCATCTGGCTGTTCCTGAGTCATATTGTTTTATAATAAACAGCTAAACATGTGTAAAGTGTTTCCCTGAGTTCTATGAGACATTCTAGCAAATGCTCAAACCTGAGGAAGGGGTTGTGGGGACCTCCAATTTTTTTCCCTGTCAGAAATACTAGAAACTCAGACTTGCAACTGACATCTGAAGTGGCTGTCAGGTTTGTAGGACTGAGCCCTTAACCAATGGGATTTGACTCTAACTCTAGGTAGCCAGAATTGAACTGAATTATAAGACACCCGATTGGTGTCTTCAGAGAAGTGAAGAATTGCTTGGTGGAGAAAAATGCCCCCACACATCTGGTCACAGATGAGTTCTGTATGAAGAGTACAGTAGAAGAATACTGTTGGATTTTCCTCTGTACACAAGGTATCCTTGCAAACCCTAAAATATAAATGGGTAGAGCTAAGAACAAACAAAACAGCTATAGACCTGAACCTCTGAACCTTAATGAGCATCTACATGAGACAAAATGGCAGGGGGGCGGCGGCTTGGGGAGTAATAGGGTCTATGACAGACCACAAAACTGGCAATCACTAGAATGCAACTCACCGGAAAATACAAAGACTTAATTTAATAACAGCAACTGACAATGAAAGGTGTTTGCCCACTCTAAGAGCAAATGAGTACCCGGAGCTCACAGTAGAAAGTTCAGAAGAGGCTGGACCAGTTTAGCAATGTGTACTCTTGAAACTGATCTGCCAAGCTAGGGCTCCATGCTAAAAAGAAAGTGCTAGAAATGGAATCAAAATTCAGCAGAAAACGGACAAAAGGGACAAAGAAAAGAGACGGTCTAAATCAAAGTACAAGAGGAGAACAGGGTCAGAAGACAAGCTGCGATGTAACACTTTACAAAAACACGTCTCCTTATACATACTTGGGCAAACTAATTTTAAATAAAAATGATTGACAAGAAAGTAACAAGGTCAAATTCCAAAGACAGGAAAGGAAAGAAAGAGAATAAAAAGCATCATAATACCTCCAATGAAAGTACACCAAAAAGGCTTATTCAAAAAAAATTTAAACTAATATACAATTCAAAACTGTAATGTGCAATTTCAAAAAGTGCTAAAGATGTCAAGAAAATTAGATAACACATCAAAGAGCAATACACCTAGAACTTAAAGTATAAAAAACAAAAAACAAACAAAAAAAAAACAAAGAGCAATACAAATCAGAATCAGAAAAACTCAGAAATGAAGAGACAGAAATCAGAAAAGAATTATAAATAAAAGTCATTTCAGTAGTAAGACTAAACTAGAAGAAACAGAAGATCAAATAAACACATCAAAATGACCTTAAGAGAAATAGAAGGTTAAACAGAGGAAAATTTTTAACAAATAAACAAAGAAGAAAGGGATTAAAAAGGATTTGCAGGAAAGTGACAAATACTGAAGATAGGCAAAGATGGTCCAGCATAAGGATAAACAGGAATCTCTAAAGAAAACCAAAGTGAGAGAACAGAAAAACTGTAATTCAAGATCCCTTTCCAGAAAAAGAAACCTGCATGTAGATGTATGTTTTATATATGTATATATACACCTAGTGATATATGTATTTATATTAATATGTGTGTATATACATATAGACATATATATATGGAAGGATAAACACACACACACACACTTGAAACTATGTATTTCAAGAGTACCCTGTATAGTTGACATTATCAACTTAGATCAATGCACTAAATTCTACTAAAATTACTGGATTTTAAAAAGGGGGGGCATTTGAGTATTTAAGCAAAACTATCACGTAATCTTTTTGTCTGTTTTTTGTTTTTTTGTTTTTTGAGACGGAGTTTCACTCTTGTCAGCCAGGCTGGAGTGCAATGGCGTGATCTCGGCTGACTAAAAACTTCCACCTCCCAGATACAAGCAATTCTCCTGCCTCACCCTCCCCAGTAACTGGGAATACAAGTGCCAGCCACCATGCTCGGCTAATTTTTGTATTTTTAGTAGAGACAGGGTTTCACCATGTTGGTGAGGCTGGTCTCGAACTCCTGACCTCAGGTGATCCACCCACTTTGGCCTCCCAAAGTGCTGGGATTACAGGCATGAGCCACCGTGCCCAGCCATAATCTTTAAAATTTTAATTAAATTTGTTTATTTTGAGACAGGGTCTTGCTACACTGCCCACCCTGGTCTCAAACTCCTGGGCTCAAAAAGAGCCTCCACCTCCTGCCTCCACTTCCCAAGTAGCTGGGACTCTAGGCACACAACATCAAACCTCGTTTCCATAACATGATTTATAAAGAAAAAGAAACAGAATAAAATGGAATAAGATATTTAAAATACACAAAGAATCTGAGCTAAAGACTTTACATTCAGTAAAATTTACCTTTAAGTATAAGGGGTAAAGACAAACTGCTATCAACATGTAAAAACTCAACGAATACTGTTCTTATTAGTTCCTCCTAGTTTCATTAGAAAAAGAAATTTAAGCCACCAAAGTAACTAGAAAGACATCAAAATAAGCACTAGTGGTGAGATTAAATATGCAGTTGTTTTCAGAATTAAGATTAAATGAGGACTTTTTTTTTCGAGACGGAGTTTCACTCTTGCCTCCTAGGCTGGAGTGCAGTGGTGCAATCTCAGCTCACTGCAACCTCCGCCTCCTGGGTGCAAGTGATTCTCCTGCCTCAGCCTCCTAAGTAGCTGGGATTACAGGCTCCCGCCACCACGCCCAGCTAATTTTTGTATTTCTGGTATAGATGGGGTTTCACCATGTTGGCCAGACTGGTCTCGAACTCCTTACCTCAGGTGATCCGCCTACCTCGGCCTCCCAAAGTGCTGGGATTACAGGCATGGGCCACTGCGCGCAGTCCAAATGAGGACTGTAGTATGTAATCACTACATGATCTGACAATACAGGTGGAGTACGACCATAAATGAATGGGGGAAGAATAGAGACAGCATGAACAACAACAAAAATTAACTGATTTCAGTAACTGGTGGTGGTAATATTCTCAGACCACTCTCGATATAAGGAGGGATAAAGCAAGCGAGTAATTATGGGACACACTAATTCTATCTCAGTGTGGAAGAAAGGAGCTATGAAGGTAGTACAGAAGTGCAGTAAAAATTCTGTAACACTGAATCTATATTGGAAACATCAATACAATCTTGTAAATCACAGGTATATCCTAACTCTATCCACTGCAAACACCTAGAAACAGACTGATCCAGTAGCAGTGGATATCTCTAGTGCCCAGGTTGTGATCTTGAAATGCCATTCTCCATTAAAAGAAACCAGGACTTCTTAAAGAACTAGCTGGTCTGAAAAGGAAATGTACTAGATGAACCTGGAACATCTGACATCCCCAAAGGTAAGAAAACTATCAAGACTATTCTCAATTATGGTCATGTCAAAAAGGTTAGCGAAGAGGCTCTCGCTGGCCAGGAGATCATAAAATGTTTAAAGAAAACAAAAACAAAACAAAACACTAACTGGTCACATTCTGAGATTGACAAGAAACCAATTATCTTGCAAACTGGGAAAATGAAAAAAAAAAAAAGCAAGCATTGATGCTGCCTTACCTATATTACTAATACCCAAAGGATACATAAGAGGGATCTCCCTAAAAATTATTTTGGATAGTAAGTAGGACACAAAAGATGGAATCAGAATATCACCATTCTGCAACTTGTAATGAATTAATAGCTGTATAGGCATTGGGGATCAGTGCCTAAAAACATCAAAAGAGAGTAAAAACAAGTGGATGATAGCAACACAACTACAGCTTTGCCAAAGCTACCAAACCTGAATCTGGTCAAACTTCTTAGAATATAGCTGTCAATTTTCAGGAAAAACAAAGTACAGAAGAAAATGTTTAATTGTTCCTGAGTTTCCTGAGTACATATTCAACAAAATCCAGCTATTGATTTTCAAGAAAAGCAAAGGGCAAAATGTTGAGTTGTGTCTGAGTACACAAACAACATAATTCAGACTGAAGGAAAGTCTACAGGTCCAATGACCCAGATCTCTTAACAGATTTTAAAAAAAACATAAAAAAATTGATTCCCAAAGAAATCAAAGAGATGATACAAACAAAGGAAAAACATCCCGGGCTCATGGAATGGAAGAATCAATATCATTAAAACGGCTATACTACCCAAAGCAATTTACAGGTTCAATGCTATTCCTACCAAACTACCAATGACATTCTTCACCGAACTGGAAAAAAACTATAAAACTTGATTTGAAACCCAAAAAGAGCCCAAATAGCCAAGGCAAATCCTAAGCAAAAATATCAAAGATGGAAGCATCACATTACCTGACTTCAAACTATACTACAGGACTACAGTAACCAAAACAGCATGCAAAAACAGTAACAAAAACTGATACAAAAATAGACACATGGACCAAACTAAGGTAACCAAAACTGATACAAAAACAGACACATAGACCAATAGATGAGAATAGAAAACCCAGAAATAAGGCCACACATCTACAACCATCTGATGTTCAACAAAGCTGACAAAAACAAACAGGAAACAAATAGGAAAGGACGCCCTATTCAATAATTAGTGCTGGGATAACTGGTTAGCGTAATATGCAGAAGACTGAAATTGGACCCTTTCCTTACATCATATACAAAAATCAATTCAAGATGGAGTAAAGATTTAACTGTAAAACCCAAAATTATAAATACCCTAGAAGACAAGCTAGGCAATCCCATTATGGACACAGGAACTGGCAAACATTTCATGGCAAAGACGCCAAAAGCAATTGCAACAAAAGCAAAAATTGATAAATGAAGTCTAATTATACAAAAGAGCTTCTGGACAGCAAAAGAAACTATCAACAGAGTAAATAGATGATCTAAAAAATGGGAGAGAATTTGTACAAACTATGCATCTGACAAAAGTCTAATATCCGGCATCTATAAGAAACTTAAAAAACCAAACCACCTCATTAAAAAGTGGGCAAAGGACATGAATAGACATTTTACAAAAGAAAACATACCTATGTGGCCAAGAAGAATTTGAAGGGAAAAAAAAGCTCAATATCACTGATCATTAGAGAAATGCAAATCAAAACCACAATGAGATACCATCTCACACCAGTCAGAATGGCTATTACTTAAAAAGTCAAAAAATAACAGATACTGGCAAATTTCGGAGAAAAGGTTAATGCTTATACACTGTTGGTGGGAGTGTATTCAGTTCACTCATTGTGGAAAGCAGTGTGGCAATTCCTCAACGGACTAAAAACAGAATTACTATTTAACCCAGCAATCCCACTACTGGGTATATACACAAAAGAATACAAAATTGTTCTACCATAAAGACACATACACATGTATGTGCATTACAGCACTGTTCACAATAACAAAGACACGGAGTCAACCTAAATGCCCATCAATGGCAGATTGGGTAAAGAAAATGTGATACATCAACACCATGGAATACTACACAGCCATAAAAAAGAACAAGATTATGTCCTTTGCAAGAACATGGATGGAGCTAGAGGTCATTATTCTTAGCAAACTAACACAGGAACAGAAAACCAAATACCACACGTTCTCACTTATAAGTGGGAGCTAAATGATGAGAACACATGGACACAAAAGAGGGAAACAATAGACACCGGGGCCTACTTAAGGGTGAAGGGAGTGAGCAGAGAGAGGATCGAAAAAAATATCTATTAGGTACTAGGCCTCGTTCCTGGGTGATGAAATAATCTTTATAACACACCCCCATGACACAAATTCACCTATAAACCAACCTGCACATGTAACCCTAGACCTAAAATAAACTTGTTTTAAAGAAAAAAATTATAAAGTCCTAAATTACTGTAGAATAAAGATTCACTTTAACAAAACAGAAATCCATGGCTTCTTATATCAGAGGTATCAGGATACGTAAATACAGTCTTAGTCAATTTTCCTTCCTTGTGATCATTTAATTTGTTTATTTAAGTGTATTTCTCTTTTACTTGGGAGTCAATCATAATAAACAACACTCCTATGCAGGTATGTCATAAATGTTCATTTTTCTGATTTTTCTGTGTGGATAAAATGGCATATATGCATTGCATTCTCTGTTTTAACATCAAAACATGCCCTCAATTGGACATGATGGCAGGCACCTGTAGTTCCAGCTACTCAAGATGCTGAGGCTGGAGGATCACTTGAGACCAGGAGTTAGTTGGAGGCCAGTCTGTGCAACATAGCGGGCATAGTGAGACCTTGCCTCTTTAAAAAAACAAAAATAAAAAAAAATTCCTTGCCTTTGAATTATTCAGAAGTAACATGAATAAAACATAGGCATTTCCCCTCACCAGGACTGTTCTCCTAAACAATAAAAGGGAAAAAATAAATATAAAACAAATCTTCCAATAATTTTAAATTTATGCAACCTGTAGAATGCCAGAGTATCAATAAAACAACCCACAGGAGAAATACAGATAAGAAATGGCTTAAGAAATAGTTTCCAGTCAGCAAACCAATGACATTAAGACAAAAAAAAAAGTCATCAATTTTGACACAATCATAATCTAAAATGTTTTAATTGCCTCATTTATTTATGAGACAGGGTTTTGCTCTGTCACCCAGGCTGGAGTACAGTAGCATGATCGCAGCTCACTGCAACCTCCACCTCCTGGACTCAAATGATCCTCCCGCCTAAGCCTCTGGAATAGCTGGGACTACAGGTGCACACTACCATGTCTAGCTAATCAAAAATTTTTTTTGTAGAGAAGGGATCTCACTACATTGCCAGGACTGGTCTCAAACTTCTGGGCTCAAGTCATCCTCCCGCCTTGGCCTCCCAAAGTGCTGGTATTACAGGTGCGAGTGAGTCACGACACCCAGCATCCTTAATTTTAAAAAATGAATCAGAAATACATTATAGTAAAATTGCACTAAGTTTGAAAAATTATCTAAGACTGAAACTTTAATTATGTCTTACCCCAGTGGAAACTAATCATAAAAGTCACGATTAGCTCTCAGGTAAAAGTAAGCATAGATTTTTTAAAAAATAATAAAATCACCACTGCCCCAAGATGGTTTAGAAAACTTTTTCTTTTTTCTTTTACACAGAGTCTCACTCTGTCACTCAGACTGGAGTGCATGGACACAATCATGGCTACAACCTCGACCTCCTGGGCTCATGTGATTCTCCTACCTCAGCCTCCCAAGTTCCTGGGACTATAGGTGGGAGCCACCACCCCTGGCCAAGTTTTTTTTTTTTTTTTGGTAGAGATGAGTTCTCACTATATTGTACAAGCTGGTCTCAAACTCCTGGGCTCAAGTGATCCTCCCACCTTGGCCTCCCAGGCATGAGCACTGTACCTGGCCTTAGAAACCTCTTTAAAAGTGGTTGTGGTACCCTCACTGAATCGAGAAATCCATTACTCAAAAAAGCAAGACTGCAATGATAGACAGTACGTTAAATTGCTTTGCTTAACACCATTCCTTCATCACAGATAAGGTCTCCTTCACATAATACTTGCATCTATATTTATGGACAAAACAGAAGGCCTTCAGCTGTCAAAAAAAAAAAAAGTCAAGGTGTCTGCATACTACTGATTACCCCCGACAGGAAGTCTGGGACAGGAAACAGAATAGAGTTATGTACATGATGATATAATTTACTCACCAAACTTAAGTTAAAGACTTACTTCAAATATATCATAAACTTTACAAAGAACAACCCACTGATGTAAAAGGTGCAGAAATAAAAAAAAAGACCTGGCTGCCCATCTCAATTGGGGTTTCCTAGATTACAGATAATCATCAGAGAATACTTTTTTTTTTTAATCAGCATACTAGGTTAAATCCAGCAATTATTTATAAACAATATAAAACAATATTATTTCAATACTGAGAAATACTGTTAACAGATGTTCTCTTCCCACTATTTCAAAACAGAAAATGTCATAAGAAGAATTTACCTCACAGAGTAGACAGCTTTAAACTCAGCTATATTTAGGCACCAACATAGTCCTAGTGAAGAAATATCGTTTATGTAGGAATATGCCACATATAATGATTTCCTATGAAGGAATTTAAGTTAGAGAAAGTCTAATAAGAAAGTGACTAAATAAGTCCAAGAAAAATGTGTTATTTCCTACAACTAGTTGACTATTCCTCTCAATCCAGGATCAAAACATAACATCTGAAAAATAAACAACTTAATCTAGCCGAACCTCATCTTCAGTGTCCTCAGCTAGATGATGTGCTAGAATATTAGGTTTTATGAATTAAAATGTTGAAGGAGGTTGTCATCAATACTGTAGAAACTAAAATACAGAACCCTAATAGGAGGGGTGGAGGGTATGAAAACCACAAGGAATACAATACATACATAAAGATTAAAGTTTTACTATTCAGGTACGAACTCTGGTCCCTTTTACCATGCAGATACAAATCTGCAAGAACTATATACACTTAATGCCAATAAGAACACACACGAGTTAGAGCACATGAATGAAATATAAAGAAAACCACTTATGGCCGGGCGTGGTGGCTCACGCCTGTAATCTCAACGCTTTGGGAGGCCAAGGCAGGGGGATCACAAAGTCAGGAGATGGAGATCATCCTGGACAACACGGCAAAACCCCATCTCTACTAAAAAAATTAAAAAATACAAAAATTAGCTGGGTATGGTGGCATGTGCCTGTAATCTCAACTACTCCGGAGGCTGAGGCAGGAGAATTGCTTGAACCAGGGGGTCAGAGTTGCAGTGAGCCGAGATTGCGCCACTGCACTCCAGCCTGGCAACAGAGAGAGACTTCATCTCAAAAACAAACAAACAAACCACTTATTTATGAGCCAAAGGCTACTTATGAAAAAGTAAATGCATAAAATGTTCCATGGCTACATAAGCACTCTGATAAACAGAAGAAACGAAGAGCAGCTCATCTATTTGGGGTAGAAAAGAGAAAAGGAGCTAGAATTGGTTTAGGCATTTCTGCTGGATATAGTACTAGTAAAATCTTTATAACATTATCTCACTTAGTACTAATAATAATTCAATGAAACAAGCAGTACTCCCATTTTAAATGTAAGACAGATTCAGAGACGTAAAGTGACTTTCCCAATATCACACCACCAATAAGTAGCAATACTAAAATCAAAATTGTCTGGCTTTAAAACTGTGTTCTTTCCAAGACTCTCCGCTGCTGAAGGGGAAGAGGGCAGAAGTGGACAAAGCAGAGAGACCAATTAAGAGGCTACTGCAAAAATTCAGAATAAGAATGAACACGAACTAAGTGAGTAGTGGAGGTGGTGAGAAGAGGTTGGATTCTGGATATATTCTGGGGATATGGCAGAGAGAATCTGTTGTCAGAAGAATAAGATAAAGAAATCAAGGGCAATTCTAATATGTTGGGTCTGAAAAATGGGCTTGCAATTTATTAAGACAGGAAAGACTGCAAGAGAACTGATTTGGGGATGAGGAGACTATGTGGAGTTCAGTTTTGGAAATACTAAGTTTCAAATGTTTATTAGACAAACAGGCATAGATACATACATATGCCATCGGTACACAAATCATCAGTAAATAAATCCCACTTAAACTATGAAACTGCACGAGATCCCCAAGGAAAGAGTATATATAAGAATGAGACACAAAAAGAGAGAAAAGAGGTCAGAGGACTAAGACTTGGTGTGGAATCGAACATGTAGAGGCTGAAAGTCCGGGGAGAATACCGAGAGAATAGGAACAAGACCAGGAGAGTACAGAAACAAAGTAAAGAAAGGGTTGTATGGAGTGGAAAAGACCAAATATTAAATATTGATAGGTCAAGTAATATGAATATTGAGAACTGATCGTTGAATTTAGCCAGTGTAAATGGTTTAGCATGGTCTCTCCCTGTGGAGTGGCAGGGGTGAAACCTGACGGGATTAAGTTCAATAGAGATTAGAAAGAGATTCTGGAAAAGGTTTTCTCTTACTAGACATGAACAAAGACGCCAGGTCCCTGGATATGCTGGCTGCCATCTTGTAAACACAGGAGGGAATAAACCATGAGATATAAATTAACACTTTGAAAGATTATATGAAGAGATAGAACATACCAAGGATCTTGTTGACACTGAATTACTGAAGAAAACTACCCTATTTCTGGACTACAGTTATATAATCCAATAAATTATCTTCAACATAAAAACCAGAAGTCAGTACACTCCTGCAAGCCAAATCTGGCCTGTCACCTATTTTTGCACAACCATAGAGTTCAGAATAGTTTTTATATTTTTAAATGACTGAAAATAACTAAAATAGTATTTTGTGACTCAAAAAATATATGAAATTCAAATTTTAGTGTCCATAAATAAAGTTTTATTAGTACGCAGTCACAAAAGTAAATAAATTATTTACTGCATTTGTGTTGCAATGGCAGGGTTCAGTAGTTGTAACAGAGATGGGATTAAGTTCAACAGATTAGAAAGAAATTCCGGAAAAGATGATGTATCTCCCTAAACTAAAATCCGTGAAGCCCCTGAATACGCTGGCTGCTATCTTGTAACCCAAGAGTTTTGGAATAAACCACAGGATATAAGTTAACACTTACTACCTGGTATTTTACTGAAAAAGTTTGCTAACCCCTTATATCAAGCAATTCTGAGTCAAATGTTCTGTTACTTGCAACCATAAAAATCCTAAATAATATACTCCCCTACACTATGGCAGCACCAAACTACTCGATGATATTCAAAAAGGAAACATATTACAAGGCCTCTATCAATTTACGCTCTTTCCTATGCATAAAATGTAGCTCCCTCCATTTGACTATATAATGAAATTATATCTAATATGTACTAACAGTGCTTGGTGTCTGGCAGAATTGAACTGGACTCAATCTTTGAACTATTACTATTTATATGACTTTAGGAAAATTAATTAAATTATCTGAACCTTAGTTTCCTTATCTGTGAAATTATTATAATGCTCTATGTGGTTGTTATGAGAAACAAATGTATTAATATTCACAAAATATAGCATGACATCTGGCACAAAGCAAGCACATATAAATAAATGGAATCTTCATCTATCATATTCATGATCAACAGGTTCCTTTTACTGAAAGATGTCATTCCTCTTCCTACATAGACTTTCTGGATGCCTACCAGAAAGAACTGTTCTCTCTTCTGTGCTTCTTCAGCACATTATTCATACAATAGTCCCACTTTATCCTCAGGGTGTGCACTATGTTTTTTCCTATATAGATGCTCCTCACCTTACAACAGGGTTATGTCCTGATAAACCCATTGTAAGTAGAAGATATCATAAGCTGAAAATGCATATAATACAACCAACCTACAGAACACAGAGCTTAACCTACTCTAACTTAAACGTACTCATAACACTGACATTAGCCTACAGTTGGGCAAAATCATCTAACACAAATTTTTTTAAATTATAAAACTATCTTCTAATAAAGTGTGGACTATTTCATGCAATTAACTAAAGACTGTACTGAGAGTGAAAGAATATGGTTGTATGGGTACTCAAAGTACAGTTTCTACTATATATGTATCACTTTCACACCATCATAGTTGAAAGATCATTTAAATTCAACCACCCTAAGTTGAGAACCATTTATACATACATACCTATAACAAAGTTTATGAATTATTTGATCCATGGATTCCTGGACCAGTCTATTTGCAGCCAAGAGTGAGATCCACATGTATCCTCTTCAACATCCAGTTTCAACAGATAATACCAAAAATAAATAAGCAAACAAATTAACTAAATAATAAATCATTTTCCTAAGACTAAAAGCTAGAACACCCTCTGCCTTCTTCACATTAAACTATATCTCAGGGAAGCCACAGCTTCTCAAGTATGAGCTGGGGTTTTCAGGAACAGTACCAGATTTTATTTGCAAAGACACAAAAAGAAAAAGTCACTTAGAGAAATCTAAAGAGTTCAGTGTAACTAGAACACAGAAAGTAGGGGCAAAAAGCAGGATACGAAACTAGAAAAATAGGCAGAAGCATAATCATAAAAAGCATAATCACAAAAGGCATAAACATTATTCATGATGATCAATTTGAACTTTATGCTGTAAGTGTAGGGAAGAAAATGAAGGGCATTATGCAAGGGAGTGGCATGATCTGACTGGTGTTTTCAAAAGACAACCTTGGCAAGTATATATTTAAGTCAGTGGTGTGGGCCATGGCCTAAAAGTAAAGAGATCACTGCCATAAGCTCAGAGGAAAGGAAAGCCTAAATGCACTAACATTGAGAATATGAAGAAAAGAGTAGGCTTGTGAAATATTTAGGACACAGAATTGCAAAGACTGTACTCATTTGAAAAAGTCATTTCTAATTGCTGCCATCAATGTATTTTTCCTTTCTTCCTTAAATCCACTCCCATAAGGCTTTTGTCCCGATTATTTCAGATAATCCACAATTACCAAAATCTCCTATAAAGTCTATTGTTAAGTCCAACAGTTAGTTCTCAGTTTTATTTTTTGACTTGTCAACATTTGATGCAGTTAATCTTTCTTTCTTGAAGTTTTCTCATCACTTGATTTCCAAGATGTCACACTTTCCTGGTTTTGCTCCTGTCTCTAGGGCTCCTTCTGTCTCCTTGGTTTTTTTATTCTTTCTCATCTCCCCAATCTCTACAAGATAGAGTGCCCCGGGGCTCACGTTTTAATCTGTATTATTTGCTACATAGATTCCATTGGTTATCTCAAATAGACTTACGGCTTTATGTTTTATCATGCTGATGGTTCCCAAATTTGTATCTCTAGCCTGGACCTCATCCATGCAGTTCATATTTATGGAGTTGCCTACCCTGCATCTCCCTCCCTCCCTCCCTCCCCCCCCCCCCTTCCTCCCTTCCTCCCTTCCTCCTTTCCTCCCTTCTTTCCTTCCTGAAACAAGGTCTTGCTCTGCTGCCCAGGCTGAAGTGCTGGGGCATGATCATGGCTCACTGAACACTCAATTTTCCAGGTTCAAGACATCTATCCACTTCATCCTCCTGAGTAGGCACACACCACCAGGCCTGGCTAATTTTTATTTTGGGGGTTCTGCTTAAGACCCCTTTAAGATGGGGTCTTGCTACGTTGTGCAGGCTGGTCTCAAACTCCTGGGCTGAAGTGGTCCACACATCTCAGCCTTCCAAAGTGCTAGGCTTACAAGTGTGAGCCACTGTGCCCAGCCTCATTTCCACTTTTATATCACACAGGTATCTCAAAATTTAACATGTCCTAACAGTCCTCCAGGAATCTGCTCCTCTCACAGTCTTCCTCATCTCTGTAAACAGCAACTCCCTTCTTTTGGTTGTATAAGCCAAAAACCGTGGAGTCACCCTTAACTCCTTTTTTCTCCTGTTGCCCATACAATCCAACAGTAAATCCTGTCAGCTATTCATGATATACCCAAACTACTTCTCACCCTCTGCTACCACCACCCTGAGTCCAAGCCACCCTCATGATTAACCTAATTTCTCTGCTTCTGTCCCAGCCCAGCTTCAATCTATTCTCAATACTGCAACCAGAATGGCTCTGTTAAACACAAAATAGATCATGAAACTCTTCTCCTCAAAACCCTCCAAAGGTTTCTCATTGTAAGTAAAAGTCAAAGTCTTTAGATCAAGGCCCTGTATTACCTGGCCCCTATTACCTCTCTGACCTCATCTCCTACCACTCTTGCTCTCTGACTTTTCTGAAGCATGCTGGCTCTCCTCACTGTATTTTGAACACTCTAAGAATATACTCATATCAAGGCCTCTGCCTGAAATACTTCTTCCCCAGATGTCAGCATGGCTTGTCCTGCCTCTCCTTTGGGTAGATACGTAACTGTCCCCCGAATCATGCCTTTCCTCATCATTCTAAAATGGTACCCCAACACCACCATATTCACATAGATATACATTTTTTAATTCTTCCTTGCTTTATTTTTCTCCTTAGTACTTATCACTAACATATTCTGTATTTTACCTATTCATCTTAATTCTTGTCATCCTCCCCCACTAGAATATAAATTCCATGAGGACAAATAATTTTGTGTTCAATGCTTTATTAGCCATTGCTAGAATAGTATCTGACACATAGAAGGTACTCAAAAAATAGCTGTTGAATTAATTTGCATGAGTAAAATGAGGGGAAGAAGGGAATTCTGGATGCCTCAGAATTCTTTGGGAATTTGGGAATTTCACTTGCTTGACTATAATGCCATTAAGAGAACAGAAAATGGAGGGTTGGGAAGGAGAAATAATATTCCATTTTACTAAGGGTTAAATTTAAAATCTGATTTACTCTCCTTATCTTTTATTTTAGGTTTAGATGTACCTGTGCAGGTTTGCTACATGGGTAAACTTGTATTACAGGGATTTGTTGTACAGATTATTTCATCATGCAGGAACCAAGGCTAGTACTCAATAGTTATTTTTTTCTGATCCTCTCCCTCCTCCCACCCTTCACCCTCAAGTAGGCCCCAGGGTCTGTCTGCTGTTTCCCTCTTTGTCTCCATGTGTACTCATCACTTAGCTCCCACTTACAAGAGAGAACATGTAGTACTTGGTTTTCTGTTCCTGCATCAGTTTGCTGAGGATAATGGCCTCCAGCTCCAATGGAGCAGAATACAGAGCCCAGAAATAAGGCCGCATACATACAACCACCTGATCTTCAACAGAGCTTACAAAAACAAGCAATGGTGAAAAGACTCCCTATTCAATAAATGGTACTGGGATAATTGGCTAGCCATACGAAGAAGACTGAAACTGGACCCCTTCCTTACACCATATACAAAACTGAAATCAAGATGGATTAAAGACTTAAATGTATAACCACCCTACTTAGCACCTCATTAATTCCAGGTCTAGAGCTAGATAGAGGAAAACATGAACAGTCAGAAGTGAAATTGTCTAACCCTTCTTGTTTTTTCAAAAACCAAATAAGGTGTTGTCAAACTGGAGTTCTGCAATAATTCTCAATTCTCAACCCAAATATTTATGTTTTACTTGATGGAGTTCAGGACATGATACCTCAAAATATGGCACCTTGGCATTTAACAGAACAGAAGCAGAAAGATCACTCTCACCCTCCCCTTGCACTTCTTCCTAAAGCAGACTCCTAAAACCTGGAAAGGATTTTTTAATCTTCTCCTAAAACAGGTCATAAGACCCTCATTCAAGAGGTGTCCTGCCTATACCTGGAGGAAAGAAACATCTTTATCTCTGAAGACAGACGGATACAAAAAAGAATCTTAATAAAAAGTCTTGCTAAGTTCCCCCACACCCCATCCCCAGTTTACTACCATAAAATTACACTTTTTAAAAATCCAATCACACTTCTTCACAGCTATCCACTTCTTCATCCAATCTAACATTAAAAATACACAGATTTACCCATTTCTTCAGGTCTTCATTTCCTTATGAAGGCTCCAGTGCCACATAAAATTCATTAAGTAAATCTGTATGCTTTTTTCATTGTTAACAAATCTGTCTTTTGTTTTAGGGGTCTCCGTCATGAACCTAGTGATGGATGAAGAAAAGATATTTTTCTTCCTCTACATACTTTTAAATCCATTATTTCACTAGGAAGCCCCTATTCATTTATTTGTATATAAATTGGAAAAGTCTGTCTATATAACAACTGCCTTTTTGAAATATCCACTTGGATGTCTCAAATATACTTCAAACTCAAAATATCGAAATACGAAATTCTAAACTTCCTTTCATCCCTTCAAACCTGATCCTCTGCATCAGAGCTCCCCATCTCAATGAATTCATCATCAAATATTGTTGATTTTCTCTCCTAAATGTCTCTTGAATCCATCCACTTGTCTCCATCTCCAACCTGCATCCACTCCTATGTCCATTCTCTTCTCAACATATATCCACAAATAGCTGAGTAATCATTTAGAAATGCAAATCTAACAGTTACCTCACTTTATACTTAGAATGTTTAAATGTTCTCCCATCAGAAGATATAAAATTGAACACGATCTATAAGGTTCTACTTTTCCAGCTTCATTTCTAATTGCATCTACTTTTGTTTTTCTAATATTGGCTTTCTTTCAGTTTCTGATCTCTATCTTCAGATGTCTACAGAAGGCACCTGAAAAACAACTACTGTATACCTGAGGAGTAAGGAAAGATAAAACAGTTTTCACCTAAAATCCCTGCCTTCGTATATGAGGAAGTAAAAATTTCAAAAGACATTAGGAATAGGCTATTTTTATTTTATGTCACATGGTTCACAAGAAACCTCTTACTCCCTATTTAGAATGACAGCTACTGATAGACTAAAAATCAGATCTCCCCCTCTCCATTTCACTTCCAAGAAAAAAAAACACAACCTCTTTCTATTTTGACTGATAAATTTAAATATATAGACATTCACTGGAAAATCAAAGCAATACAAAGCCAAATAATCATATATTATGTAAATATTCCTCAAATTTGTTTTTTCAAATAAATTATACTTTATTCATCCCATTATGCCTAAAATCTTTACTGGTTATATATAAATGTTTTTTTAAAGTATTTAGCATAATGCCATGCACTTGTGGGTACCTAATCTGTACTATATTACTTGATTATAATAATAATGGCAATGAAACTAGAAATTTGAGATCAAAATATGTTAAAGAATTTATTAAAGGCCGGGTATGGTGGCTCTCAGCACTTTGGGAGGCCAAGGCAGGTGGATCACCTGAGGTCAGGAGTTCGAGACCAGCCTGGCCAACACGGTGAAACTCTGTCTATACACAAATTAGCCAAGTGTTGTGGTGAGCACCTGTAATCTTAGCTACTCGAGAGGCTGCAGCAGAAGAATCACTTGAATCCAAAAGATGGAGGAGGCAGCGAGCTGAGATGGTGCCATTGCACTCCAGTAGCCTGGGCAACAAGAGTGAAACTCCATCTCAATAAAAAAAAACAAAAGAGTTGGGTGTGGTAGCACGCACCTGTAGTCCCAGTTACTTAGAAGGTTGAGGCAGGAGAATCGCTTAAACCCAGGAGGCGGAGGTTGCAGTGCGCCGAGATCACACCACTGCACTCCAGCCTGGGCAACAGAGCGAGACTCTGTCTCAAAAAAAAAAAAAAAAAAAAAAAAGAATTTATTAAAGATAACAGTGTGACCTTTGTATATGCAATATACAAAATTTAAAAACAACATTCCTTTCCCTAAACTTATCATTAGTAAAGTTCTTGAGCGTTACATTTTGTATTTTTCTCCCAAGGTACTAGGAAAAGTGAATACAATGATTAAGTAGTTGGATAATGGGAATCATTACGACCAAACAGAATACAGAAATATTTAATCAAAGAATAAAGAGAGAAGCCAGGCACGATCGTGTGTGCCTATAGTCCCAGCTACTTGGAAGGCTAATATGGGAAAATTACTTGAGCCCAGGAGTTTGAGACCAGCCTAGGCAATATAGTGAGACCCCCATCTCTACTTTTTAAAAATAATTTTTTAAATAAAAAGAATATGGAAAGAACTGAATAAAAGAACCCAGAAAAGACTCATATGCAAATATAACAGATTCTTAGTACATGAGAAAGCTGGGATGATAAATCACTGGAGAAAGAAAAGGGTATTCAACAACAAATATGGTGGGGAAAATTGGCTTTCTCCACGTGAGAAAAAAAATTAGACCCTTTTCTCATACCATAATCCTCTTACCAAAACAATAAGAAAAAAGGAAAAAAAACCCAAACGTATTAAAAATATGGAAGTGAAAAAACAAAACTTCAAAGCTATTTCAAGAAAATATAGAAGAATGTATTTGTGGTATCTGAGTAAAGAAAGATTCCTGAAATAACATGTAGTATAACAAAGAATGATAGATTTGAATAAATTAAAATTTTAAACTTCTATTTAACAGAAGTTTAGAGTTTCAGTCCTAAAACCAAAGGCCACATTTTAAGACAGGGTACAGACTGACAGAAGGTATCTGTTATAAATGTCACAGGCTAAGGATCAATCTAAAACAAGGGTCTGCAAACTTTTTCTATAAAGAGAGTAAATATTTTAGGCTTTGCAGACCATATGCTCTCTGTCATGACTACTCAACTCTGCCATTGTGGTGCAAAAGCAGGCACAGACAATATGTAAATAAATGAGTGTGTCTGTATCCCACTAAAACTATTCAAGGACACTGAGATTTGAATTTTCTGTAATGTTCTTAGGTTGTAACATTTTATTCTCCTTTAATTTTTTTCAGAATGATTGGAAAATAAATGGAAAAACCATCCTTAGCTCACAGGCCACACAAAAACAGGGGGCAGGCTGGATTTGGCCCATGGTTACAGTTGCTGAACCTGTCCAGAATCCATAAAGAACTCCTATAAATCAATAAGAAAAAGACAATCCAACAGAAAGATGCATAAAGGATATAAAGAGGTTATTAACAAATGAGGAACTCTAAAGGCCTATAAAACATATGAAAAGATGTTCAACCTCACTAGAAATTAAGGAAACAAATTAAATCACTAGAACATTACCTTTCTCCTACCACACTGAGAAAAAAGAAGAAATCTGACCACATGACTATTGGATAGGAGGAAAAAAAAAACCTCTCAAACACTTCTAAGAATATAAATTGGTAAAGTGACAAAGTAGTGAAATCATGTAGTAAAAGTGATAATGCAAATAACCTACATTTGCAAGTCCATTTCCAGGTATAGTTCCTAGAAAAACTAACGTGCAGGTAAGGATATTCACTGGAACGTTATCTGTGATCACACATACAAAAAACCAGAAAACTCAAATTCATATTAGGAGGGAAATGGATGGAAGAAATGGGCTCATAAAATAGAATACTATACAATACATAAAAGAAACAAACTAGGTTTCTAACAAGAGCAGAAAAGCAAGTTGCAGAACGATATAGAGGAAATGATACCATCTATTATATTTTAAAACACACAATACTAAATTAAAAATCGTTCAAGGATACATTTATACTGGGAATTTTCATCTCTGATAAAGGAGATTCAAACATTAATCTTTTTAAACCAAATTCTAAATCTATCTGGTCTATATGTTATCGATGTCTGTGTGCATCTGTGTTGGGATACAGGTAAAGCAAAGGGAACTAGTAAGAAACCAAGCCATGTTTTATTTGGAAAACTAATGGAAGGTACTTATTAGAAAAATCAGATGAACATTTAAGAAAATTCATTCTTACAGCAAAATAGAGAATGAACTAAAGGGTACTGAGATTGGAGACACAATAATTTAAATGACATGAGATTCTGAAGAAATGAGAATGAAGAAGTAAAGAGAAGACAAAGGTCAGAAATACACGAAAGTTTTAAATCATCTGGACTTGATGACTGATAGATGTTGGCAGCCATTTTGGGGAGTATAGAAAACTTAATATAGTTTTCCAACTGCTTCCTGTATATACTTTTGCTATGGGTATATAAAATTGCTTTTAGAACTGTACATCTGCATTAGTTGATGATGATAATGGCCATCAGCTACAGCTAAATGATTGAAAAGGGATTTTTGAAAACAAAACATCAGTTAAAGCAATTTTGAAAGATGTAGCAGAAAGGTTTTCTCTGCTTTGCAGTTTCTGCCAGAATATATATATAATGTACGCTTCTGAGGGCTAAAGATACTGTTGAATGCTAATACAGCTTAATCTTCAATTACTAGAGGAAAAGATGATGAAAGAGTTCAAAGTACACGAGTACAAGTCCCAACTCCACCATTTACTGTATGACTTTGGTCAAGTCACTTAACTTCTTGCTCTCTGCCTCAGTTTTTTCATCTGTTAAATGAGTAAAATAATATAATTTATTCCACAAGGTTGTGGAAATTAAATCAGCATAATTATGTATGGCTTTATATATGTATATATATGGGTTTATAATTATGTATGAGTTTATATATGTGTATGTGTGTGTGAATACTAAACACACACGTTTGTGATTATTTGTATATCAATTACTGGGAACCCATTAAGTGATGGGGCATTGTACTATGTGCTAGAGAAGTGGCAATAACGAATTTACATTTTTGCCCTCTTAAAGTACACAGCCTTTACAATGTGAGACACAGATATGTGAATGTACGTGCTGTCTTCAATCTACTTAATTAATTCCCAAAGCTATTTCTCAATCTAACCAAGCCTATCAACAATTTTCATGTCCGTGTAATCTTTCAACAATTGCTAAAAATCAATGGAAATAGGTTATGGTTATCCAGAGAAAAGTCTTTTCTAAAATACAAATAGTTTTATGAACAGGTCTTTAATAGAAAAAAATAAAATACAGATCTATGGATGTTGTTACTTCATAAACTGTATTTTCATTTTCATCTCTAAGTTTTCTAGTTATTCTATGTCTTCCATCCTTAATATAGGCTAGTCTAGAAGATTAAAAAATACATAAAACTCCCAGAAACTTATCTCTCAATTCCACCTCCCCATTCCAAGAATGTAACAAATTCTTCACTGTTAATTTCTTCTACCCTTAACCACACTGTGAATCTGAAAGATTCATAAACAATACCCTCAGAAACTACTTGGGTCTTAAAATTACAAAGACAATGATAGCTAAATAAATACTAACAAGAGATTTTTATTGCTTAGTTGAAAATGAATTAGTGTATTTGTAGTGTAAAACCTTTTGTTTTCATGCTGTAATCGAGTATTTTTTAATAAAATGTTTATTGTCAAAAACAGCTCATACAACAGTCATTCCCTCATCATCTTACTTTTTAACACTCTTTCAACAAAAGATATCTTAAATGCATCCAGCTCTCTACTGCAAATTTACAGTAGTAATCCTTGCCAGCCATTTTGTTTTCAGCTTGTAACACTTGCAGCCAGCTGCCTTCAGCCTGACTCTATTAGCATATTGGATAATTTAGAAAATAAGCACAGAAACAGAACCTACAAAATACAGTTGACTTTTATCAGGATATATCTATATATATTTTCTTTAATATGCTTTATTTTATGATGCTTCTTTACTTCAATATTATTCATTCTCTTAATGTAAATGCTCCCTCCTGCTCACAATAACTTTCCCTCCCTTAGATCCTATAATTGAAGTTGACCTATTATGGTTTAAATATAAGAATTTTCAAATTTTAGTAGAATAAACTACAGGCATATTTTAAATATTTTCTGTAAACGCAGAGAAAGGTTCCATATTTGGTACTATAATTTGCAACTATATTCCAGCAGACTATCTAGCCAAGAATAATAAACACGTAAAAGCTAACATACATTATTCTCACATCTCAAGGGTATTTCCAATAGCTAGGAGACAGCAAACAATTCTCCACCTGTTCTG
This sequence comes from Piliocolobus tephrosceles, assembly GCF_002776525.5. Classification (NCBI taxonomy): domain Eukaryota; kingdom Metazoa; phylum Chordata; class Mammalia; order Primates; family Cercopithecidae; genus Piliocolobus; species Piliocolobus tephrosceles. The sequence goes on along the minus strand of NC_045449.1, from coordinate 56,921,907 downwards.
ACTTGCAGCATCCTGCTGTTTGAGTGTCAATAACAATGTGCCCTCACCAAGCATCACTAAAGTCTTAGATGACAAATTATCTAATGCAATTTTAATATGATGGGAGAGGGTGGGACCAAAGAGTTAGTATGAGTGTCCTGTTCTTCAGAGCTCTTTTCCATCTCATCCATCTCCTTCCCTCAGCAAGTCCCATTCATTCATATTTCATAAATGTTCTGAAATTATGTTATTCATTAACCCAGTCTATCAGTTAACATAAAACTCTTTTTAGAGAGACTCTTGTAGTTCATTACAGAATACTACTTAGAAAGTTCATTAACTTGATAGAATATAACACTCCCTTTAAGTAACAACAAGCAAAGCAAAAAAATAAAAATAAAAATAAAAAAAGAGGCTGAAAAAAAATTCAGTGATTAAGATTACTGAAGTGCTTTAGTGAATTCATTTTCTCTTCCAAACCCCTTCCCTTCTCCAAGGCATTTTTGTTTTTACGTGATACCAACCACTCAGGCTGCTGTAGAAGCCTCTGGTTAGAATGGATTTCGAGGCTGCTGTACCTTGTGAAGAACCAATCAGATTTCTTTGTTTCATCTGCAACATTCCATCAGGGTTATATAACATTTTAGATCCATGAAACATTTCAATAATATAGTATATTTCAATCTGTAGTTAGCTACCGTCACTAAACTTGACATAAAAAAATCTCATTCTTTTGAGTTATTTGATAAAATCAAAGAAATATAGTACAAATAAGAGATTTGTTTTTAATTTTTTTTTCTTTTTGGGGAGAACACAGAATTTGCTTTGGCTATAAAAAAAGAGTTTCTGAAAATATACAATATGAGTACTATGGAGACTACTAGGATTAATGCTTACTCCCTATTATTTTTGTCTACAGTAAGGTGGGTAAGGTAATCCAACACAGTGGCAGACAGCCAGCCATACAGCTGTTAATTCTTATCACATACAAAATGTCTTTAGCATGGAATAAAACATTATACATCTCTAAGTGCAGGCTGAATCTCTGGCAAATCTTTTAAAAGCACAGAAAAATTAAGTATTTAAAATGTTTGGACAAATATTTTCTCAAATAAGAAAATCTGAACTCTGAATGTCATACTCCAATTTACTACCCACAACACTAACCAAAATAATATACCAGCAGCATTTTTAGCTATATGATTAGAATACTTGCATTACACTTGTAATGGAACCATACACATATTCTCTCTCTCTCTGCCAGAGACAAATGCTGCATAACTTAAATACTGCTCTTCTGTGCTATTAATACAGCAACTCAGATATTCAAAAACATATTAAGCTGAAATCTGTGAATCTAGTAGTTTCTCTCTTTTTACAACTCAAAGGCATCCCACAGATGATGGTTACAAATCAGCACAGGATTAAAATAGTGCCCCCCAACACATTAAAAGCTGAATCTGCTGGGTGTGGCTTAAGTAAACATCTTGTCTCAACTGGACAGCTCCCCAGTAACACAGCCACAGAAACCCAAAATATGTGAGTACATAAGTAAAGTGCTTCTAGGAGGGGGTGGGAGACTAAGCCTCCATGTTTCATCTATGCTTGATGCTCAGTTGTTTCTATACTGTACTTCTGAAATGACAGTGCCTTGAGTCAATGCTGAACATTGTTCACAAAACCAAGGACAGAGAAATGTTACTTGTCCTACTTCCTCTCCTTCATTTTATGCTCCCTGTCTACAACATGGCTGTTCTTACAAACATTTTGCTTTCATAAAAGAGGTAATCATTTAAATCATGACTATGTGCAATGCGAACTCACACTGCATTACAGTCATCAATAAAATATGAAGTGCCAACTCCAGGGTTCATTCTACTGATTTTCCATATCTCACCACAGAATGCGCTACTAATGTTTTCTGCTATTATAAAATGAATATAGGGAAAGAGACATTGGCAGAAGCTGCGACAAATGTACAACAGAGAAAATATAAAAACTAGAAGTGCTTACTTTTTAAAAATCCAGTATTAATAGATACGACCTTCACAAACACCTATCTATATAGACACACACATTACACATTTAGTATAAATATAAATGTTTAAAACTACCATGCATGCATCTAGTAATGTTAGAAATACAATATACCTGAACCTCTTTATATAGAGGGCATGAAGATTTTAGAACTACAACAGTTTCATTCTTACTGGCCAGAATCAAATATTAAAACAGCTGAAGACATCTGACATACTGAACCACATCCAAGCCTTTAATCTTGTTAACAACTGTCTCTCCTGTTCACTGTAGCAAACTCACCTCTGGATCATATTGACGGTTATTTTTTTCCCAAGCCCTGTACGTGCTGCACCATTTTGTTTGTCTTCTGGACAGTAGAGAAATCGGCAGAACAGCAGTGAAGGAGTGTACTGGAGTCAGCAGAGTCAGTGCCAGCCTCCTACTGCAGTCTGTATATTGAACGCACTCAAACCCACAGGTGCCTACGTAAAATCTTCCAGCTGCAGCCTGCAACTTAATGTTTCTTTCAGCAGTAAATCTGTATGCTACTTTCACTTTGCTTTAATCCAACAAAAGGACAGAATGCACAACAGTATGCCAGATGATTTTGCAAAAAATACTTATATAGACATTGTCTCTATTAAGTAGCCAAAAATAAATGAATTTTTTAATCATGAAGATTCAGAAGGACAATCACCAAAAGAGAAATGTGTTTCTAACATTTCTAAAATTCTAAACTGATAATTTTTTCAAGAAAATTTAACATTAAAGACTAACACATGATATGTCTTAATTTTCTCACATAAATAGCTTATGAAAGTAATTTTTTACACACCATAAGTATATCATGTATAAATGCATAAACAGGCTTTCCTCCCATACCTTTCATCAACAGATAATTCATTTATTAGGAGGAAATGCGGAACTTATTTCCTGATAAAAAGGCAAAGTGAATCTAAATAAATCAATGCTCACTCAATAAATGACAGAGAAAACAAGGAAGAGAGGCTCACAGTCCTTTCACATAAACTTCAAACACATACACTCTTATCCACCAGAATTAAAAAATTGGAAGAAACCTTAAAAAATACAACTCTAAAACTTTGATTTTTCAGATTAACAAATTAAGGACAGAGAGGTTAAGGCTAAAGTTCCTTTCCCAAGGTCATAAAGCTATTCTATAGCAGAACCTGGTCTTTTAAATACACCTTTTTAGTAAACACATACTAACTACTGAAACTCACTCAAGATTAATTGTATATTGCTATAACTATTAAAATCTATAGTTAAAAAAGTTTATGAAAAAGAAATATCCAAGCCCAAATAACTAAACAGGTGAATTCTACCAAACATTTAAAGAAATAACACAAATTCTACAATTTCTTCCAGAAAACAGAAGAGCAGAAAATACTCCCAACTCATTTTATGAGGACGGAATTACTTAAATGTCAAACCAGATAAAGACATTACCCAAAAAAGAATACTACACACCAAAATCCCTTTAGGAACATAGAAACAAAGATCCTCAACAAAATATCAGAAAATAAACTCCAGTAATGTAGAAAAAGAACAACAAACTATGAGTGGGTGGGGTTTATCCTGGAAATGCTAGACTAGTTTAGTATTTGAAAATCATTCAATGCAATCTACCATACTAATGGTTCAAAGAAGAAAAATCACATGATCTTATTACTTGATCAGAGAAAAAGTATTTTTTTTTTTTAAATTAGCACTTGAAGAAAACTAGAAAACTTGGAATACAGGGGAACTACTTCAACTTGATAAAGAACATCCATAAAATATCTACAGCTAGCATCATATTTATTCGTGAAAAACAACATTTCCCCCCTACCAACGCTCAGGAAACAAGGCAAGAATACCACTCCCACCACTCTTAGCCATCATTGTACTAGAAGTGCTAGCCAGTGCCATAAAATGAGAAAAAGAATAAAAAGCATACATACTGGAAAGGAACAAATAAAACTCTCGCTATTATCAAAAGACATTATTGTCCACTTAAAAGATTCAAAGGAACCTACTAAAAAACAAAAACAAAAAACATCTAATAGAACTAGTAAGTTAGTTTAGCAAAGTCATATGATACAAAGTAAAAAAAAAAAAAATCAAATACCTATGTTTTATTTTATTTTATTTTTTGAGATGGAGTCTCGGTCTGTCACACAGCTGGAGCGCAGTGGTGCAATCTTCGCTCACTGCAACCTCCGCCTCCTGGTTCAAGCAATTCTCCTGCCTCAAGCCTCCCGAGTAGCTGGGATTACAGGTGTCCACCAGCTTGCCTGGCTAATTTTCATATTTTTCGTAGACACAGAGTTTTACCATTTTGGCCAGACTGGTCTTGAACTCAGTCCCGAGTAGCTGGGATTACAGGTGCCCGCCAGCATGCCTAACTAATTTTTGTATTTTTCGTAGAGACAGAGTTTTACCATGTTGGCCAGACTGGTATTGAACTCAGGTGACCCACCTGCCTCAGCCTCCTAAAGTGCTGAGATTACAAGCATGAGCCACCACGCCCAGTCTATATGTGTGTGTGTGTGTGTGTGTATGTTTTAAATATTAGCAATGTACATTAAGAAACCAAAATTTTAAAAACAAGAGTACACCTACCCCCTTATCTGTGATTTCTCTTTCCATGGTTTCAGCTACCCACAGTCAACTATAGTCTGAAAATATTAAATGGAAAATCCAAGAAATTACCAATTCATAAGTTTTAAATTACACCCCATACTGAGTGGTGTGAATCTCACACCATGCTGCCCAGGATGTAAATCATCCCTTCCAGCATATCCACTGCTGTATACCATACCTGCCATTAGTAACTTCCGGCATATCCATGCTGTATACCCTACCTGCCTGTTAGTCGTTTGGATATGCTTATTAATAATCTTGGTTATCAGATCAACAGATCACAAGAAGAAGGATGAATAAAGTACAATAAGATATTCTGCCAGAAAAGATCACATTCATATTTGTTACAATATATTGCTATAATAATTGTTCTATTTTACTATTGTTATTGTTGTGAATATCTTACTATGCGTAATTTATAAATTAAACTTTATCATAGGTACATATGTATGTGTAAGAAAAGACATAAGTATATATAGGGTTCAGGGCTATCCGCAGTTTCAGGAATCCACTGGGGGCTGTGGTGTGTATCCCCTGTGGACAAGAGGGGACTACTGTACCACTAGCTCAAAAAAAATACTTATGTATTTTATGTGTAAGTCTAATGAAACATGTACAAGATCTATATGCTGGAAACTACCAAATGCTGATGAAAAATATCAAGGAAGAACTAAACAAATGGAAAGACCTAACGTGTTCATGTACTAAAAGAAGACCCCACATGGAAAAAATGTTCTATCCCAGTTGATCTATAGATTTAATGTAATTCCACCCAAAATCCCAGAAGGATCTTTTTATAGATAGACAAGATGATTCTAAAATTTATGTGGAAAAGCAAAGGATCTAAAATAGCTATGACAATTTTGAAAGAGAACAAAGTTGGAAGAATTATACTACCCTATTTTAAGACTTACTATAAAGCTACAGTAATCAAGACAGTGCAGTACTGGCAAAAGGATACAAAGAGATCAGTTAACAGAACAGAGAGTGCAGAAATAGACCCAAATAAATATGGTCAATTGATTTTTAACAACAGTGCAAAAGCTATTCAAAGGATAAAGTGTAGTCTTTTCAACAATGGTGTTAGAACAATTACATAGCCATACGAAAAACCAAACAAAAATATCAACCTTAACTTCACACTTTATATAAAAAAAAAATTATACATCTACATATAAAACTTTTAGAAGAAACACAGAAGAAATCTTCATGACCTGTGATTAGCCAAAGAGTTTTAAATATGATAGCAAAAACATGAACCATTAAAAAAAGATAAATGAACTTTATCGAACACTGTTAAGAGAATAAACAAAGCAAGCAAAACACATATCCAACAGAAGATTTGTATACAGAATACACAATGAACTCTTAAATTTCACCAATGACAAAATAAACAACCAAATAAAAAATGGGCAAAAGATCTGATGACACTTCACCATAGAGGATACACGGAAGACAAGCACATGAAAAGATGTTCATTAGCCATCAGAGAAATGCCAATTAAAACCACAATGAAATATCACTACACATAGATGAGCTAAAATTTTTTACAATTGACAATACCAAGTGCTACCAAGGGGGTGGAGCAGTTGGAACTCTTATATGTTGCTGGTGGGAATGAAAAGGGTACAGTTACTCTGGAAAACTGCTTGGCAGTTCCTTATGTAGTTAAACATACACCTAGCATACGATCCAACCATCCTACTTCCTAGGCATCAGCCCTACAGATATGAAAACTTATGTTCACACAAAAACCCATACATCAATGTCTGTAGTGGCTCTATTCATAATCACCTAAAATTGGGAATAATCCGAATGGTCTTCAGTGGGTGAACAGATAAGCAAACGATACATCCATACAATGGCACACCACTCAGCAATAAAAAGGAACACTCACTAGTGCTTTTTGACACAACAACTCAGATGAATCTCAAAGGCATTATGCCAAGTGAAAGAAGCCAATCTTCAAAGGTCATATACAGGCATACCTCAGAGATTTTGCTGGTTCCGTTCCAGACCACTGCAAGAAAATGAAGATCGCAATAATGCGAGTCACACAAACTTCTTGGTTGCCCAGTGCAGACAAAAGTTATGTTTATGATATACTATAGTCCACTAACTTTGTATTATGTTTGTAATAGCATTATATCTAAAAAGAAATATATATAACTTTATTTAAAAATACTTTCTTGCTAAAAAATGTTATCATCTGAGCCTTCAGCAAGTTGGGATCTTTTTGCTGGTGGAGGGTCTTTATGTTGATGGATGCTGACTGATTAGGGTGGTAGTTTCTGAAGGTTGGTGTGGTTGTGACAATTTCTTAAAATAAGACAACAAATGAGGTTTGCCACCTCAAATAACTCTTCTTTTCATGAAAGATTTCTCTGTAGCACATCATACTATTTGATGACATTTTACTCAAAATTTCTTTCAAAATTGAAGTCAATCCTTTCAAACCTGGCACTGTTTTATCAACTAGGTTTACGAAATATTCTAAATTATTTGCTGTCATTTCAACAATGTTCACAGCATCTTCACCAGGCATAGATTTCATCTCAAGAAACCACTTTCTCTGCACATCCGTAAGTAACTTCTCATCCATTCAAGTTTTATCATGAGATTACTGCAATTCAGTGCATCTTCAGGCTTTATTTCGAATTCTAGTTCTCTTACTATTTCCACACATCGACAGTTACTTCCTCCAATGAGGAGGTCTTCAAAGCTATCCACGAGGGTTGGAATCAACTTCTTCCAAACTTCTGTTAATGCTGACATTTTGACCTCCTCCCACGAATCGTAAATGTTCTTAATGGCATCTAGAATGGTGAATCCTTTCCAGAATTTCAATTTACTTTGCCTAGATCCATCAGAGAAATCACTATCTATGGCAGCTATAGCCTTGCAAAATGTACTTCTTAAATAATATGACTTGAAAGTCAAAATGTACTCCTTGATCCATGGCTGAAGAATGAATGTTGTGTTTGCAGGCATGAGAATAACATTAATTTCCTTGAACGTTTCCATCAGAGCACTTGGGTGACCAGATGCACTGTCAGTGGGCAGGATTATTTTGAATGTTATCTTTGTTTCTGTGCAGTAGATCTCAACAGTGGCCTAAAATATTTGGTAAACCATGCTGTAAAACAGATATGCTGTCATCCAGACTTTATTGCTCTATAGCACAGGTAGACTAGATTTAGCATCATTCTTTAGGACCCTAGAAGTCTGGAAATGGTAAATGAGCACTGGCTTCAATTTAAAGTCAGCAGCTGCATTAACCCCTAACAAGAGTCAGCCTGTCCTTCAAAGCCTGGAACCCAGGCACTGACTTCTCTCTAGCGATGAAGTCCCAGATGGCATCTTCTTCCCATACAAAGCTGTTTCATCTACATTGAAAATCTGTTATTTAGTGTAACCATGTTCATAGCTCATTGGTTTCCCAGGTGAAGGATAGGGGAAGAGAGTGACCAGAAACGAGTATCATGATATAACCTGTAAGGTGATGTATGCTAACTGTGGTGGTAGCTACACATTTACACATGTGTGAAAATTCATAAAACTGCACACCGAAAAAAAAGTAAATTATACTTTATAGTTTTTAAAAACTTCAGTTACCACTGGATGGCCATGACTTCCAATTCTCTCTCTCTTCCCCTGCCTTCTCCTGTGGGTCCATAACCCAAATATCTAACGTCCTCTGGATAACCCATCATCACCCCAAATTTCACATTTCATAAAATGAATTCATTACATTTCCCCCCAAACCTCAAATGAAGAGCACCGCCATTCACCCAGTCACTTAAGCCAGAAACTTCCTTTATAAACAGGTGTTGTCCTTGAATGTAAGTTCTGTGAGTTATATCATTATGACATAGGAAACATATATTTGGTTCTGCCTCCCACCCCCAGTTCCTGACACAGAGCTCCTAAAACCATTATAGTTTCCTAAAACTCTTATAGTATTGGGATAATAAGAGCATCTTTTATTATAATACTTGATCTTAGTCCTCCAATAATAGACACAAGAACTACTAAGAGCCTTGGTATTTTACTACCAGGAGAGATAAGAGTGTCTTTTTGTATGTTAATAAGATTACTGGTGGCTGAAAACTCCAGAATAGCATCAGGATGATTGCCAGAGGAACCAATCATGTGATCCGGGAAACTTTCAGCTCCACCCACCCCAACTCTGGGAAAGGGAAAAGGACTGGAGATTGAGCTCAATCACCAATGGCCAATGATTTAATCAATCATGCCTACATAATGAAGCCTCCATAAAAACCCTAAACAATGGGGTTCACAGAGCTGCTGGGTCAGTGAACCTGTCAGGAGAGTGGGGCACCCCAATTCCACAGGAGCAGAGCTTCTGTGCTCAGATCTTATCCTATGTACTTCTTCATCTGGCTGTTCACATGGATTCTCTGTAATATCCTTTACAATCAACTGGCAAATGTGAAGTGTCTTCCTGATTTCTGTGAGCTGCTCTGACAAATTACTGAACCCAAGAAGGGAGACATGGGCACCTAGAAATTATAGCTTGTAGGTCAGAAGAAGTACAAGGGTCTAGACTTGGCAATTCGTGTCTAAGTGGGGGGCGTCTTGGGGGACTAGTCCTCAACCTGTGGGGTCTGACTAACTCCTGGTTGTCAGAATTAAATTGCAGGATACCCAGTTGGTATTGGAAGAGGTGGAGAATTGTTTAATGGGACACATCTGGTGTCAGAATGTGTGAGTATAGAAAAAGTTGTCCTTTTAGTAATCTGATATATATATAGCACTGCTCTATCTCCAGTAGCTCTAGCAAGCACTAGATAAGTATTTTTGTTAAGTAAATTAAAAAGTAAGACTAAGACTCTTCCTTCATTTGACCTACACCCAATCAATCATGTAGTTCAGCTGATTCTTTTCTTCATACCACTGCCATGCTCTTAATTCAGACCCTCATTATCTCTTGCCTGGATGCTGCTGCAATAGCTCCTACAGATGGCATGTCATTTTGCCTACTCAAAGTCACATATACCCCCTTTGTAGGAACTGCCCTTTAAAAACTCTCACTCCCATACTAATTTACTCCCTCCCTCTACCATCGATGATTTGCACTGGGATAGGTAGCCAACCCAAGCTGAGATGATCAAAAACCTTACCCACACTCTAGTCCAAAGTGTAACTGACTTGTCAAAGGGTAGACATCAGACCTAAGTAAGACCAGAGTTGACCTACCCATGAGCTTATGGATGTGAAAACAAAAGAACTGAATCAGTATCCTTCTCTGGGTGCCTGGAATATAAGATACAAAACTCAGATCCTGGTAGCTATGTTCTACTATTTGAACTGAAACAAATGTGCAAGGTTGCAAGAGAATGAAATAGATATGCAGAAAGAAACAGATACAAGAAATGGGAGTGAACCACCACAGTACCAAACTACCTATATATAGTTCACAAAATGTGTCAAGTTTTCTCACAACTTCGTCATTACACTTGCTGTACTCTGTGCCTGAAATGTCCTCTTCCCCATTTCTCAAAGTGGCTAACTGCTATGTAGGCTTGGTGATAGTCACCACCTCCTCCAAGAATTGTTCTATTTCCCTCCGTCTGAGATTGAACCCTTCCCTTGGAATTCCCTTAGTACCCTGTGTAGAAGTTCATCACAATACTTCTCATACTATATTTTAGTAATACTGGTTTATTTATTACAGGCAGTAGAATCTGGCAAAGATTATGTCTTTTATTTATAAGTAAGCTGTGTCCCCCAATATTTTACTTGGTCCACTTAGTTTTACATTAAGCGCTCACCCTATAATCAGGGATGGAGAAACAACACAGAAAGGAAGGAAGAAGTATCTAATAGTACCTCATCCTTAGAGCATGAAACCACTGGAAGCTTAACAGAAAGAAAAACTGAATGGTTTGACCATTTTTTAAAATGGAAACAAAGTAGAACAGCAAAGTAACACAACATTCTGAGTAAAGAAGTGACTACACTGACTAGTATACGAATAATTCCAGAGCTAAGATCATGAAGTGTGATGTAAATTTTTGAAGCTAATAGTACAGCCAGGCTTTACTTTGAAAAAATCATTTTTTCTTCAATATTCTCTTTCTCCCAAAGAACATACTCCAGCCAAGACTTCTGTGTTAGGATGAAAGGTAACAACAAAAAAAGCAGACAAACACGTTTCTAATACTTGGGTTTGGAAAAACCTTACCTCTTTCAAGTACAAAAAAGATTTATATCATTAAAATTATACATTTAGGAAAAAAATTAAGTAGGAGCAAATCTCCCATCCACTCCTATTCCAGAAGAGAATTCCCCTGGTCAAGAACAATCATAGAAATTTATTTTCTGGGATGATCTGCTGGTTGGTTTCCCAGGCAGGGCCTCTCATACTAAAAACCTATAGTTTGGGGCCCAGTCCTCAGCTCTGCAGTCAAGAACCGTGTCATTTAAGATCTTCAAAGTGGTAAGCCTCAGAGAGATTAATTTATACTACAACAGCTCTACATTCCTGCAAACTTCTTATCAAAATATTAGGATTATTAATAAACTTAAGGTGGTCTTGTCTTTCCTATCTTAGGCAAATTTGGGCTTGTCCTTCTAACTCTTGGTATGAGAAAGACTGTTAATTTTTAAAATAAACAAAACCCAAAACTAGGTTAGAAAAACAAAGTGGCAGACTCCACTAGTTGCCTATCCAATCCCTTATTTCATGCTAAAAGAATCCTGATTTTATTTTAGGCATTTGCTTCAAGAAAGGCTGGTTCTCAGGGGTTGAACTTTGATTACTAAATGAATCTCAATAATAACATCTGCAATTTCATTAATTAGCTTAAGAAAGGTTAAGTGATATAACCTGGCCAATTGGATGTGAGGTGAATGGGCAGGGGTGGGGGGTGGCGTGGAGCATCTGTCTGGAAAGTTTCCCTTAACTGAAAAAGGGACCCAAGAAGGGATTCGTTGTTCTCGTAGTCTATGAACAATGCTGTGTGTGGATATAAAAGCTGAAGGTACTGCAGTCCTCTTGCAGCTATGTAAGGACAAACCTGAGAACAATAACCAATACACTGAAAATGGCCGAGTAGAAAGAGAGAAAGAAATTGAGTCTTTGGTGATGCTGTTGGGCTTCAGAATTAATTTACCTGTAATCGTCCTACTGCTGGAATTCTTAGTTATATGAATGTATAAATCCCCTTCAAGGTCTCAGTATTTTAAATTAGATCTCTAGTAATTCTAACCATCCTAACTACCACAATAACAAAACTGACCAGGGAGGAGACTATGCGGGATCTAATCAAATTCAAATTTTAACATAAAGGTCATATTTCCTCTAAAAAAGTTTAAGTTTAAAATATAGGGTCAAGAGGACTAAGCTCAGATGTTAAAATCATTTTTACTTACCAGTTTTAAACCCTGCAGGGGCTCACTTGCAGCTTTAAGGATATAATGCAAAGTCTTTAGCATGGCACACAAAGCATGTCATTAACTGATGAGTGATTACTGTAATTAACTGTCCATTCTTTTTAGCAACTTTCTTACTCATCCTAGGTACCAGAAATAGAAAGAATTATTGCAGTTACTAGAATGAACCAAATAGTCTCCTCTCTCCATTCACTAGCAAATGCTGCTTTCTCTATTAGGATCACTATTAACTTGTCCTTCACAATTCAACTTGCATTCTCCTCTCCTCCCCTATCCTCCAAGTATATTGTTGCTGTTGGTTTAGAAATCTCTCTCCTTTATTAGACTTTGAGCTCCCTGAGACTAGGAAATATCTACATCATGTATCACAATTTCTGACATACAGTAAGCACTAAAAAATCTTTGTGGAGTGAATTAACGAACCAAACTCGGAGGCAGCCATAAGTTCTTTCCATTACAGTACAAGACAACACAGATTTATAAAATACATCTATCACCAGAGAAAGTTGTACTGAACAGCACTGTTCTAAAGGGTTTCTAAATTATTTCAAAATGATTGAACACTAGTTATATTTAATTATTTTATCAGAAAACGTAAGACCAGAATGTTACGACTTTTTCAGAAAACTTATGTCATTTAACAAATATGTATTATAAAACATTATGCTATAGACCAAGGATACAAAATGGACAAGAGATATTTCTGTTCCCAGTAACACTCTTGGTCTGGCATAGACTACTGGCTAAGCAGCTTTACAATAATTATAAATGTTATTTACCAAGTTCTTTCCTAATCAAAACTGTGGAGTCCAAAAATAAAATCTTTAGTGAGCAAAAAGGAAATAATCCCAAAATTTTCAAATTTTTATACACATTTCAAGCTAATGTAGGCTGTGTAATATATGAGGATAATTCTGGTTAAAGTATTTAATATGGTGCATAATAAACATTTAATAAATGTATGCTGAATCTGAATCAACTGTATGAAGAGATGAACAAATTATTTTTTCCAAGTTTAAATCTTCAAATACCAAGGATATTTCAATACTCTTAAGTTCCTATAAAATAGTAAAACCATTTTTTATATAAATAAAATTAGTGTTATATCTTTATATCTTTTTATCAATATTATTTCACTGATATATCCTACTGACTACATGAAGTAATTGTTTTTCTTTTTTCCTTTTCTTCCTTTTAACAACAACACTGGCCTGAGAATATATGAAGTAGTTTTATAAAAGACATTTCATTAGAAAGTTATTGAGCCATGGAGTTACCATATGAAAGATGGCAGAATATGCCACCCCAAAACATGTAACTTTGGCATAAGGATTATTTTGAACTAAAGGTACTTGAAATCTAGCAGATGCAAGAAGGGCACTCTGACTTTCCTTTTTCTTCATGAGAAGTGGAGATGAAACTCCAATGTAAAAGCTGTCCTTCCTGACCTGGAAAAAAGAAATATTCTTATCACCCGAGATGGGGAGCTGAGGCAAATCTGAACCAACCAACCTTGTAAAACAAGCCCTTATCTTCCTAGCCATTTCTCCATGATTAACTGCCCTGGCCCAAGCCCCTGTGTCTTTTTAGGTTTTTACAATTTACTACTCTTTGTCCAATTTAGTACATATATGTCTGGGTCATCATTTCCCTATGGAGGCATACATGTAAAAATCTGTATGCTTTCCCCCATTAATCTGTCTTATGTCAACCCTGAGAGTAGAAGTCAAGTTTTACCTCCCCTATACAGGCAAAACATTCTATCTCATTCTAATAATAAAGATGACATTTTCAATGTTACTTGTTCCTCCAATGTAACAGAGGTGAAATATTTAAAAATTAATATTAAAGGAAAAAACAAACCCTACCTTGTTCCTTCTTGGTTTACGGAAATGACCAGCTTATTTTCTATCTCTGTAAGGTATTAAAGATCCATGTGGGGCTCCTCTAAAGAACCGGGACTTCTGATGGCAAGATTCTTAGTGACAAATGAAAGAATCATGACTGTAGGTCAGAGCACTCTAAATCTGGAAAAAAGTAAGTTAACCTATTTTCGCCGGGGAGTCAAATAAAACCAGAATAGAATAGAAAAAAAAAAAAAATTCTCTGAAAACAGAATGAGGTGGGGGAGTGTGGAACTTGTTTTTAAGGTCAAATTTTTGATTATTGAGTTTCTTTAACGTAAGGAATAAAATATGTAAGAAAGATGCTTCCCACTTATAGAAATGTATTCTAGAGACCCCTGAGGACAAAGAGGCTATGACTGCTGTACCAACCAATTTCAAAACTATCACTTGCTCTCCCTTTAATATCGCACTCATTTCTTGGTTCTCTCACTAACTTTTCACTATTATGAGTACATGTATGGGTTTTTATCAAAATTCCCATATATCTCAAAAAAACAGGAGCATAATTATATTATGCATAAGGAGACCATGGGATGGTATAGACTAGAATACCATAAATTTGCAAAAGCACAAATCTGTTATCAAGAGGTTTTTTCTTTGAAATATTTAAAGTTCTCGAAGAAAACAAAAATGTAAATATATTCAGATGAAAATTTTGACAGCATTAAAATAATTTATCATTTTAATTTGGCACAAACATTGTTCTATATCAAAATATACCTATGAAAAATAGCGTATTAAGGACAAAATCAAATATTTAACTCATTATTTAAATCCCTTTTTTAAAGAATCAAAAATCAGTCTTACTCCATATTTCTTTTTCTTCATTGCACTCTCTCAAATTTATGAATGTAGAATTATAAGTGGCATACTGATATACACTTGGATTTTCACAGTACTGATCTTCAGCAATAGCATCCAAACTAAACCAGTTTAAGTTGTTTAACTTAATCCTTTTAAAAAATTGTTGTTAAAATGTGAATTGGTCATTTATGAAAGTAGTTTTACCAGGGAAATCGGTACTAAGAAACTACTACTTTAAATTTCAAGTGCCTTGTACAAGTTGAGGATAGGAAGAAACTAAATAGAAGAATGAAAATTTACTTCCTTTAAATGGGAAAGAATGAGTCACAATATGACTTGTGCTGACTGCATAAGGCTTACATAGCTTTCTGTCTTCCTTCTTCACCAACATGGAGGGATACAGCAACCTTTGAAAGTACCAACCTATGAAAGCAGATGATCAGGGAATAAATCTTTAGGCTAAAATATTGCAGTATTTACAAGCTAAAAGGGCTTGTAACATTTAAAATTGTCCTGAAGTCCTGGGGAAGCATAATCCTAAAGGTGGAATACGGGTAATTTACAAAGAAATTCAGAGAATGGAAATAAACCACAGAGCCAAATAAATTACATTTGAAAGCAAAATTTAGTGCAAAAGGTGCCAGTTTATCTCTGAATAGTTATTCATTCAATATATGATCACTGAATATCCAGTATGGGCCTGGAACAATGCAGTGTACCAGTCTCTCTAACCAGAAATTTCAGAACAAATTATTTCCTCCCATTCTTTTCACTTCCCAGCCACTCTAGTAAACAATTCTTATACATTCTACCTCAAAAAATGTCTTCCTTGTTTATCCTCTGTCTCTTCATTCCTGTCACTTCGTTAGCCTTTTCATTGTCTCTTAATTAGTATTTCCTCACTGCAGTCTATTCTATACACTGATACCAGAGTTATCATCCCTAAAATGTCATAAAAATGTTTTCATTCATAAAACAAATATTACTAAGTACTTGCTATGTGCCAGGCAGGTACTGAGGATACGGCAGTGTAAAAGAGAATGGATTTACATGAAACTTGTACTCTAGAAGGAAAGACAGATAATAAAGCAGAAAAGCAAGACATATAAGATGAATAATGATAATTGCTACAGAGACAAAATTTTAAAGGGAGGACAAAATAAAAAGGTGACATAAAGAAGTGGTTAGAGTCTTAATCTGGTGGCCAGGAAAGACTTCACTGAGAAGGTGATTTCTGATTAAAGATCTCAATGAAGTAAGGGAGCCAACTAACATTCTAGGCATAGGGAGCAGTATGCATAGGAGTCCTCAAGTTGGAAGAGGTTAATGTGGCTTAAAGGAATGAACAAAAATAAAAGGGAGATTTACAGGATACGAAGTCAAAGGTCACCAGGAACAGATGTTATAGAATCATGGAAGGACACAGGTACCTAACCAACTCATGCTGATTTTTATTTTACTTTATTTTATTTTTATTTCATTGACAGGGTAGACTCTGTCAACCAGGCTGGAATGCAGTGGTGCGATCACGGCTCACTGCAGCCTCAACCTCCCAGGTTCAAGTGATTCTTGTGCCTCAGGCTCCCAAGTAGCTGGGATTACAGATGTGTGCCACCACACTCAGCTAATTTTTTTAGTTTCAGTAGAGACAAAGTTTCGCCATGTTGCCCAGGCTTGTCTTAAACTTCTGGCCTCATGTGATCCGCCCACCTCAGCCTCCGAAAGTGCTGGGATTACAGGCATGAGCTACCATGCCTGCCTCATGATCTCTTATTTAAAGATTGTATTTGGCATCTCATTGCTGAAATTCTTTAACAGCCTTCACTATTTGTCACTCCATTCTACCTTCCAACCCTCTCTCCCTACTTACCCACCCTCAAAGATTCTACCTGAAGACAGTAAAAATGAAGAAAGCATCCACAATTGGAAGACATTATGAAACTTCATTCACCAACTTCTAATCACATGTGCCACTCTAGTAGAGAATCCCTAACATTTTCAGCAAATACTGTACGAATGTAGAAGCAGGATAAAATGATTGAGACCAATGTTCTACAGCATACTTTAAAAAAAAATTACCATCAACTGTATTAACATATAGTTAACAAGGAGGAAAGCCATGGAGAAATACTAATGGTAATTAGTTTACATTTAATGTCTAATACGATGATTTTTCAAATAATAAAACATACAAGAAACTAACAAATCAACCCAAAACACATAACTGAAACCTATATTTAATATGTTTCCACGAAAAACAAGAAAAAAACTTAAAGACCAAAAACTTAGACAAATTTCTCAAAATATTTCTCAACTTTAGCACAAGAAGCCACCAAATTTTTGGCTACTTGTTGCTCCAGTATAATCCTTAGCAACTTAAAATCTCTAACATCTGAGCTGCTACTTCAAAGAAAAGACAGTTTCCAGAACTCAGTTTAGACTTTATTCCACTCAACTGTCTCATTTATTCAGGGACAGCAATATACATACAGTGAGAATTCAATGGCTTCTATTCCTACTAGCTGTGTAATCTTGGGCAATACATTTAATATCTCACCTATAAAGTCTCTCATATATTTGCTATACAGATTAAATTAGGTAATGCATGTAAAAGTTCTTTTCCTCTGTGAAATACAGAACAAATGCAAAAGTGTATATACTCCATCTTGAATAGGGTTGGGTAAAACAAGGCTGAGACCTACTGCGCTACATTCCCAGTAAGTTAGGGCATTCTTTCCTTTTTTGGGGGGGGGGGGGGGGGAAAATTTTTCCCTGGGCCCCCGGGGGGGGGGGGGGGCCGGGATCTCAGCTCCCTGCAAGCTCCGCCTCCAGGTTCACGCCGTTCTCCTGCCTCAGCCTCCCGAGTAGCTGGGACTACAGGCGCCCACCACCTCGCCCGGCTAGTTTTTTGTATTTTTTAGTAGAGACGGGGTTTCACCGTGTTAGCCAGGATGGTCTTGATCTCCTGACCTCGTGATCTGCCCGTCTCGGCCTCCCAAAGTGCTGGGATTACAGGCGTGAGCCACCGCGCCCGGCCAAGTTAGGGCATTCTTAATCACATAATGAGATAGGAGATCAGCACAAGATACAGGTCACAAAGACCCTGCTAACAAAACAGGGTGCAGTAAAGACGCGGGCCCAAACCCCATAAAATGAAGATGGCGACGAGCGTGACCTCTGGACATCCTCACTGCTACATGCCCACCAGTGCCAGTACAGTTTACGAATGACATGGCAATGACAGGATGTTACCCTATATGGTCTAAAAAGGAGAGGCATAAATAATCCACCCTTTGTCTAGCATACAATCAAGAAATAACCATAAAAATGAGCAACCAGCAGCCCTCAGGGCTGCTCTAAGGAGTAGCCTTTCTTTATTCCTTTACTTTCTTAATAAACTTGCTTTCACTCTACTCTACGGACTAGCCTTGAATTATTTCTTGCATGGGATCCAAAAACCCTCTCTTGGGGTCTGGATTGGGACCCCTTTCCGGTAACAGTTCTATTAAACTTCCAAGGAATAAATAATTTATATGATAAATAAGCACCACAAAATACAGAAATTATCACAATTCATCTTGTATAATTAGTAAAACTGTAATATTAGAACAACAATTAAAAAAAGGATGAAAATAAAACAATGGAAATAGATGTGAACGCATGAGTGTGAATACATGTGTCTATCTGATGAGAAATACTATTACAGAACTGCTACAAATCTGTGGAATATAAACAAAACCAGTCAGTTCAGATTTGTTTCAAAAGCAATTTCAAGGTTCTTAGCACTTAGTTCACTCTCCAGCCACATTTTATTTTATAGCACAGTATCCTCTGCCACCAAATCGGAATCCTTATTTTCTGTTTTAAAGTCACATTTTGATACTTCCTTGAAAGATGTTTCATTTCAGCACAAACTCAAAACTCTAACATCCTCCTGTAAGCCTGTGAAATCAAAACAGGTTATCTATTTCAAAGATACAATGATAGGACAGGCAGCAGGTAAATATTCCCACGACAAGAAGGAGAGAAGCAAAAATTAAGGAGTAATCAGCCCCAAGCAAGTCACAAACTGAACAAAGCAGACATTGAATCTTACAACTCCAGAATAATCTTTCAGCCAGGGCCAGGCACAATGGCATATTCCTATAGTCTCACCTACGTGGGAGGCTGAAGTGGAAGAATTGTTTGAGCCCAGGAGTTCGAGTCCAGCCCAGGCAACTCTAGACCTCATCTCTTAAAAAAAATACACACATACACACATAAAATAATCTTTTGCTGTATGTGCCATCACCTGGACACGCTAGGACAGGGCAAGGGTGAGCTCCCAAGGTCTCAGGCAACCCAGCTCCCATGACTTTGCTGGGCTCAGCCCACATAACTGTTCTCACAGGATAGAGTTGCACACTGGTGCTTACGGCTTTCCCAGGCCAGGATTGCATGCTGCCAGTGGCTGCAGCAGCAGCCCCACTTCCAAGTCCCTCACAGGCATTGCCCTTGTAGGGAACCTCTGTGGTGGCTCCACCCCATGGCAAGTTTTTGCTCGGGCCTGTGGGCTTTCTATGACATTCTTGGAAATCTTGGTGAAGAAAAGCACTCTTCCACACCTCTTGCATTCTGCACACCTGCAGAACTAGCACCACATAGACACTGCCAGGCTTACTGCATGCGTCCTCTGGAGCTGTGGCACAAGCCACATCTAGGCTCACTTGAACCACAGCATGTTGCTGCCACAGTCTGTGGAATGTACCTTTTGGAGAGGTGAGTCAAGCTGCACCTGAGGCCACTTGAGCCACGCAGCTGGAGCAGCCAAGCAGCACCACACTGGCATGCAAGGAATAGACACCTGAAATCCTGGGTAGTGGCCCATCTCCTAAAGCCATTCTGCCCTCCTCAGCCTCTGGGCCTATGATGGGCGGTACAGCCTTCAAGATCTCTGAAATGCCTTGGGGACCGTTGTCCTGAGGACTAGCACCTGGCTCCCTATTCATGTTACTCTCTTTAGTAACTGGTCATCAGGTCACACTCTTGTTTTGTCTTTCCAAACATTCTTTTTCATTCTTTATATGGCCCTTTTCATTCTTTATATTCTTTACATGAAATTTTTATGCTCTGCTTCTCTTTTAATTATAAATTATATCTTTAAATCATCCCTTTGCTCCCATAGCTCACTGTAAGTGCCAAAAGCAGCTACACAGCATCTTGAGCACTTTGCTACTTAGATTTCTTCCACCAGAAATCCTGGTTTGTCATTTTACTTTTTGAGACAGTTTTGCTCTGTCGCCCAGGCTGGAGTGCAGTGGCGCGATCTCAGCTGAATGCATCCTCCGCCTCCTAGTTTTAAGCAATTCTCTGCCTCAGCCTCCCGAGTAGCTGGGATTATAGGCGCCCACCACCAAGCCCAACTAACTTTTTTTGCATTTTTAGTAGAGACGGGGTTTCACCATCTTGCCCAGGCTGATCTTGAACTCCTGACCTCGTGATCCGCCTGCCTCAGCCTCCCCAAGTGCTGGGATTACCCAGGCATGAGCCACCGTGCCCAGCCTAGTTTATCATTCTTAAATTCCACCTTCCACAAAGACCTAGGGCATGGACACACTGCAGCCAAGCTCTTTGCTATTAACAAGAATAGCCTTTATTCCAGTACCCAACAAGATATTCCTCATTCACCTCTGAAATCTCATCAGAATGGTCTTTACTGTCCACATTTCTATCAATATTCTGCTGATGACCACTTAAGTAATCTCAAAGAAGTTCCAGATTCCCCTAGTTCTGGGGATTTCTTGGTGTCTTCACCAGAATTACCCTTAATGCTCTGTGCATGGCAATACAGGCTTTTTCTAGCCTGCTCCTCCAAATTTTTCCCTCTACAATCTATTATTCACTTTCAAGCTGCTTGTACATTTTCAAGTATTGTTATAGCAACAACTCCACTCTCTCAGCACCAATTTTGTCTTAGTCCATTTTCTGTTGCTGTAACAGAATACTTGAGTAAAGAAGAAAGGTTTGTTTTGGCTCACAGCTGTGAAGGCTGAGAAGTCCAAGATCAGGTGGCCCATCTGTTGAGGGCCTCGTGATGCTTCAACTCATGACAGAGACCAGAAGGTCAAGTGGGCACATTTGAAAGAGACAGGGGAATAAGGAGGCTGACCTGCTTTATAACAACCAGCTCTCACAAAAGTTAATGCAGTCTCATGAGAAAGACATTAATGCACCTTAAGGACCTACTCATCTCTTAAAGGTACTACCTCCCAATACTGCCAAATCAGGGACCATGCCTGAACATGACTTCTGGTGGGAACACATCATATTCAAACTACAGCACCCTGGAAGAAAAAATATATTTTTATAGTATAAAAATACTTGCATTACGTACTATTACACATATATAGTTTATTATGAGCATTCATTATTCAGAGTGCAATAAAAATTTTAACTAAGTTCAATATGCAATGGACAAAAAAATTCCAGTGATATGGTTTGGATATTCATCCCCTCCAAATCTCATGTTGAAATGTGACCTGCAATGTTGGAGATGGGGCCTCGAGAGGTATCTGGGTCATGAAGGGTAGATGCCTCATGAAGGGTTGGTGCCCTCCCCATGGTCATGAGGGGGTTCTTACTTAATCAGTTCATGTAAAAGCTGGTTGTTTAAAGGAGCTCCTACTCCCCTCTCTCATTTCCACTCATGCCATGTGACACACCTGATCCTGCTTCACCTTCCCCCAAGAGTAAACGCTTCCTGAGGCCTCATCAGAAGCCAAGCAGACGCCAGTGCCACACTTCTTGCATAGCCTGCAGAACTGTGAGCCAAATAAACAAACTTTTTTTTTATATCACTCAGTCTAAAGTATTCCTTTATAGCAATACAAAATGGACTAATACAAACAGTCACACATGATTCTAACAACACCTTGCATTTACAGATGAACTGACGTTTGTGTACATGGGGTACACAGAATTTAACCCAAACTCAAATATCAAGCAACCAGCATACTAAGTACTTAATGATTAATGAATAAATATTCGTTGACAGAAACTAAACACATGATCAATAAAAGTAAAACTTCTGCCTGGGCAACACCATGAGAACTTGTCTCTATAAAAAATTTTTAAATTAGCCAGACATGGTGGCATGTGCCTGCAGTCCCAGCTATTCAGGAGGCTGAGGCAGGAGGATTTCTTGAGCCCAGGAGTTTAAGGCTGCAGTTAGCTATGATCACACCACTGAACTCCAGCCTGGGCAATGGAGCAAGACTCTGTCTTGAAAAAAAGGAAAAAGAATAAAACAATAAATTGGACTTCATCAATATTAAAAACTTTTGCTTTATAAAAAGCCCTGTTAAGAGGATTAAAAATACAAACTATACAGTGGCTTACACCTGTAATCCCAGCACTTTGGGAGGCCAAGGCAGGCGGATTACCTGAGGTCAGGAGTTCGAGACCAGCCTGGTCAAAATAGTGAAACCCTGTCTCTACCAAAAATACAAAAAATTAGCCAGGCATGGTGGCACATGCCTGTAATCCCAGCTACTCGGGAGGCTGGGGCAGGAGAATCGCTTGAACCCGGGATGGGGAGGTTGCAGTGAGCCGAGATCAGGCCACTGCACTCCAGCCTGGCAACAAGAGCGAAACTCCATCTCAAATAAACAAACAAACAAAACTACAGACTGGGAGAATATATTTTCAAACCATGTATCTGACAAAGGTTACAATATATAGCGAACTCTCAAAACTCAACACACACACACATCCAATTAGAAGATAGCCAAGAGACATGAAGAGATATTTCACCAAAGACATACAAATAGCAAATAAGTACATGAAAAGATGATTAACATGATGAGCCATTACAGAAATGAAAATCATTCAGTGAGTACAATGTATGTTATTCAGGTGATAGATACTCTAAAAGCCCTGACTTCACCACTAAGCAATCTAGGTATGTAACAAAACTGCAACTATACTTGATAAATTTATACAAATAAATAAAAAACTTTTTAAAAAACTACAATGAGATATCTCTATATACTTATCAAAACAGCTAACATAAAGCCAGGCACAGTGTCTCACACCTGTAATCCCAGCACTTTGGGAGGCCAAAGAGGGCCAATCACTTGAGGCCAGGAGTTTGAGATCAGCCTGGAAAACATGGTGAAACCCCGTCTTCACAAAAAATACAAAAATTAGCCCGGGGTCATGGCATGTACCTGTAATTCCAGGTACTCAGGCGGCTGAGGCATAAGAATTGCTTGAACCCAGGAGGCAGAGGTTGTAATGAGTCATGATCACGCCACTGCATACCAGCCTGGGTTACAGAGCAAGACTCTGTCCCAAAACAAAAAAAAAAATAACATTAAAAATAGTGAAAATAGTGACAGGACCAAATGCTGGTAAGGATGAGGAGAAACTGAATCACTTATACATTGTTGGTAGGAATGTAAAATGGTATAGTCACTCTGGAAAAGAGCTGGCACTTCCTTTATAAATTAACATGCAACTAAAACATGAGCTGGCAATTGCACTCCTCGACATTTGCCCTAGAGAAATGAAAAATTATGTTTATACAAAACTCTGTACACTAATATTTATCACAACTTTATTTAAAATAGCACAAACTGGAAACAATTCAGCTGTCCTTCAAAGGGTAAATGGTTAAACAAATAGTGGTATAACCATACCATGGAATACATGCAATAACAAGCAACAAATATGGATATATGACAACCTGGATGAGTCCTCTGAGAATTATGCAAAATTTAAAAAGCCAATCCCAAAAGGTTACATACTGTACAATTCATTTATACAACATTCTTGAAGTGGTAATTTTTCAAATGGATTAGCAGTTATTATTAGGGGTTAACAAGGGAGTAGGGGTGAGAGGGAAGGGGGTACTGCTACAAAAAGGAATCCTTGTGGTGATGGAAATGTCCAGTATCTCAACTGTTATCCATGTCAATATCCTGGTTGTGATATTATACAATATAGTTTTGTAAGAGATTACCACTGGGGGAATCCAAATATACACAGGATCTCTCTATATTATTCCTTTTTTTGTTTTGGTTTATTTTTTGTTTTTTGAGACAGAGTGGCACTCTGTCGCCCAGACTGGAGTGCAGTGGAATGATCTCAGCTCAGTGCAACCTCTGCCTCCCAGGTTCAAGCAATTCTCTTCTCTCAGCCTCCTGAGAAGCTGGGATTACAGGCGTGCACCACCACGCCCAGCTAATTTATGTATTTTTAGTAGAGATGGGTTTCTCCGTGTTGGCCAGGTTGGTCTTGAACTCCCAACTTCCAGTGACCCGCCGGCATCAGCCTCCCAAAGTGCTGGGATTGCAGGTATAAGCCACCGCTCCTGGCTATTCCTTACAACTGCATGTAAATCTACAATTATTTTAAAGTAAAAAGTTTAATTCAGAAAATGACTGCTCTTTTTTTTTTTTTTTTTTTTCATAGACAGGGTCTTGCTCTGTCACGCAGGATAGAGTGCAGTGGTGCATTCGTAGTTCACTGTAACCTCAAACTCTCGAGGTCAAGTGATTCTCCTGCCTCACTAGGACTATGTGCCACCATGCCTGGTTATTCTTTAATTCTTTTTTTTTTAGAGACAGCATCTCACTATGTTGCCAGGCTGGTCTCAAATCTCTGGCCACAAGAGATCCTCTTGCCCTGGCCTCCCAAAGTGCTAGGATTACAGGAGTGAGTCACCACGCCATGCTGCTGCTGTCATATTGTTCATGAGTTCTAGTAATTACTAGCTCTATAAATTACAAGAAGAAACATTTTTCACTAAAAAATAATCTCTAACCAATTTGAGGTTTAGTACCCATTGCTGTTTCTTACACTAGAAATAAATATTTTGTTAACAAAAAAATTATATTACACTCATTCTATGCCTAGTCTCAACAGAAAACCCTGAACCCACTGAGGAGTGACTGGAGAGTATAGAAGTAACATGATCTCTTTGGAAACCTGGAGATAAAGAAATGTTTCAGAATTCGTTTGGGCTTAAGGGGAACCATTTTGAATAGAAGATATTTGGGACACGACCCTGTATTCCATGTGCATCAATTTAAAGCTGATTAATAAAACACTGTATAAAAACTAAAATCCTGTACCATAGAACAGTGAACAAAAACTTAAAAAATGAAACTAAAGAAATACTTTTTTAAAAAGTCACATTGTTAACTGTAAATTTACAGCAGCCCACACATTTGTATCATTCTAGTAAAAAACAAAAAAATTAATTTAGAAAATATCTGCTATCTTTATCATTTATCTTTATTGTTTACTGATAAGGGATTAGTCATCCTTTCTGTTATGAACCAGGAACATGAATGAAATCTAAAAATCTATAAGTAAAGCAAGGGTGCCAAGTCCATTCAGTAGAGAAAGAATAGTCTCTTCAAAAAACGGTGCTAGGGAAATTAGATTTCCACCTGCAAAAGAACAAATTTGGACCCTTCCTTCATACCACATACAAATACTAACTCCAAATGGATCCACAACCTAAATGTAAGAGTTAAAACCATAATAACTCTTAGAAGAAAACACAGGAGTAAATCCTCATGACCTTGGAATGAAAAGACAACCCCTATAAAGGGAGAAAACATTTGCAAATCACATATTTGATAAGAGCTCCTCCAAGCTCTTATCAAACATATAAAGAACTCCTCCAAGTGAATGACAAAAACACAAGCAATCCAAGTGAAAAACAGGTAAGGGACTAGAATAGGCATTTCTCCAAAGGTATAAAATGATCATTAATGAAAAGATCCTCAATATCACTAATCATTAAGGAAAAGTAAATCAAAACCACAATGAGATACCACTTCACACCTACTATAATTTTAAAAAAAGAAAGAAAATCACAAGTGTTGGCAGGGATGTGGAGAAACTGGAACCCTCATGCCATGACAGAAAGAATACTAAGTGTGCAGCCACTGTGGAAAACAGTTTGTTAATCATCAAAAAGTTAAACATAGAATTGCCATATGACCCAGAGATCCCACCCCTATATACCCAAAAGAACTGAAAAAACTCAAACAGATACTCATATCCCAATGTTCACTGCAGCATTATTCACAGATTAAAAAATGAAAACAACTCAAATGCCCATCAAAGGAAGAAAAGATCAACAAAATGTGGCACAATGGAATATTATTCAGCCATAAAAAATTTATTTTGTAGAGACGGGGTTTCACTATATTGGCCAGGCTGGTCTTGAACTCCTGACCTCGTGATCCGCCCACCTCGGCCTCCCAAAGTGCTGGGATTACAGGCATGAGCCACCACGCCCGGCCTTAATGATATTTTTAATTGCTGTACCATTTTATAAAACACTTTTTCAATACATAATCATGTGGTTTAAAATTTTTTTTCTAATTGGAAAAGTTCTGTTAATTTTCTGATGTACAAACATCTTTGTATTCTTGGAATAAATTCTACTTCTTGTAGTACATTACCAGCAATTATCTGTGTTTAAGTTTTACATACTTTGCTCACTTTTGTTTCTCTATCTCCTGCCTTCCACACATTCTCCAAAGGCTATGTTATGCTTATGATACTAATCTTTCTGAATTCTTGAATATCTGAAATTGCCAGTATCTCCCCACCCCCACCAGCATACTTGAATAATGATTTACCAAAACAATCAATGATACCAAACAATGGCATTACTTGATTCAAAGAAGCATATTTGAAGTTTTAATGAAATAATTTAAGGTGATAAAGTTAGGAAAAATAAGAAAATATATATAAACATTTAATATATATATGAACTTTTAGAAAACACAAACACATATTTTCTTTATAGCTCATTTAATTTAAAAGAACCACACTGTCTTTTTTTTAGAAAACTTCAGAATACTTGCTACAAGCATCAGAAAAAAATAATTTTCACATCATAAATCTTAATTAACTGTTATAAAATTCAAAGCTAATATTTTCATGTCATTAGGAGGAAAACTCTGACAGATAAAATTTATCTTATTTTAATAAACTTGATATAAAAACTATTTCTGTGAAATATTTATCTAGTGGCCCACACAAAAATTCAGATCAGCTATTTAAAAGACAAATTAAGACAGATAATTCCCTTCATTATAAATGCTTTTTAAACTAAATACGTTGATTTAAAAAAAAAAACCCTAAAATTATATACCTATGAGAAAACTTCCCTTACCCTAAAAATAAGCCATGAGCCAAAATTAATATAAAGAATAAAGTATCTACTCAATTATTTATTAAGGGTTAAGGAAAAAAACTGTAATAATAAAAACACTAATGATATCTTTCCATAAATACATTTTCTCTTAATATGACATTTATTGTTGCCTTGGAATAATCTCTTAGTATGGAAAAAATTCTGATTCTCTACAAATAGCATTCTCTGCATACACAACACAAAGCACTGTTTTTATAACAATTCTAAACTGTAAACAATTTGTGTGAAAAAACAGGGAATAAATATTAGAATCAGACTCCTAAAAATCATTACTGACAATTAAATACCCAGAAAATCAAAGAAATAAGCTATAATAC
The DNA here is from genome assembly GCF_002776525.5 of Piliocolobus tephrosceles. Taxonomy (NCBI): domain Eukaryota; kingdom Metazoa; phylum Chordata; class Mammalia; order Primates; family Cercopithecidae; genus Piliocolobus; species Piliocolobus tephrosceles. The sequence goes on along the minus strand of NC_045449.1, from coordinate 56,894,593 downwards.
TACAGTAGAACCTTAACAGTATTGATTTAATAATATAATTTCTACTAACACAGTAGTTATTCAAAAGTCTAGTAAGTAATAATTTGTGCTTTTGCTAAAGCACAGATTTGATGTCTTCCTCTATAGTACGAGTCACTTGTCTGGTCTAAGGTCAGGTACTCTTGTGAAGCCACAGAAAATGCTAGTGCTGCTGTCAAAAGTGAACAACTGAAGGCATCTATGAAAATGATGATTCTATGACAGAAAAGAAATTTGGGATAAATTGTTTTTTTAAAACGTCAAATTTGAAAGCAGCTTGAATCTGTAACATGATAAGTCCCAACATAAATTTAGAAGAAAACATGAAAAAGTGAACAGTGGGGTGATGTCAATGAAAACAGAGAAGTAAGGACATTCAGAAATTCTCTCCTCCAAAAATGCAATGAGAAAATTGGCAAAATTGTCAGAATAAACTTGGTCAAAGGCTTGCAGCAATCCAGGCAATATATATTCAAGAATAATGGCTGAATGTTGGTTTAAAAAACAGCAAGTTTTGTGGCATTTTGACTTGCTCTATTCCCATCCCCTTCTCTCCAGCTATGCAGTAGCCCCAACAGTCAACAATCTACACTCATGAAAATCAGCAGCCTTGCAGCCACTGGAAGGGGCAAAAGAGAGCTGTAGTTCCTTCAAAGCTTTATTTCCAAAAAATTGTCATTATTTCACCTGTCTAGTAGTTCCTGAGAATATTCCACCCACAAAGTTGTCTATTTGATCCTACTCAGAGCTTGCTCAGTATAAAAAGTCCCTTGACAAAGCCTGGAAGGCACTCTAGAAAATTTCTGTCTAGTATGAATTGACCATTAAACAAACCAAACTGAGACTTTAGTGGCCATGCATAGTTACACAGACTCTGGAGAATTAGTTCAGAGAAGTCACTAAACAAATAATCAAAACAACATAAATAAATCCCCGGGGAGGAGGAAAATCTGATTTCCAGAGATAACACATTATATAATCTAAAATGTCCAGGATTCAACAAAAAATTACGAGACATACAAAGATACCAGAAAGAATGGCCAATACACAAGGGGCAAAATGCAAACAATGGACATTGTCTCTGAGGGAAGCCCTGATGTTGGAGATACTAAGCAACTTTAAATTGCCTATTTTAAATATGTTCAAAAGACTAAAGGATACTATGTCAGTAGAACTTAATGTAAATATGAGAACAATGTCTCACCAAATAAAGAATGCCAACAGAGATTTAAAATTTTTAATGAATCAAATAGAAATTCTGGAGTTGAAAAATTCAATAATTGAAAAAAATGTCAGTAGACATGATAGCAGACTTGAGCAGACAAAAGAAAAAAATCAGTGAATTTAGAGATAGATCAACTGAGATTACACAATCTGAGGAACAGAAAGAAAAGTATGAAAAGCATATAAGTCAAAAGAAAATATCCAGCATAAAGCATATAAAGACGAAAGGGTTAACAGAAAATGTAGGAGTCAGAGATGATATGTGTATGGTCTATCAAATGTATAACTGGAGTTCCAGAAAAAAACAAGATAAAGAAAAAAATGAGAGAAAAATTAAAATTTGAAAACATAATGGGTAACAGTTTTCCAAAACTGACAAGACATGCCACAGAGTCAAGAAATCCTACAAACATGAATAAAAACATGAATAGACAATAAAGATTTCTTTTTTTTTTTTTTTTTGGGACAGGGTCTCTCACTCTGTCGTCCAGGCTGGAGTGCAGTGGTATAATCTTGGGTCACTGCAACCTCTGCCTCCCAGGCTCAAGAGATTCTCCTGCCTCAGCTTCCCAAGTAGCTGAGATTACAGGCATGTGCCAACACATCTGGCTAATTTATGCATTTTTAATAGAGACTGGATTTCACCATGTTGGCCAGGATGGTCTTGAACTTCTGGCTTCAAGTGATCCGCCTGCCTCGGCCTCCCAAAGTGCTGGGATTATCAGGCATGTGCTACCACACTTGGCCAGAATATAAAGATTTTTTTCAATGATAAAGATAAAAAAGAAAATACTCTTAGGCATACCAATATAAATCTAGAAAACATCAAAGAGAAAAATGGCAGGTTGCCTTTAAAGGAGTAGCAATTAGACTGACAGCTGATCACCAGAAAAAAATGGAAGAAGCCAGAAGACAATAAATAACATTGTAAAATACTGAAAGAAAATAACTGCACCCTAGAATTATAGTCACATAAAAGTATCCTAAAAGTAACCAAGCAGAGTGGCATCCACTTGTAGGTCTAGCTTCTCGGGTGGCTAAGGCAGGAGGATCACCTGAGGCCGGGAGTCTAAAGGCTGCAATGCACTAAGACTACACCTATAAATAGCTACTGCACTTCAAGCTGGGATACAGAGAGAGACCCCATCTCTTAAAAAAGAAAAAAATCTTACAAAAATGAAGGCAAAATAAAGACATTTTCAGACAAACAAAAGTAAAGTTTGGCCGGGCACGGTGGCTCAAGCCTGTAATCCCAGCACTTTGGGAGGCCGAGACGGGCGGATCACGAGGTCAGGAGATCGCGACCATCCTGGCTAACACAGTGAAACCCTGTCTCTACTAAAAAATACAAAGGCATGGGCAAGGACTTCATGTCTAAAACACCAAAAGCAACGGCAGCAAAAGCCAAAATTGACAAATGGGATATGATTAAACTAAAGAGCTTCTGCACAGCAAAAGAAACTACCATCAGAGTGAACGGGCAACCTACAGAATGGGAGAAAATTTTTGCAATCTACTCAAAGGGCTAATTTCCAGAATCTACAAAGAACTCAAATAAATATACAAGGAAAAAACAAACAACCCCATCAAAAAGTGGGGAAAGGATATGAACAGACATTTCTCAAAAGAAGACATTCATACAGCCAACAGACACATGAAAAAATGCTCATCATCACTGGCCATCAGAGAAATGCAAATCAAAACCACAATGAGATACCATCTCACACCAGTTAGAATGGCAATCATTAAAAAATCAGGAAACAA
>NC_045449.1:56702387-56891187 GCF_002776525.5 Piliocolobus tephrosceles | reverse complement strand
AGTCTTCTTGGCCAGGTATGGTGGCTCACGTCTGAAATCCCAAAGCTTTGGGAGGCCAAGGCAGGAAGATCACTTGAGGCTAGGAGTTCAAGACCAGCCTTGGGAAACATAACAAGATCTCATCTCTACAAAAAAAGTTTTATTTAATTAACCAGATGCAGTGGTATACACCTGTAGTCCTAGCTACTCCAGAATCTGAGGTGGAAGGAATGCTTGAGCCTGGAGGTTTGAGGTTACAGTGAGCTATCACAGTGCCACTGCATTCCAGCCTTGGTGACAGAGCAAGACCCTGTCTCTAAAAATAAAATAAAATGAAACAAAACAAAGGGTGTTATTCAGATAAAGTTACTTCTATCCAGAAAGTGATGGGTGCAGGAAGGAATGAAAATCAAAGAAAGGGTCAAATATATGGGCATATCTAAGTAACAGTGACTACACAGAATAGCAATGTCTTGTGGAGGTTAAAGATAGGTGAAGAGAATCTAAAGCTCTTGCATTGTCCAACAAGAGGGTAAACATATCAATTAAATATCAAACTTAGATAAACTTAGGATTGTTTTAATCTTTAGGTAACCACTGAAAAAATTTCAAAAGGGTATATAATTTCAAAGTTAATAGAGGAAAACATGGAATTATAAAAAACGTTTTGAGTCCAGGCATGGTGGCTCACACCTGTAATCCCAACACTTTGGAAGGCCAAGGCATGAGGATCACTTGACCCCAGGAGGTCAAGAACAGCCTGGACAAAGTACTAAGATCTCATCCCTACAAAATATATTTTTTTTTAAATTAGCTGGGTGTGGTGGTGTACACCTGTAGTCCCAGCTACTCAGGAGGCTGATGTGGGAGTATTGCTTGAGCAAAGGAGGTTGAGGCTGCAGAGAGCTGTGTTTGTGTCCCTAGACTCCAGACTGGGCAACAGAGTGAGACCCTGTCTCAAAAAAAAAAAAAAAAAGTTTTGATCAATGCAAAAGAAGAGAGGAAAGAGAAAGAAAGATAGGAGAGAAAGAAGCATAGAATGGATAGGCCAAGTAGAAAGCACACAGATACCTAAATATATGACCACCAAATTAATGTAGACCAAAGACTTTCTTAAGAGAAAAAAAAGTCAGAATAAAAGAAAAGAAAACCCAACTATATGCTATTAACAGCATAAGCACACAGAAATGTTGAGAGTAAAAGTATGAAAGAAGTCATATTTTGCAAATACTAATAAAAAAAAAACCCTGAAGTTCTTATACTAATCTGAGAGAGAAAAAATGAACTTTTAAACAAAAGTCATTATTAGAAAGAGAAAGAAGCATTTCATAATGGTAAAAACGTCAATTCACCACGAAGATGTAACAATCCTAAACTTGAATGTTCCTAATAAGACAGCTTCCAAACATATAAAGCAAAAATTCTCAGGAACTAGCAGAAGAAATAAGCAAATTCACAATCATAATGTGGTATTTTATCACACCTTTCTCAGTAAATAATTTTTTAAGTAAGTAAGGATATGAAATGTTTGAGTGCCATCATTAACAAAACTGATCCACGCTGAATCCAATAACTACAACATTCACATTACTTTCAGAACATTCACCAAAACTGACCACATAATGAACTGTAAAGCAAATCTCAATAAATATCAAAAAGAATAAAATAATACAGAATAGATTCTCCAATAGTATAATTAGGCTAGAATTCAATAATTAGCATGACGTAGTAAAAAACACACACACACAAAAAAAACAAAACAAAAAAAATATTTGTCTCTGCTCATTTCCTGGCACACGGCTCTAAAACTTTTGAGTCTTCGGAGTGGTAAGTGGTTTTCTATATGCTAACGAGATGAATGGTAGGTACCTGGGGGCTGCTGAACAGCCTCAGGACAGGTGCTGGCTGCCAGGGGGGCCAACCATGAGAGTCAGCCTTACTCTCTAACTTCTGGAGAGGAGAGATGGGCTGGAGGTTGAGTTCATCACCAATGGCCAATTAATTAATCATATCTGCATAATGGAGCCTCCATAAAAACCCAAAAAGATGGGGTTCGACGGGATTCTGGGTTGATGAACACATGGAAGATGCTGAGAAGGTGGCATACCCAAAAAGGGCATGGAAGCCCATGGCCCTTTTCCCCATATCTTGCCCTACCCACATTTTCCATCTGACTCTTCCTGAACTGTATTCTTTAATAGCCCAATAATCTTGTAAAGAAACTGTTTTCTTGAGTTGTGTGCACCATTCTAGCAAATGATAGAACCTGAGAAACGGGTCATGGGAACTCTGATTTGTAGCCAAGTCGGACAGAGGTTGTGGGTAACCTGGGGATCCACCACACGCAACTGGTATCTGAAGTGGAAAGCAGTCTTGTAGGACTGAGATCATAACCCATGGGGTCTGTGCTAACTCAGGGTAGATAGTGTCAGAATTGAATTTAATTGTAGGACATTCAGTTGGTGTCTACCAGAGAAATGAACTGAATCACTGTAGGAAAAAAAAAACCCATATATTTGGTGGCCAGAAACGTTGGTGTGAGCAGTGGAGGAAAAAACAGTTTTCCTTTTGTTGATGTAGGGGAGTTTGTTCTTGTAATGAGATAAACAAAAACTCATCAACAGTTTGGAATTTAGTAAATACACTTCTAAATACTCATGGGTCAAGAAGAAACCACAATCAGAATTACAGAAACATTCTGAAATGAATGACAACAAATACAGTACCAATATAAATTTATAAATTGCAGAAAAATAAGTTGAAAAGATTATGAAGAATACAATAAAAGTCTACCACTCATTAATAAAAAACAAATATTCTAATACATTCCTTTTCAATATTTTTCATCAAGAAAGTATATACAGTTTTACCTCAAAAGCCTAAGACTTAAGCCCTTGTTCTAAAAAAAAAAAAAAGAAAAAGAAAAATCCATAAACTTTATTTTAATGGCTATAAAAATATTCAACTTATATTTCACTTTCTGTATAAATCTTTAAGGACAGTTATTTTTATAATTTCCTTCCCCAGTAAGTGCCTAGGATTGCAATAATTTCACGTGTTAATTCAAAAAAATAAACTTAGGTCTAGAAGGTTTTTAATAAGCAAATGCACAGAAACATTACTCTCTCATGTATTAGAAATAAGTATTTTTCCTTCACAAGGTTTTCTTTTCTCTCGACTGTTCCTGATAAGCATTCAAGTGTTCCTACCCCTTGTATGAAAGCCCAAAGAAATGTAAACTTTCTTTTAAGTTTTAAGTTAAGCATTTAATAAAGTGTTACAGCATTAATTCAGGACCCTAAAAGAAATTACATTTGTAAAATATCATACACAATAAATGTAGCATAGTCACTTACCACTTGACCTGTTTTTACGACTTGATTTCCCACCAGTAAGCAGCATCTTGAGACTATTCCGAAACATGGTTACACTATTCTACTGCAAAACTGTAAAAGAAAATATAGAAAAATGTGTTTAAGAAAACTTGATTTTCATAGCATAAGAGGGTGGCTATAGTCAATAACTGTACATTTTTTAATAACTTAAAGGGTGCAACTGGACTGTTTGCAACTCAATAAATAAATGATTGAGAGGACAGGTACCCCATTCTTCATAATGTGCTTATTTAACATTGCATGCCTGTATCAAAACATTTCATGTACCCCATAAATATATACACCTACTATGATAAAAATTTAAAAAGAAAAAAGAAAATTTGATTGTCTATCCAAACTACTAAGAATTAATTTAAAATTCATTATAAAGAATTAACTATATTTACCCCACAAATATATATAACTATTATTTACCCATAATAGAAAATTTAAAAAATAATAAAAGTGGTAAACCAGAAAAAGAAAATTATGTTTAAATATATAGTACACAACTGTAACTATATGACAAAAAAGACTATTAAACATTTAAATAGTTCCTTAAAAAAATACAATACTTTTGACTACCCTAAGAAATAAAGGCAGCTATCACTGAGGATGCACAGAAATAGAGAACATAATTAGGGAGCTATACATACTGACTACCTTTTACTTGACTCTCCATTCTTGGACAATTTTCCCACATGACGCACAAACACACATCCCCACACACACACATTCTAGAAACTGATCGCACCTGCAAAATTTCCACCGGTCAAGCCAGAATTCTATCTCCCAAGACTACAGCTACGCATGAATCCGTGCCTATTCCATGTCCCACTCCTACCAAAGGAAAACTCTCTGACTGCTTTGCATTACATTCACTCTCACCTTCCCAAGAATTTTATTTTAAAAAATCATCTTCCTTTTCTCTGAAACAGCTTTAACGTTTTTTCTCTCTCCTGAATCATTCCAGTCATAACATAAACATATTTTAGTCTATCTTGTTCAAAAAGAAAGCCCCACTCTTTACTCCACCACAATTCAATGACTGTTCTTATATCCTCACTCTTCTTCACAGCAAAATTTTCCAAAAGTGTTGTAAGTACTTGGTGTGTCCGGCAGATTAAATAGAGCAAACATGAAATGGGACACGGGTCAACAGAAAATATCCAAACCAAAGCATAGAGAGATGAAGACAAAAAATTACAGAAAAGAGTACCAGACGCATATGGAACCACTGAAAAGTTCTATCATACGTATAACTGAAATTTCATAGCAGTGTGAAAACTGGGAAGAAGCAATATATGAAATGCTAGCAACCAAGAATTGTCTAACATTAATTAAAGACATGAAGCCACATCTGAAGAAGCTTGTCAAACTCAAGCAGAATAACTACAAAGAAAAACACTAAGTAAATCATAGCCAAACTGCTAAAAACTAAAGACAACTTTTAAAACAGCCAGATCCCCCAAAAAACACATTTAAAGTAGCAAGAATCAACAGACTGAAAGATACTTTCAACAGAAATGATGAATAGCAGAAAATGATTTTAAAATTCTGAAAAAAAAAAACTGGTGCCAATCAAGCAATTTACTCTCAGTTTAAAATATCTTCGCAAACGAAAATCAAAAGAAAAAACAAAGAATTTATTACTAAAATGGAGTTCTTCCAACAGAAGGAAAATGATACTAGACAAAGGCATATACATGCAAAAAACAAGAGCCACAGAAAGGGTAAATATGTTCTTAAGTATTAATAAATAATGACTATAAAAACATTGATAGGCTGTTCTTTAAAATATATAGATTTAAAATGCATGACAACAATAAAAAAGGAAGGAGTAGGGTAATGGAATTGAAGTTTCTAAGATATCTGTATTACCCGAGAAGAGAAGTAATAATTCATGTTAGACTTCAATAACTCAAAAAGTCATGTAGTAATCTCTAAGATATTCACTAAAAGCAAACTGAGGAGATAAAAAGAATAAGTAAAAACATTTGACTAAACCAAAGAAAGTAAGACATAAGAGAAAAAGTAGCATAGATCTGTGGATAAATGTAAGACAAATAGTAAGGTTTATAACTTAAACTCAAATTATATCCATTACTATGTTCAACACTCTAGTAGAAGACTATAAATATAGAAGAACCGAATGCAAAATGATAGGAAAAGATATACCATTCAAACTCCAACAAAAAGAAAGGTGGCATCACTATGCCAATATCAGGCAAAGTACACTTAAGGCAATACGTATTACTAAAGATAAAAGCATTTCTTAATAATTAAAAAGTCATATCAACAAGAAGATAGCATAATTCTTTCGTCTGTATTGAGACAGGGTCTCATGCTGTCATCCAGGCTGGAGAACAGTGGTGTGATTATAGCTCACTGCAACCTCAAATTCCTGGGCTCAAGTGATCCCCCCACCCCAGCCACCGAAGTAGCTAGAACTACAGGAGTGAGCTCCCACACACCACTAATTTTTCTCATTTTTTCTAAAGATGGGGTCTTACTAGGTTTCCCAGGCCAGTCTCTAACTACTGGGCTCAAGCAATCCTCCCACCTCGGCCTCCCAAAGTGCTGAGAATACAGGTGTGAGCCATCACATCTAGCCAGGATAGCACAATTCTAAATCAATGGACCCCATAAGAAAGCCTAAAAACATTTAAAACAAAAAGTATACAAAACTAAAAGGTGACAGACAAATCCACAGTTACATGGGAGACCAACACACCTTTGTCAATAGCTACAAGACCAAGTAGACAAAAAAAAACAAAAACTATGATATATTTGAACTACATGATTAAATAACTAGACTTGAATATATATAAGCAAATTTATCTTCCAAATAAAAACAAACTATAACACAAAACACATACCAAAATGGACCACATGTTAGGTCATAAAAGTATCAGCAAATTTTGAAATCTTTCAGAGTATATTCCCTAACCACAAAGCAATTAAGCTAGATGTAAATATTTTTTAACCTAGAAAATCTCCTATTGCTTAAAAATTAAGTGATATACTTCTAAATACCCATAAGTTGAACAAAGTAAATAAATCACAACAGGTAATTTTAAATATTTGTAATGAGTGATAATAAAAATGACTTATGGGAATTCACAGGATAAAACTAAAGCAATGATTTTAAAGGAATTTATACCTTAAATGTATATATATTAGAAGTGAAGGATGAAAATCAGTATCTAAGCTTCTATTTCAAAAAGTTCAAAAGCAAGCAGCAAATAGAACTCAAAGAAAGTAGAAGGAAGGAAAAGAGTAAAAAGAAAAAAATGAAATAGAAAACAAATGCAAAACATAAAATCAACAAAGCCACACATCAGATTTCTGAAAAGTATTAAATCTGCTAAACCAAGGCTGATTGAGGAAAGAAAAAAAGAAATCACCAATATCAGAAATGAAACAGATGACATCATTTCAGATCCTTAATTTAAAAAATAAGATATTAAGAACAACTTTATACCAAATTTAACATTTAACATAAAATGTAAAATTCTTTGAAAAACACAACTTGTCAAAATTAACAAAATGTTAATTTAACCAAAATGTTAAGAAAAAATATAAAATAGCCCGAAAAAAAAAGAAAGAAAGAAAGAAAAAGAAAAACGAAAAGGAAACCTGGTTTTATTAATCTTTTTAGCCACAATGCCTAGTTCACAGTAGGCTCTCAATATTTCTTGAATGAGTAAATAAATTGAGCAAAGACACGATTCATCAGATTACTGACTTAGTAAAGAAAGGGCATAATAAAAGTGTTTCATTTGGCGAGAAACGATATTAAATCAACCAGAACCATGAGGACTACCTAGACTGAATGTGTACCAGGGAATCAAGAAAAGGCATGAAAATTCCAGGAATAGTTCAAAATTTTATCTGAGAGAAAACCAAGAAAATTCTAGGCTTACTTAGAACTTCTAACTCAAACTCTGATTATTTACACACAGTTGTTCAAAGTTTCGAAAGGAAAAAAAGTATGAGCACAGATTATCATTATCATAAAAACAGCAATTTATTACTTAAAATTTACTAAGAGTCAAAAAAGACCAGGAGAGCACACTTAAGTTGATTTAGGTAAAATATTTTGATGGGTGGCATAAATTACAGTGATGGCTACTTTTTGAAGATGTAGAGGGTTTTTTTTTTTTTTGCTAGTTCTAAAACTTTTTTAAAATTACTTCAATATATAGAAAAGTAAAACATAAAGCTACTCATCTCATAGTTACATTTTGATTAAATTATTTTCCTCAAGTTAACATACCAATAGAAAACTGATCATAATAAAATATTAATATAGGAACTCCACAAATTGAAGCTAAGTGGGAGAAGGCAGTTTGGTCAAATTGCCGCTAATATATATCTAAATTTTACCCCACTTTTCCAAATTTTATATCCAAACTTTTATTAAAATGTTCACTCAGGAGGAATCATGAGATAAATTCCTGGCAAGTGAAATATGTGGACAGGAAAATAACAGGCCATTCACAGGCCCCCAATCATTTCTTACTTTCTTATACTTAGCTGATTTGAACATTATGTTATCCACATGGTCCCTAAGTTTTTATGTTTGTGACACCCGTTCTAAACCATTCAGGAAGAGTACTGACTTCTTAATGGTCCACCAAGGCCGGAGACTCAATAACCTATTTCAGTGTCTTCTTCTGCTATATTATCAACAAGCAATCAATTTTCAATGTTCATCCCTCCTGTGTATTTAAAGCCCTTTTCTTATCCTGTTGTTTAAAAAAAAGTAAAACATTCCATGCATAAAAATGGTTATGTAATTAATAATGTAATCAAATTAACGATTAAGTACTTCTGTACTATTCTGATAATCATGACATCATGTTAATATTTCCATTCTAATGCCAGCTTTTTATTTTAACTTATTATTGTAGATTCAAGGGGATATGTGTAGATTTGTTTTCTTGGTAAAATGCATGTGACAGGGTTTGGCGTACAGACTTTGTCACTCAGGTAATAAGCATAGCAATAGGTCATTTTTTGATTCTCACCTTCCACACTCCTCCATCCTCAAGTAGGCCCTGGTGTGTGTTCTTCCTTTCTTGTGTCCACATGTGCTCAGTGTTTATCTCCCACTTGTGAGAACATAAAGTAATTGTTTTCTGTTCCTGCATTAGTGTGCTTAGGATAATGGCTTCCAGCTCCTCTGTCCATGTTGCTGCAAAGGACATGATCTCATTCTTTAATGCCTGCATAGTATTACATGGTGCATATATACATTTTCTTTATCCAGTCTACCGCTGATGAGCATTTAGGTTGATTTCATGATGTTGCTATTGTGAACAGAGCTATGATGAACATCCAAGCACATGTCTTTTTGGTAGAACAATTTACATTGCTTTGGGCATATACCAGAGATGGCCAATCTTTTGGCTTTCCTGGGCTACAGTGGAAGAAGAATTATCTTAGGCCACACATAAAACACACTCATGCTAGTAACAGTTGATTAGCTTTAAAAAAAAAAAAGTTGCAAAAAAACTCATAATGTTTTAAGAAAGTTTACAAATTTGTGTTGGTTATCTAAGTCTCTAATAATTTGTTTTATGAATTTGGTGCCCCTGTGTTGGGTGCACATATGTTTACAACAGTTAGGTCTTCCTGTTGAACTGAATCCTTTGCCATTATGTAATGCCTTTTTGTCTCTTTTGACCATTGTTGGTTTAAAGTCTGTGTATTAGGTTGTTCTTGCACTACTATAAATACCTGAGACTAGGTGATTTATAAGAAAAGAGGTTTAATTGGCTTGCAGTTCTGCAGGCTGCACAGGAAGCATAGCTCCACCATCTGCTTCTGGGGAGGCCTCAGGAAGCTTTTACTCATGGCAGGTGAAGCAGGAGCAGCCACAGGAAATGGCCAGAGCAGGAGTGAGAGAGCGAGCGCGTGTGTTGGGGGAAGGTTTCACACACTTTCAAAATGACCAGATCTCATAAGAGCTCACTCACTGCTGTAAAGGTAGCACCAAGCCATGAGGGATCTGCTCCCATGACCCAAATACCTCCCTCAAGGCCCTGCCCCATCTCCAGCATTGGGGATTATAATTCAACATGAAATCTGGGCAGAGACAAATATTCAAACTATATCAGTCTGTTTTGTCTGAAATTAGAATAGGAACCCCTGCTTTTTTCTGTTTCCCGTTTGCTTGATGGATTTTTCTCCATCCCTTTACTTCGACTCTATGTGTGTTGATATTGATATGTGTGGATTTGATCCTGTCACGTTATTAGCTGGTTATTATGCAGACTTGACTGTGTAGCTGCTTTACAGTGTCAATCGTCTATGTACTTAAGTGTGTTTATTGTGGTGGCCAGTAATGGTCTTCCTTTTCCATATTCAGCACTCTCTTGAGGACCTCTGGTAAGGCAGGTCTGATGGTAATGAATTCCATTGGCAATTGCTTGTCTGCAAAGGATCTTACTTCTCCTTCACTTACAAAGCTTAGTTTGGCTAGATAGGAAATTTTTGGTTAGAATTTCTTTTCTTTAGGAATGCTGAATACAGGCCCCCAATCTGTTCTTGTTTGTAGAGTTTCTGCTGAAAAGTCTGCTGTTAACCAGGGGTTCCCTTTTTAAGTGACCAGCCAGCCCCTTCTTTCTAGCCGCGTTTAACATTTTCTTCTTTCGGTTCAACCTTGGAGAATCTAATGATTATGTGTCTTGGGGATATTCATCTCACATGGATTTTCTGCATTTCCTGATTTGGATGGTGCCCCTCTCTGGTGAGGTTGGGGGAATTTTCATGGATGACGTTCTCAAATATGTTGTCCAAGTTGCTTGCCTTCTCTCCCTCTTTTTCAGGGATGCCAATGAGTTGTAAATTTGATCTCTTTACACAATCCCATATTTCTCAGAGATTCTGTTCATTCTTCTTTATTGTGTTTTCTTTATTTTTGTCTGACTGAGTTATTTCAGAGAACTGGTCTTCGAGCTCTGAGATTCGTTCCTCAGCTTGGTCGATTCTGCTGTTAATATTTGCAATTGTATTATGAAATTCTTGAAGTGAGTTTTTCAGCTCTATGTAATCATTCTGGATCTTAAAATGGCCATTTCATCTTTCAGCTCCTGTTTCATTTTACTGTATTCCTTATATTCCTGGTATTGGGTTTTGACTTTCTCCTGAATCTCAATGATCTCCATTTCTAACCATGTTCTGAATTCTCTGTCATCTCAGCCTGTTTGCCAGCTTTTTAAAAAATAACTTTTTCTATATCCACTTCCTGCTTAAATGGTTTGATATTATTTTTATTCTCATTTTTGGTTTGGTGGTGGATTGGCTTATTCTTATTTTTGACCTGGTTTCCAGTCTGAGAAACAAGTTTCTTGACATTAGAACTATGCCAAATAAATAAATTATGCCATTAAAATGCTTTAATAGTTTATAGATTGAAGAAAATGTTTCAAATGGTAAGAAAATTAAAAATAAGGTAAGGTAATATATTAAGATATTATCTGAAAGCCTCTAATTGCAAAAATAGGACCACAAACTGATCCAAATGGTGAACTAAGTATTATCTTTCCAGTCAATCCATACAATCTCCTTTTACGATTTTCTCCACAATAACAATTTAGACACGACCTTCAGAGTCCTTTTGAATACAAATCTGTTCATATAATTATAAAAAGCAAGTTACATATATTTAAAGTAAATGCTATCCATTTTCTAGCATTTGTCAACATAGAGCTTCTCCTCTGAGAAATTTCTGCAGGAGAACACAACACACACACACTAATGCATTTAATAAACACTTCCAATAACTTTTTAAACATTACAGATAAGATGCAGGGTTAATAATGCACACATGATGAAAATATTAGAATAAAGTAGTAATTTTATAATACATGGCACCAAAGGAAGAGATGCTAAACAGTTAAATATACATCTTTAATTTTTTAATGTATATTTGAAAAATATCTAAAAGAATAACTCCTTATACAGAAAGCCCAAGAAAATATGGCAGAATATAATTAATGACTATATAGTTATTTAATGTTTAGCATATTTTTATCTCACTAAACTGTAAAAGCTACATAACCACTGAAGACATAGCAGCTAGCATGGTAACTGGAACATAAAAGGAATTTAAGCTAGGCTTGGTGTTTCATGCCTGTAATCTCAATGCTTTGAGAGGCCAAGGCAGGAGGATCACTTGAGCCTAAGAGTTCAAGACCAGCCTGGGCAACACAGCAAGTCATCACCTCAACAACAACGCCACCACCAGCAGGCATGGTGGTGTACAGCTGTAGTCCCAGCTACTCAGGAAGCTGAGAGGCAGGAGAACTGCTTGAGTCCACGAGTTCAAACTTACAGTGAAATATGATCATACCACTGCACGCCAGCCTGGGTGACAGAAAGAGAGTGAGACTCTTGTCTTTTTAAAAAAAAAAAAAAAAAAAAAAAAGAGGCTGGGTGCAGTGGTTCACACCTGTAATCCCAGCACTTTGGGAGGCCGAGGCAGGCAGATCACCTGAGGTCAGGAGTTCGAGACCAGCCTGGCCAACCTGGTGAAACCCCGTTTATACTAAAAATACAAAAAAATTAGCCAGGCATGGTGGTGCACTCCTGTAATCCCAGCTACTTGGGAGGCTGAGGCAGGAGAATCACTTGAACCTGGGAGCCGGAGGTTGCAGTGAACCCAGATCACGCCACTGCACTGCAGCCTCAGCAACAAGAGCGGAACTCCATCTCAAAAAAAAAAAAAAAGAAAAAGAAAATTTAGGGAATATCTGCTGAAAGCATGAGAGGCTCTAAAAAATACAATCGCAAATAATCTCAAAAAAAATAAAGAGAGAAATAGAGAAGAATGGAAGAACTCAAAAGAGTATGTATTTAACTATACTGGGAGAAGTAAATAACCGACAAATGCACTAGTGTTGTTAAAAGAAAAACTTCAGCTGAATTAAATTTAAATGAGTTTAATTAAGCAATGAACGATTCACAAATCAGGCAGCCCCCAGAATTACACCAGATTCAGGGAGACTCCAGGGATGCTTCGTGGTCAGAACAAATTTACAGACAAAAAAAAAGGGAAGTGATGGACAGAAATCAACAGTGAGCTACAAAAACAGCTGCACTGGTTACAGGTTGGCATTTGTTTTATTTGAACACACTCTGAACATGTAGCAGTCTATGAGTGGTTGAAGTATGGCTGCTAGAATTTGCTAAGACTCAGCTATTGCTACAGGTGCCTAATCCTAAGTGAGGTCTTAATCTTGTCTGCCTATTAAGCTAGGTTACAGTTTGTCCACAAGGAGTCAAACATAGAAGTACGGAGTCCTTCTCAGGCCATATTTAGTTTGCTTTAACAGTGTGAATGATGAGAATACTAGATAGAAACATAAATCTAGCATGAATTTGAGGCTTTTGGAAAAGGTAAAAACTCTGTTTCAAAAAAAAGTTATATACAGTAACAGGATCAAGCCAATACAAGAAAGACAAATCATTTGTCCACTATCTGGAAATTGCATGTTTTTTCCTCTGTGAAAGGTATGTTGAAGTACTAAGAATTATCAAGAAAGGCCTTCTTGAAGTGTTGACTGAGATAAAGTGCTAGATGCCTGATATATTCCAGGACATAACTTTGGAAGTTCTTATAATTACAGCAGGGCTATCACTGTTCATTGTGGTCTTGAACTCCTGGCTCAAAGGATCCTCCCATCCTCGGAGTAGCTGGGACTACCGGCGTACACCACTATGCCCAACTGATAATCTTTGATAATTTCCCTAAAAGCAAAATTTTGAACTGCATCGAAGAGCTTCAAATTACGTAATCTCCTTCAAGACTGGAGGGCAAAGGAAGGAAATGGGACAATTAATAAAGAAGTTTTGAGAAAGGGAAGTAACTGATGATGGTTTCTACAACCAGCCTTGTTTGCAGCACAAGCACTGCTTAAACTATGAATCCTCATTTTTGCAATACTTATTATCAGGTCATGTACTCCTTTCCTCTTTCTGCCACTTCAAAGCTCTTTCACACGGCACCTAAACTGCCCTGGCCAACTGGTGGCCAATACTAGGAGCTAGCTGACCCAATGTTTCTTTACCTCAACACGCTCCACCAACCTTGTTCCCCATTAGACTAAACTGCCTAACTTTTGAATTTCAACTAAGTATTTTATAAAATATTTTATCAAATATTTCCAGATAAACTTACAGCTGAGTTCTCAATCCACCCTCGATTCTGGATCCTTACATTATGAGCTAAGAATTATATGTCCCTTGTTTGTCCACTCCAAACCAACTACAACTGCCAACATTATCTAAGCCACTGCAGGCAGGCCTTCCCAGGAAACAATGTGAGCCAGCCAGACAAGATAACAGGATTTATAAAAGGTCTTGAAAAAAATGGTTTTATTATTCTACAATGCGTGTTCAACGTAAAAGAAAGAAAAAAAAACAGAAGAAAATGGAAACATGATGGATTTATCTAAAAGAATGATGTAATAATGAAGTAAGTGATCACTGTTTCATCCTTCTTCAGTTTTCTTATTGCTTTGCCCGAAGTATTGCATCATCTTTCGAGAAGACATAAAATAGTACACATCAGCTTTGTAGCCTTTGTTAAAGCTCTTTAACACAGTTAACAATAAAATAATTATCATTTTCTACCCAAAATGTCAAAGAGAATATTTCCAGAGGAAGATGTATCACAATTATTATATCAGAAGAAGAATGCAAAAAGACAGATGGTAGTACTCCAGACCCTATTGATAAAGGTGAAATTGATCATCTAAGGGAAATCTCAGACTATATGAGTCTTCAGATGACCATACCCTAGATTAATTTTCTCAAACTCAAGAACTGGTGAGTAAATCCTAGGAATACAAGGTTGGTTCAGCATATGAAAATCAATGTAATATACCAAATTAGTAATAGACAAAAACCTTAATAATTACCTCCATAGACACAGAAAAAGCATCTGACAAAAGGCAACACCCTTTCATGATTAAAAAAAAAATACTCAACATACTAGAAATAGAAAGAAACATCCTCAGTCTGATAAATTGCATCTACGAAAAGCCTGTGGCTAAGATCATGCTTAATTCTGAAAGACTGAACACTTTCCTCCTAAGTTGGACAAGACAAGAACATCCATTTAACTAGCCTGGCAAACATGGCAAAATCCCATCTCTACTAAAACTACAAAAAAAAAAAAAAAAAAAGAGCCAGGTGTGGTGGTGCACACCTGTAAACCCACATACTCAGGAGGCTGAGGGAGGAGAATCGCTTGAACCCAGGAACCCAGGAGGTGGAGATTGCAGTGAGCTGAGAATGCGCCACTGCACTCCAGCCTTGGTGGCAGAGTGAGACTCTGTCTCAAAAAAAAAAAAAAAAAAAAAAACACTTACCACTTCTATCCACCATTGTACTTGAAGTTCTATCCAGGGCAATTAGGCAGAAAAAGAAATAAAAGGCATCCAAATTGGAAAGGAAGAAATAATAACTCAGTCTCTATTCACAAATGACATGACCTCATATGTAGAAAATCCTAAAGAATATACCAAAAATCTATTAGAGCTAATAAATGAATTCAGCAAATTGGCAGGACAAAAGATACACATTAAAAAATCAGCTGTGCTTTTTTTTTCTTTTGAGACAGGTTCTCACTCATTCAGGCTGCAGTGTGTGGCATCAGCATGGCTCACTGATGCCTTAAACTCCTGGGCTCAAATAATCCTCTTGCCTCAGCTTCCACAGCAGCTGGGACTACAGGTACACGCCATCACACCTAATTTTTTTAAATTTTTTTTTGTAGAGACAGGGTCTTGCTATGTTGACCAGGCTGGTTTCAAACTCCTGGCCTCAAACAATCCTCCTGCCTCAGTCTCCCAAATTCCTGAGATTATAGGCATGAGCCACCATGTCTGGCCTGAAAAATTAGTTGTATTTCTTTACACTATCAATGAACAATCCAAAAATGAAATTAAAAAATACATTTACAATAACATCAAAAAAACAAAAAAATTGTTATTAACCAAAGTATAAAACTTGTACACTGAAAATTATAAAACATCACTGAAAGAAATGAAGGAAGACCTAATTAAATGGAAAGACATCCATGTTCATGGATTGGAAGACTTAATGGTAAGATGGCAACAGTCTCCAAATCGATGCATAGATTCAACAAAATACTTAACAAACTCCCAGCTACTTTCTTTTCAGAAATTGAGAAACTGATCTAAAAACTAATGTGGAAATGCAAGGGACCCAGAATAGCCAAAACCTAAAAAGCAAGAACAATATCAAACAAAGTCGATAGAGGTTCCCCAAAGGTGACCACATCCTAATTTCTGGAATTTGCGAACGTTACCTTACCTGGCAAAGGGACTCTGAACATGTGATTAAGTTGAGAACCTTAAAATAGGGAGATTTTCCCGAATTTTATCCAGGCAGACCCAATGTAGTCACAAATGTCATCAAAAAATGGAAAAAGGCAGTAGAAGTATCAGAAAAGGAGATATGATGACCAAAGTAGACATCAGAGCAATGTGGCCACAAGCCAAGGAATGCAGATGGCCTCCAGAAGCTGGAAAAGGTAAAAAACAGATTCTTTCCCAGAGTCTCCAGAAGGAACAGAGAGGTATGCCAAAACATTGGTTTTTGCCCCATAAAAAACTCATTTCAAACTTCTGACTTCCAGAACTGTATGTAGTATTAAAATAATACATTTATGTTGTTATATGCCACTAAATTTACGGAAATTTGTTATAGCAGCAATAGGAAACAAATTATAATAGTAGCCAATATGTATTACACAGTTACATATATCATATGTTATAGAAGCATAGAACAATGTCTCAAGTGTCTATAAAAGTATGAAGAGCTGTCACACTATTAATGTGGTGGTCCAAATAGTGTGGTGCTATTTAAGAATCATTTACTCTACTATATGTATCTTTTTATATGTAAGAGCAAAGTTCTCAGTTCTCAGTAAAAACACCTGAATTTTTTATTTGGCACTAAAATGACTCTACACTTTTTCTTACAGTAAGTTATTCCATATCACTTAACAAATCAGTGAAACAAAAAATACTGTACTAATAGTATACTCATTATGACAAAAATGCACTTTATACATTGATAAAAAATTTATACCATATCTAAAGAGTTCAGAGGACAGCAGAATCTCACAATATACTGCATAAGAACTATTACGCTGGGATGGGCCATGGCTATGCAAAGGATACAGAAACATAAATCTTACACTCAGTCTTGCCTATGCAACCCTAAAGGTTTCCAGCTAGATTGCTATAGAGAAAGATAAGCACATACAGTCATCCCTCGGTAAGATTCATTTTAAGACACCCCCACACCTGCCCCATACACCCATCCTATGGATACCAAAATTTGCAGGTGCTTAAGTCCATTATGTAAAATGATATAGTACCTGCATATAACTTATGCATTTCATCCTGTATACCTTAAATCATCTCTAGATTCTTATAACACCTAATATAATGTAAATGCTATATAAATACTTATCTATATTTATTTGTATTATTTATCTACTTATTTTTAATATTTTTGATCCATGGCTGGCAGACACAGAACCCCACATGCAAAGGGTCAAACCTGGCATGAAACAACACAAGAAAACATGCATAAAACTCCCCTCCACTAGTCCATCCACCCAGATATTAAGAAGTGGTTTCAATAAATGTGACGAAAATAAAGGCTTTAGGGTCCTAGTCAGTCTCCTCTGGTCTTTAATTCTTCTCTCTCTAAACTGGAATCCTTGATCCATCACTTCATTTGTTTTTGCTCTAGATTCTTATAACCGTAATACAATGTATGTTATGTAAATACTAATACCATATTTATTTGTATTACCTACTTAGTTTTAACACTTTTGATCCATGGCTGGCAGACACAGAACCCAAACAAGCAGAGGGTCAAACCTGGCATGCAACAGCACAAGAAAACATGCGTAAAACATGTACAATTCATCATTTCATTTTTTAAAATATTATTTTGTATTTACTAGTTTTTCCCACAAGAAAATGATCTGTCATTTCAATCACTCTCCCACCAAACCCCCAAACTCCCTTGCCCCTTTGCTCTCTGATTCCACATAAAATACAAATCAAAATTCAAGCTGATTTCAACTATACTAAGGCTGCTGAGCACTGCTAAAGAAAGTCGTATTAGTTAGTGATATACCAAATATGTCAGAAATCTATGCTTGCAAATCTCAACTGACCCTTTTCACTTCTTAGCAATCTACTGCTTTTTTAGTCAGTTCCCTGTGAACATTCTCTGACCTCATTTCTTTGCATCACTCTCAACTCATCTTTTCAGCTTCCATAACACAAAGAAAAATACATGCCATAAAAATTATCAGAAAGAACTGTCAACTACCTACCAACAAACCTACAGACCTAAGCCCATTAACACACACCCTCACCTCCTATGAAAATAGATATATTCCTTTGTCTCTCTGAGGTCAAAGTATCTACCTTTGCTCTGTATCCCACTCCCACTCATTCACCCAGGAACCTCTTGTATTTTGACTTCTGTATTTTGAAACTCATCTTTAATAGCTATTTCTATCAGCATTTCAAGATGCTCCCGTCTTTAAAAAATAAAAATCATGGTTGGGCACAGTGACTCACACCTGTAATTCCAGCACTTTGGGGGGGCCAAGGTGGGAAGATCACTTGAGCTAGGAGTTTAAGACCAGCCTGGGCAATACAGGGATATCTCTATAGAAAATTTAAAAAAAAAAAAAAAAATAGCCAGCAATGATGGTGCATGCCTGTAGTCCCAGTTACTTGGGAGGCTGAGTTGGGAGGACTGCTTATGCCTGAGGTCAAGGCTGCAGTGAGCTGTGTTCGTGTCACTGTACTCCAGCCTGGGTGACAGAATGAGACTCTCTCAATAACTAATTAATTAATTCCTCTTTCAACGTCCTCTCCTCCTAGTTCATCCATTGCCTTTGCTGTCATCTATCATCTGGATAACCAAATTTCACTCCAGGCCTCTTACGAACAATTCTTCTCTGGTATTTTCTAGCCCAGTAAATTAGTATCATCGCTAAGTTGGTCAACCATCCTTTATTAGCTTTTACTCACCAAACTTCTCTAACCAAAAAGCATGCCTTGGCCAGGAACGGGGGCTCAACGCCTGTAATCCCAGTACTTTGGGAGGCCAAGACGGGCGGATCACGAGGTCAGACCGGACTGACCAAGATGAAACCCCTGTCTCTACTAAAAATACAAAAAAAAATTAGCTAGGTGTGGTGGCACACACCTGTAGTCCCAGCTACTCGGGAGGCTGAGGCAGAAGAATCACTTGAACCCGGGAGGTGGAGGTTGCAGTGAGCCGAGATGGCACCACTGCACTCCAGCCTGGGTGACAGCAAAATTCCGTCTCAAAAAAAAAAGCATGCCTTTTTGATTCTACAAGTTTTGCAGGAATGGCTTTTCTCTAGATAGCTGGATTAGCTCCATCAATGACCACAGCCATTATCTAATAAAATATTTTAAAGTTATATTACAGAATTCTTTTGTCACCAGTTCAGTAAAAGGGCAAATGAAGAAGTGTACACAGAACTACCACTACTACTTCCTACATCATTCACCTTCCCTTGGTTTCTCCAAGCACATAATGAACAGGTTTAATATGCCTGTGAAGTTAAAATTAAACTGTTATTTTAAAGGATTAAGTCCAGGCACTAAGCATTCTTATAAATAACATCAAGAAACAACCAAAACACACTAACATGGCAAAAATCTTATTTTAGAGACATGTTAGTGAAAATTCTTCACAAATTATATTTTTTGCACTTAGCAACACTTCTCTACTGCATGAAATACAGATGGCAACACTGCCTCAAATCTTTTTCTAATATTAATCTATAAATTTTAAAAACAAAATGTCTTCTGATCTTCTATCTGTTCAGCGTTTACTGAGAACAAATTAAGTATAAGGCCCTTGGCAGGTACTGCACGAAATTTTTTAAAAGGTTAACAAGCAGTTCTGCCTAAAAGAAGCATCAGTCTGTTAATGAGAATTAAAGGGAAGTGAGCCCATGTAAAATTCAAACTAGAAGGTGCGAGGTATCACAAGAGAAAGATAAAGTGTAAAGGAAATTTATAAGAGAGAGGGGATTCTTTAGAGGTTTAAGTAAACATATTCGTTAAGTACATACTATATGCTTTTGCATAAGTAAAATAATTTTCACATCCCAGAAATAAAGTCCAAGGGGAACTTTATACAAAATCTTTGGCTCTTTTTCTCCAACCTGAATGAAAATAGAACACTAATCTTGCTTCTTTTAGTCTCTAATGCTCAGTTCCTGGGCATGCTGAAAAACTGTAGCTAGTACTGGTTTGTCTTCTGAAAGTTTCAAAGCCATACCTGAGTGCTGGTTTTGAAAATCTGGGGCATCTAAAATCATACTCAGTGAGAATCATCTTATTATTTTTGCCCTAATTCTGTAGCCCTAATTGTATACCACTAAAAAAATTCCTTCCCTTCTTTATTCTCTTCCAAATTCCTGATTTGCCTACTTTTGGCTGTAACCCAAAGCAACTGCTACCATGCCTTAATACATGATCTCACTGTACATCAACTGCTTTTAAACTTCATAAACTTCATACACCATTCTTACATGAATACCATTATTAATCCCAACATACAATCAGAGAAAACCTCATTATAGTGTGAGCAAAGTTTAAGTGAAGAAAACCTACAAAAAAAGTAATTAGAGCAAGAAAGTTCATCTTGGCCAGGCACAGCGGCCCACACCTATAATCCTGGCAATTTGGGAGGCCAAGGTGGGCAGATCACTTAAGGCCAGGTGTTCAAGACCAGCCTGGTCAACATGGTGAAACCCCATCTCTACTAAAAATACAAAAAAAAAAAAAAAAGTTAGCCAGGTGTCGTGGTGCACACCTGTAATCCCAGCTACTCGGGAGGCTGAGGCAGGAGAATTGCTTGAACCTAGGGGGCAGAGGTTGCAGTGAGCTGAGATTGCACCACTGCACTCCAGCCTGGGTGATAGAGCAAGACCCTGTCTCAAAATAAAATAAAGTCAGTCTAGTCTAAGACATCTTGAAAACAGAGTAACCTGATTTCCCAGATATCTGTCCCTTATCTTGCAAGAAAAATTATTACTCTCACCAAGCAAAAATACCATAGGTAAATCAAAAATATCACGTTTAGCAGAGACTTACTATACTGACTATGGAATATATTAATCTTCTAACATGCCTTTTTAATCATGTTACTTGTCAAATTTCTATTAAGTCTACAGCAAACAAAACAAAACAAAAAAAAGTCAGTGACTTCAGCAAGATAGCTGACTAGAGACACCTAATGCTCATCCCCCACCCCCTCTCCTGTACTCCTTGCCCTTCTGCACTTCCCACCCACAAGAAAGGACAAAGGCAACAGACAGACAGCTAAGATTTGACTGGAATGTCAAAGGGAGAGTGTTGGGGTACAGTAGGGTATGGAGATGCACCTGTTGTGACTGGAAGTCCAGGACACCAGCATGGAGGCACCCAGCCTCTGTAGCCCTATCTTCCCACCTGGATCAGATCTGCCTGGAGTCAGGAAAGACTTTCCGTTGGAGGGAAAAGGTAGGCAGAAGAACCCCACCAGTCCCCACTGCCACCACAAATATCTACAGTCCTTACAACAGGAGACTCCTATAGTCCTCGCAAGCCCTGACCCCGGTTAGAAGAGCTGCAGGGAATTCACGCAGTTCCTAGATTAGGAGCACAAGGTGTGCACTCCCCAACCTCCCATCCACGCTCTGTGAAGCCAGCTGCTGCAACATGGTGCTATCCTGAGACAGGGCCACCTCTGAAGTGCGCCCTCATCTGGGGGCCAGTAGCCACTGCACCTCTCCAGCATGGGGACTCCACCTTTATACCACCAATTCCACCCCAGTGGCTGAGCAGCACGACCCTAGGAGCACAAAGCCTGGGCCCAGGAATAGCTGTGACTCTGGTCCTTCACAGCAGAAAACCAACTTCCACTGTCCTCACTTCTAGCCAGAGGAACAGTCTGGCAGTCCTACCCAGGATGAATCTGCCCTAGCGGTGCCCAAACTGTTGCATGTCCTCCCCCAGCAGGAGAGGCCCTCAAGTCTCTGAGTAGTTGGTATGTTGTAGAGCAGCTACATGTTCATATGCAGGGCATGAGAAACAGCCCAGCAGTGTACCATTCCTGCAGACAAGGCCATGGCCAACTCAATGGAAATGCACCTGCAGTCAGGGCCTCAAAAATAGTTCCTCAGGACACTCCTGGTAGATATGATCCCAGGTTTGCTGAGCAGCTGTGCAACCACGCCTCAGGCCTGAGAAATAGCTCTATAGGCCATCCTGTCTGGTAACACACCAGACCGGCCAAGCAACCACGCATCTACATCCCAGGCTTGAGAAGCAGCCCCACAGGCTCCCTTGCCAGACATACCCCCAGGTCCACTAAGCAGCTGTTCACCCGCATCCCAGGCCCAGGAAGCAGCCCTGTGGGCCACCCCCAGCAGACAACCCTCCCCTTCTGGGCTAGCCATACAGCCATGCGCCCATGTTTCAGGTCTAAGACACAGCCTCATAGGTCACCCCCAGCAAACACAAGCCTCTGGCCAGCCAAGCAGCTGGACACCTGTGTCGCGGGCCTGAGAAACAGCCCTATGGTCCACCCAAGCAGACAAACCCCGGACCAGACCAGCAGCTTACAACCAAACCGAGCACCTGAGAAGTAGCCCCATGGGCCACCTCCAGCGAACACATCCCTAGGTCAGCCAGGCAGGTGTGTGTTTGCATCCTGGGCATGAAAAATAACCCTGAAGGCTGCTCCTGGCAGGCATGTCCCAGGCCAGCTGAGCAGCCAAATGCATGTGCTACCAACCAGAGTAATGTACCTGGCTTCCAACCCCAGCCCCAAGTTAGCCAACTCACTATGTGCACACAGGGACCTCTGACCTGAGAAACAGCCCAGTGAGGCTACCCCTGACAAAGCCACAGCACTACCGCCACAAATTCCCTCAGCCTAGGCTAAAGAGACATTTGCAAACACAACTAGCATGAGTTATAGCTGAAGAAACTACATGGAGACTACATTACTGCATCTGCCCAGAAATAGAGCCAACATGCCCCACCTAACCAACACGCCAAGACCCACTCATATGAATAAGTCTTTCCCTAAGAAACCTACTCCATAAAACTGGAAGAGGTGACTTTACCACCAGTTGCATAAAAAAATCAATGTAGGGACACATCAAATATGAAAAAGCAAGGAAACGTGACCCCTCCAAAGAAATACAGTAACTCTCCAGTAACAGGTCTCAATCATAAGGAAATACACAAAATGCCAAAATAATAATCTTAAGCAAACTCAGCAAGATACAAGAGAATGCAGATAGACAATTCAATAAAATAAGAAAAACTATTGATAACTTGAATGAGAAATTTAACAAAGAGATAGGTATCATAAGAAAGAACCAAATAGAAATTTTACAGATGAAGAATTCGATGAATGAAATAAAAAATTTCAATTGAGGTATCATAAGAAAGAACCAAACAGAAATTCTACAGATGAAGAATTCAATGAATGAAATAAAAATATCCAATTGAGAGCTTCAACAATAGATTAGAACAAGCAGAAGAAAGAATTTCTGAACTCTGATGACAGGTCATTTGAAATAACACAGAAGACAATAAATAAATAATTTTTAAAAATGAAGAAAGCCTATAGGATTTATGGTACACATTTAAGTGAGCAAATATTAGCATACAGGCATTCTAGAAGGAAAGGAAATGTGAAAAATGCAGAAAATATATTTCATGAAATAGTAGCTGAAAACATCCCAAGTCTTGGGAGAGAGACGAACATCCAGATCCAGGAGGCTCAAAGAACCACAAACAGATTCAACCCAAAGAGGTCTGAAGCACGTTATAGTCAAATTGTCAAAAGTAAAAGACAAAGAACTATAAAACCAAGAGAAAAACATCAAGTCACATATAAGGGAATCCCCATTAGTCTTAGTAGATTCCTCAGAAGAAACCTGTCACAGGCCAGGAGAGAATGAAATGATATATTCAAATTACTCAAAGAAATTAAAAAAAAAAAAAGGTAGTCAAGCATATTATGTCCAACAAAGCTATCCTTAGAGATAAAAGAAATAAAATACTTCAGACAAGACAAAACTATGGGAATTTATCAACATTAGACTGATTTCAACATCCCACTCTCAGTGCTGGACAGTTCATCTAGACAGAAAATCAACAAAGTCAACAAAGAAACATCAGATTTAAACTATACCACAGACCAAATGGATTTAACAGACACTTAAGAGTGTTTCACCCAACACCTGCAGAATACACATTCTTTTCATCAGCACACGGAACATTCTCCAGGACTAACCAAATTAGGACATAAAGAAGTCTAAAAAATTGTTTTAATTTAAATCATACCAAATATCTCACCACAAGGGAATAAAACTAAAAACTACAAGAGCAACATTCAAAACTATAAAAACACATGGAAATAAACCTGCTCCTGAACAACCAATGTAAGAAGGAAAAAAATATGAATTAAAATTTAAAATTCCTTGAAACAATTTAAAATAGAAACACAACATACAAAAACTTACGAGACACAGCAAATGTAGTATTAAGACTCAAGTGTATAGCGATAAATGCCTACAAAAGAAAACTAGAAAGATTTCAAATAAACAACTTAAGGATGCATCTCAAAGGAACTAGAAAAGCAAGAACAAGCCAAACCCAAAATTAATAGAAGGAAAGAACACGATCAGAGCAGAAATAAATGAAGTTGAGACAAAAAAAATACTAAAGATCAATGAGACAAAAATTTGGTTTTTTGAAAACAGAAACAAAATTGAGAAACCATTAGCTACACTAACAAAAAAAGAGAAGACTCAAATAAATAAAATAAAAAATGAGAGAGTGGGTATTACAATGGATACCACAGAAATACAAAGGATCATTAGACTACTGTGCATATATGCCAATAAATTTTGAAACCTAGAGGACATAGGTAAATTCCTGGACACATACAAGGTAATAAGACCAAATGAATAGAAAACTTCAACAGACCAACAAGCACTGAGATTGAATCAGTAAAAAGTCTCCCAGCAAAGTCTAGAACCAGATGGTATCACTGCTGAATTTTACCAAACCTTTAAAGAATAATTAATACTGAGTTCTCAAACTATTCCAAAAATTGAAGTGTACGGAATTCTTTCTAACTCATTGTATGAGGCCAACATAACCCTAATACCAAAACCAGACAAAGACACAACAAAAAAAGGAAACTACAAGCCAATATCCCTAATGAACACAGAAGCAAAAGTTCTCAACAAAATACTAGCAAACCAAATCCAGTAACACATCAAAAAGATAATACGCCATAATTAAGTGAGATTTATCTCAGGAATGCAAGGATGGTTCAACATACACAAATTATTAAACATAATAAATCACATCAACAGAATAAAGGAGAAAAACCATACAATCATCTCAACAGATGCAGAAAAAGCATTTTAAAAAATTCATCATCTCTTCATGATAAAAACTGCCAATAAATAAGGTATAAAAGGAAAGTACCTTGACACAGTAAAGGCCATATATGACAAACTCACAGCTGACATCATACTGAATGGGTAAAAGCTCAAAGCTTTTCCTCTAAGAACAAGAACAAGATAAGGATGCCCACTTTCACTCTTACTCAACATAGTACTGGAATTCCTAGCCAGAGCAATCAAGCAAGAAAAAGAAATAAAAGGAATCCAAGTTGCAAAGAAGAAAGTCAAACTGTCCCTATTTGCAGATGACATGATCTTATATACAAAAACATTTAAAATTTAAATTAAAAAAATAAAATAAAACCTAAAGACTCTACCAAAACACTGATAAAATTGATAAATGAATTCTAGAAAGTTTCAGGCTACAAAATCAACATACAAAAATCAGTAGTACTCTATAAAACGAACAATAAACTAGCTAACAAAAAATCCAGAAGGCAATCTGATTTATAATAGCTACAAAAAATAAAACACTTTGAATAACTGAGGAGGTAAAAGACCTCTATAAGGAAAACTAAGAAATAGTGATTAACAAAATTGAAGAGGATCCAAACAAATGGAAAAATGTCTTATGCTAATGGAAGAATTAATAGTGTTAAAATGATTACCCCAATCTATAAATTCAATAGAATCCCTACCAAAATACCAATGGCATCCTTCACAGAAATAGGAAAAAGAAATCCTAAAATTTGCATGGAATCACAACAGTCTTCAAATAGCCAAAATAATCATGAGCAAAAAAAACAAAGTTGGAGAAATCACACTACTAGACTTCAAAAGATACTACAAAGCTGTAATAACCAAAACAGCATGGTACTGACATAAAAACAGACACATAGACCAGTGGAAGAGACAGGAGAACCCAGAAATTAATCCCTATATTTACAGCCAACTGATTTCTGACAAAAAACCAATAACATACATTGGGGAAAAGATAGTCTCTTCAATAAATGGTGTTGAAAAAACTGAATATCCATATGCAGAAGCATGAAACTAGACCCCACCTCTCACCCTATATAAAAATTCAAGATCAATCAAAAGCTAAATGTAAGCCCTGAAATTATAAAACTACTAGAAGAAAACAAAGGATGAGTGCTTTCAGAGCATTGGTCTGGGAAAAGATTTTACCAGTAAGACCTCAAAAGCACAGACAACAAAAGCAAAGATACACAAATAGGATTACTTCAAACTAAAAAGTTTCTACACAGCAAAGAAAACAATCAACAGGGTGAGAAGACCATCTACACAATAGTAGACAATATTTACAACCTACGTATTCAATGGGGGATAAACATCCAGAATTCACAAGGAACTTAAACATTTTAACCGCAGAAAAAGGAAACAATCAGATTTTAAAATGGGCAGACAATCTGACCAGATATTTCTCAAAAGAAGACATACAAATGGCCAAAATGGTCAACAAGTATATGAAAAAATGCTCAATATCACTAATCATCGGGGAAATGCAAAACCACAATGAAATATCTTCTCACTCCAGTAAGGATGGCTATTATCAAAAAGACAAAAAATAACAAATGCCGGTGAGGATGTAAAGAAAAGGGAACTCTTACACAACATTGGTAGGGCTATAAACTAGTACAGACGCTATGAAGAACAGTCTGGAGGTTCTTCAAAAACACTACAAACAGGCCGGGCGCAGTGGCTCACGCTTGTAATCCCAGCACTCTGGGAGGCCGAGGTGGGCATATCAAGAGGTCAGAAGTTTGAGACCAGCCTGGCCAACATAGCGAAACCCTGTCTCTACTAAAAATACAAAAATTAGCCAAGTGTGGTGGCACGCGCCTGTAGTCAGTCCCAGCTACTCAGGAGGCTGAGGCAGGAGAACTGTCTGAACCCAGGAGGTAGAGGCTGCAGTAAGCCAAGACTGCGCCATTGCACTCCAGCCCGGGCGACAGAGCAAGACTCTGTCTCCAAAAAAAAAAAAAAAAAACTACAAACAGAACTACTATATGACCCAGCAATCCCACTACTGGGAATTTTATCCAAAGGAAAGTAAATCACTATATCACGGAGACATCTGTACCTCCATGTTTACTGCAGCAATAGTTACAATTGCCAAGATACAGAATCATACCAGGTGTCCAATAACAGATGAATAAAGAAAATGTGTTATATATACAAAACAGAATACTATTCAGCCAAAAAAAAATGAATAAAAGCCCGTTATTCGTGGCAACATGGCTAGAACTGGATGATATTATGTTAAGTGATAAGCCAGGGATAGAAAGTTCAACGCTACATGTTCTCACTTAGATGTGGAAGCTTTAAAAAAAGTTGATCTCATAGAAATAGAAAGCAGTATAGAGGATACCAGAGGTTGGTTATAGGGGTTATGAGGGTATAGGGAGGTATAGGAAAAAATCTGTTAAAGGATACAAAATTATAGCTAGATAGGAGGAATAAATTCTAGTATTCTACACCACTGAAGGACGACTCTGGTTAACAATAATGTATTACATAGTTTCAAACAGCTAGAAGGACAATATTAAATGTTCCCAACATAAAGAAATGATAAATGTTTGAGATGATGGATATGCTAATTACCCTGATCTGACCACTATACATTATACGTTGATATCAGACCGTCACTATGTACCCCATAAATATATATATATTATGTTGTTTAAAAAAAACTCATTTTCTCTCCACTGGACTATGTATTTACTCTCCCACTATATCTTCATCATCATCATAGTGGAAACTAATAATTATTGAAGTGCTTACTATATGCCAGAAATTATGCTAAGCACTTTAGGTAAATTTGTTCATTTAACCAAAAAATACTATAAAAAGGTCTTTTCCAGATGAGAAAACTGAGGCGTCAAGGGGGTCAAATAACTTGTCAGTCACATGTGGCAAATAAAACAAGTCAGAATTTGAATTCAGGTCTCTCCAATTCCAGAACCTGTGCTTTTAGTCATTTCTTCCCAATATACTATGATTATGTCTTTCTTTAAATTCATCTTGATACCTTTAGCATGTAAGCTCATCATACGGCATGTAACATTCATAAATGTTTATGAGAACATGATAAGTTTAGTTTATCCTAACATTAAAAGTCCCTCACTGGAAGAGATGAGGAAGTTCCCATTATTCCTTAATGCAAACCTTCCTCCCCAACCAACCACCAGATTTGAACCCTGGAAGTGGGGTTCATGGAAGAGGAAGAAAACACAAAGAGAGGAGGAGAACTTAGGT
This sequence comes from Piliocolobus tephrosceles, assembly GCF_002776525.5. Classification (NCBI taxonomy): domain Eukaryota; kingdom Metazoa; phylum Chordata; class Mammalia; order Primates; family Cercopithecidae; genus Piliocolobus; species Piliocolobus tephrosceles. The sequence goes on along the minus strand of NC_045449.1, from coordinate 56,863,020 downwards.
TTTTCTCCCAAAGTAAATAATAGTTTTTATTTGTAGTATTTCCACTTATACAGCTTATTATAAGCTCTTTGACATATTTAAAAGTAAAGTACATGAATATGTCAGAAAGAGTAAGACTACAAGGAAAAAAAACGTGGCCCAAAGAAGCACATGAAGTGCTAGTATCTGCAAATGAAAAAACGGAAAGGATATAAGGCAAAATAAGGAATATTTTGCCTATTTGAGGGCAAATTTATTCTTGAAAAGACAATTGTCATGGCCGGGCGCAGGCAGTTTAGGAGGTCAGGAGATCGAGACCATCCTGGCTAACAGGGTGAAACCCCATCTCTACTAAAAATCAAAAAAAAAAAAAAAAATTAGCTGGGCATGGTGGCAGGTGCTGAGGCAGAAGAATGGCATGAATCCAGGAGGTGGAGCTTGCAGTGAGCCGAGATAGCACGATTCCACTCCAGCCTAGGCGACATAGTGAGACTCTGTCTCCAAAAAAAAAAAAGAAAGAAAAAACATTTATCAAAATACCAGGTAAGTGAAACTTTATAATTTGATACACCAGGTTTTTTGTGAAACATGCTAAGAAATACTAATGTCTAGGCGTGTGGTGATATGAAAATCATAGACTACAAGTCAACTCAGTAAAAGAAACCTGAAACGATCTGCTTTATAACAATCTCCAGGTTAAGTTAAATGCTATTATTTTCTAATTTAATTTGTAGTGTCGGCCACAGACATTATACAATGCTTGTGATAATCCACCCAAATAGATCTCAACAAAGTTATTCACAGCATTCACAACTTATCTTGACTCTGAGCCAATAAGAGTCATTATTTTTACAAATCCAAAAGATCGAGTGTCAGGGACCCTATGGTATTAACTATAATTTATTAAACACCAACAAACTAGTCTAAAAAAGCATCACATTTTATTAAAATATTTTAGATATTTATCTAAAATATTTTCTTAAACCATACTGCTAAGTGGGTAAAAACAGAAATCATGTAATGGAAAGAGTATGGGCTTTGAACATAGATTAATCTATGTTCATATCCTGGCTCTACCAATTACTAATTCTATGACTCTGTACAAGTCACCTAGCCTCAATGACCCTCAGTTTCTCTTCTGCAGTAACATGATACTGTCTAACTTTCAGGGATGTCTTAAGGAATAGAGATATATGATTGCCCACCACCTGCCAAATGCTAATTACCTAACCCAAATTCTCACTCTCTTCCTAACAGAATACCAATTTTGGATAAGGTAGTAATGTGCCTAAACTATCAACTTCCCAGACTCCCTTGCATCCTATGGCCATCATGTTATACAGTTACAACAAATGAGATAAAGGCAAAAGGCTTACGGGCAAGGCTTCAAGAAAAACTACTGTCTTGCTGATAAAAAGCTAAGATTTAAGCAGTGGAAATAGCCATTCTGCACTCATAAGGCAAAAGCCACCCTCAAGGATAGCAGAGAAGAAAAAAAGAAAAAGGACAGCAGAGAAGAATATAGGAGTCTGTGCCACTGATGGTATTGTGGAACTTCCATAAACCCTGGACTGCCTACATCCAAACTTCCTGTTGCCTGAAGAAAACAAATCCTGTTTGATTAAAACACTATACTTTGGTTTGTGTTACATGCAGCTGAATGCAATCCTAACACAGTATGTATGTAAAAGAACCTAGAGAGAAAAGATCCAACACTCAGATCAGTAAAAGCAATTATTGCACAAGACTTCTCATTTAACAAAATATATTAAATTATTCATCAGTAAAGTCATGTTAAATTATTCATCAGTAAAGCAATGAAACAGCAGGATGTTACACACACACACACACACACACACAAAACATCATTATTTAAAAATATGTATTATATTCATTGAGATTATAATTCTATCAGTAGAGGATCAAAGAATGAATAGCTTTAATCAAGAAAGGTATCCTTGATGAGGTAGAAAGAAGTAAAAAATGCAACTAGCTGAACATTATGACAGCTTATATGTTCATTCATTAGTATTTACAGCATAATTAATGCAATGCAGTATATAACATTACATGTTACAATAAGCAAGCTACTGTCCTAAATGCTATGGAATGAACTATATAAATCTGAGATAGCTGTTAGAAATTAGATAGAATATAGAGGTCAAAATTAGGGAGGATTGAGGGAGGAATAAACAAAAGGAGAACTAAGAATTCTGTTTCAGACAAAGTAAAATTTTAAGTGGAGAGTTATGAAGGATCAGATGAAGATAAAGAAAAAGTGTTTTTTTTAATAACAGCACTCGACTTTAAATTACAAAATGACAGTCTGTAAAAGAGAATATTACTCAGATAATTTTCTAGATCACAATACAGATGAGTAGAGTATAACATGAAGCAAAGTAGTTAGAATAGACAGGTAATAAAATAATCAAGGAAAGAGGCAGAGAAAGGGTGAGAACAAACCAAGACAGAGTCAGAAAATAAAACTGGGGATACAAAAGAGAGGGATAAAGCTTCATGGGCAAAGTTTCAGTTAACCCACTTACACTTCAAACCCCACTAACCTACACTTTTGCCAGCTCCCTCCTACCACCTAAGAAAAGGTATTACCCTCTTAAATCTTTCCTCTACAAATCATCCTAGTCCTGCTCTTAAATATTCTTCCTTTCCTTCTCCTTATGAGTCCTGCAAGATCCATTAAAATCTTACTTTCTTTACCAATTTTTCTGGTAATCGTCACATGCATTCACAACATTGAAAGCAATTGTTCCAGATGTTCTTCTGGCAAAACTTTCAGTTTACAGAAATCTATGGAGGTGATTAAAATGAAGAATCACTACAAACTCCTGTGAGAGACAGTTCAGGAAATTAACCCTGAAACTATTTTAAAATCTACAGGGGAAGGGCTTCGAAAAGATGCAAATTCCAGAATCTTTGAAGGAAAAGATTACAAACTTACACATATAAAAACTTAAAACTCCATAAGACAAATGACAACGTACCCAAAACTAGACAAGCAAATAAATGATCGAGAAAATGCCTCTAACTAAAACAACAAAGGATTACTCTAATTACATAAAGAACTCCTACAAAACAATAAAAACCAACAACATAATAAAAACAGAGGCAAAGCATCCAAACAGGAAATTCACAGAAGAGAAAATACAAATGATCCCCCTGATACATATAGATAGGTACTCCACTTTCCTAAAAAATGGAAAAGTCAAAGTAAATATATTTGTTAGTCAACAGGTTGATAAAATTAAAACCCATAATATCTACTAAAAGAGTGAGAGACTAACAGGACCTCTTATACAATTGGTAGTCATGTACACTAGAACAGCCCTTCTTGGAAGAGGTGCAATTTGGCAATATCTACCAAAATTAAGTAAAGACACTCTTCGACCCAGGAGTTTTACTTCTAGAAATCTATCCTTTAAAAAAAGCATACAACGGGCCAGGTGCAGTGGCTCATGTCTGTATCTCAGCACTTTGGGAGGCCAAGACGGGCAGATCACCTGATCAGGAGTTCCAGACCAGCCCGGCCAACGTGGTGAAACCCCATCTCTACTAATAATACAAAACTTAGCTGGGCGTGGTGGCACCAGTCCGAAGTCCCAGCTACTCAGGAGGCTGAGGCAGGAGAATCACCTGAACTTGGGAAGTGGAGGCTGGAGTGAGCCAAGATTGCACCACTGCACTCCAGCCTGGGTGAAAAAGCAACACGCACTTCTCCATAAGAAAAAAAAAAAAAAAAGGTTACAATGATATTCACTACAAGCATTGTTTGGGTTCAAACTAATGAAATAATGCTATATATATGGACTTAGGAAAAGACTCTAAAACATATGAAGTGAAAAGGGCAAAACAGAATATATGTATTAATAGTATGATCCATTTATGCATAATAGATGAAATACATATTTATATGTACGTTAATGTTAATGCAACTGCACAGAAAAAATCTGAAAGGATAACAAGCAGAAGATTAACTATGGTTATCACCAGAAAGAGAAGCAGAATCTCAAAAAGCAGGGGACTTATGAATGCAGAATTTAAATTTATAAGAAAAAATTAACTCAAAAACGGTAAATTGAATTACTAATTTATAAATTCAAACTAAAGGTATTTGCTTTGAATTCAAAATTATTTTTTGTTGGATACTGACAAATTATAATCATACTTATTTATGGGGTACAAAGTGATGTTATGATACATGTACACAATGTGGAATGACTGAATCCTGCATCAAGGTATTAACATATCCATCACCTCAAATATTTATTCTTCCTAACTGAAACACTGTACCTTGACCAACATTTCCCCATTCCCTCCACTCCTCAGCCTCTAGTAACCACCATTCTGCTCTCTGTTTCTATGTGTTCAATTTTTTGTGGATTTCACCTATCAGTGAGAACCTGTGTTGTTTGGATTTCTATGCCTAGCTTACTTATCATGTTCTCCAGGTTCACCTATGTTGTCACAAATGACATCATTTCCCTCATTTTTAAGAGGCTGAGTAGTATCCCACTGTGTATATACACCACATTGTAATAAGATAGTTCATTGATTAAGTTACATGGTATTTAGGTATATTCACTCTCTATTCCCCAATTTTAAATGTGACAAAATCCTGGGGTACCATTATTCTCACATAGTTGCTCCTTAAAAGAATTTATGATTAAGGCCCAATACAGCCCAAAACAAAACAAAAAATTCCCAAGCAATCTTCAATGAATGCTAGTCTACAACTTCCAGAGACAACAGTCTGCCTTAAAGTGACTAAAAGAAGGAATAATCGGGCCGGGAGCGATGGCTCACACCTGTAATCCCAGCACTTTGAGAGGCCGAGGCAGGTGGATCATGAGGTCAGGAGATCAAGACCATCCTGGTTAACATGGTGAAACTCCGTCTCTACTAAAAATACAAAAAATTAGCCGGGCGTGGTGGCAGGTGCCTGTGGTCCCAGCTAACTCGGGAGGCTGAGGCAGGAGAACGGCGTGAACCCAGGAGGCGGGGCTTGCAGTGAGCAGAGATCCTGCCACTGCACTCCAGCCTGGGCGACAGAGCGAGACTCCGTCTCAAAGAAAAAAAAAAAAAAGAATTGAATGCCATTTAAGAGAACACAGTAACCTAAAAGGAGAGCAAACCCTGTAACATAGCTGGAACAAATCCAACATAGCTGGCTGTTATAAAAATAAAACTCAGTGAAAAATGTGGAAGAAACTGTAAATAAAAAATGAGAATTCTTAAGGAGGCCCAATTAATATACATAGAAGTGTTTCTGGAATTAAAAAATCTTATTTCCGAGTTAAAAAAAATCACAAGTGGTCATTATTTAGAAGTATATTCGTATTTCAGAAAAACAAATTTGGGAAATTATATTTAAAATTGAAATCATGAGAGCAAAGCTAAGAAACTCAGAGGACAGATTTAGGAATCCCAATGTGAGAGTTTCAAAGAGAAGAGAAACAAATGGAGGTGAAAATCCAAGACAAAACGTTTTCTAAGTTAATGGTTCTTATCATGTGGTCTCTGGGGCAGCAGCATCAACAGCACCTCAGAACTTGTGAAAAATGCAAATTATCCAGCTCCACCTAGATATACTCAACCAAAAATTGGTGAATGGGGTCTCACAAAGTGTGTTTTAGCAAGCCCTCCAGGTAGCACTGAGGCATGCTAAAATTTGTTCTAAGCTGAAAAAAACAGAGTTAGGTCTTACGATTTAAAGAGCTCTCAGTTCCAGAGAAGACTATTTAATTCCTTGAACTCATTCAACAAGTAATTATTAATTATCTACTATCTGCCAAGCACTATTCTAGGTACTAAGAATACAGCCAAAAACGAGTCAGCAGTCCCTGCTTGTAGTGAGCTCAGAATCTATACGAATAAGTAAAAATGCAGTAAGTCAGAAGGTATTAAGCCCTACAGGAAGAAATAAATAAAGCAGAGAAGGGGAACAGGAATATTGGAGGTTGAGGGAAAGGAGGTTGGAGTGCTGCAACTTTAAACAGCATAAGCAAAAACATGAAGAAGGTAATGAAGTAAACTGTGCAGATAACTGGGGAAAGATAATTCCAGGCAGAAGAAACAGTCAATGCAAAGGTCTGAAGCCAGAGCATATGCCCAAGGAAAAGCAAGAGGCCTGTATAACTAGAGCACAGGGCATTAGGGGACAGAAGGGAGGGGTTAGAGTAGAAGTAAATGACATCAGAGCAATGACTGAAGCCAAAATGTGTAGGCCTTATTAGTTCTTGTGAGAACTTCAGTTTCTATTCTGAGCAAGACAGAAAGTCATAAGGCAGGTATTAAGAAGGGTAAAGATGGCCGGGCACGGTGGCTCAAGCCTGTAATCCCAGCACTTTGGGAGGCCGAGACGGGTGGATCACAAGGTCAGGAGATCGAGACCATCCTGGCTAACCCGGTGAAACCCCGTCTCTACTAAAAAATACAGAAAACTAGCCAGGCGAGGTGGCGGGCACCTGTAGTCCCAGCTACTCGGGAGGCTGAGGCAGGAGAATGGCATAAACCTGGGAGGTGGAGCTTGCAGTGAGCTGAGACCTGGCCACTGCCCTCCAGCCTGGGCAACAGAGCGAGACTCCGTCTCAAAAAAAAAAAAAAAAAAAAGAAGAGTAAAGACAAGATCTGACATATTTTTAAAAGATTATCTGGCTGCTGTGTTGAAAAGAAACTGTAGAAGCAGGCAGTTAGGAGGCTGTTACAGTAATCTGAGAGAAGTGATAGTAGTTCAGACCAGGGTGGAGGTAGTCAGGAGTGGTCAGATACTAGGTATGTTTTGAAGGCATAACTAATAGATCTCCTGACAGATTGGATATGGATACTGAAAATGAGAAATCAAGGATGACTCCAACATTCTGAACAAGTAGAAGGATGGAGCTGCTATCAAAAAGATGGAAAAGATTGCAAGCAAAACAGATGGGGGAGAGAAGGGGATAGTGAGAAGTTCAATTTGGGCAAATGGGTTTAAGATGTCAATAAGACATCTAAGCAGAAATGTCAAGTAAGCAGCTGGATATATGAATCTGAAATCTAGGAATGAAATCTGGACTGGATATATACATCTGGGACTTATCAGCACATAGACAGTAAACAAAGACGTAAGACCGAATGAGATTATCCAAGGAGTGCAGACTGAGTTCATATGAGACAGGACTAAGAATTGAGACGGAGTTTTTTGCTCTTGTTGCCCAGGCTGGAATGCAATGGCACGATCTCAGCTCACCGCAACCTCCACCTCCCAGATTCAAGCAATTCTTCTGCCTCAGCCTTCTCAAGTAGCTGGGATTATAGGCATGTGCCACCAAGCCCAGCTAATTTTGTATTTTTAGTAGAGATGGGGTATCTCCGTGTGGATCAGGCTGGCCTCGAACTCCCAACCTCAGGTTCACCCACCTCTGCCTCCCAAAATGCTGGGATTACAGGAGCAAAAAACTCCGTCTCAAAAAAAAAAATTGACTATTATATTTAGCACAGGAAGCCCCTAAAGTCCTTCATAAGAGCAGCTTCTCTGTTACAGTGAGGGTAAAATCTTCATTGGAAGGGATTCAAGAGAGAAGGGACTCCAACAATATGAAGTACACAAAAGATTATTCATTACAGTATTATTTTTTATTGCAACACACTGGAAATCTACATTTGGGCACATTCCTATACCCAAACATAGGACACTGACTGAATAAACTATAGTATATACATATAATGGAGTACTATATAGCTGTAAAAAAAAAAAAAGAAAATCTCTATAAAGTAATATAAAATGACTTCCATGATATGTTGTCAAGTAACAAAGCAAAATGCAAGAGTATTATAGTACACCACCTTTCTGTATAAGAAAATATACACGTACATACTAATTTTTTAGAAGAATAAACACAGAAAGGAAAAATCAAAAACATGTGGCAGCCAAGCTGTAACAGAGTGAGCTTCCTCCTTTTAGAAAGTTGAGAGCTTTCAACCAAATGAGGATCAAAAATACAGAAAAATAATAATAAAATAAAAAGAAAGCTGGGGATTCAGCTATAAAGCACAAAGAGATTTCTGAAAAGTTGCCAGTACAGATACCAACTCCTTTTGATGAAAAAGTTCTGACTGTACCCTCAAAACACACAAAGCCAATGATGGACTGAAATAAACTAAAGTGACAACAAAGTCCCCAAACAAATCAGATTTATTCAGCCTCCCACTCCAGTTACTGGAAGCAGTAGCACGCCCTTTGCTGGAGGTAAATAGTATTTACCTCCATCTCTATTATTCTTTTATACAAAATGGCTATCATAGGACCCAAACCTAGGGAGGCTGGAAAGAATAAAGAAAATGAGACCTTCACTAATAACTTACTGCCTCTCAGCTCCAAATTCATCCTTTTTTGCCTGCTCTGAGAAAACAGATCTGAGCCCTTTAAATATTTCTGCTTTGCCACCCGGCTTAACATTAAGCTTTGTAAGTACAAGGCACTAGAGAGACTTTGCAGGAGGCAAGGATTTTGTTTCTAGGTTCCACTGTGCCTGCTCAGCAGGCTACTGCAGTGTGCATGGCTTCTCCAGCACTTGGTTCCTGCAGCACAAATGGCTTTTACAGCATCAAGCTGCTTGCTACACCACATGCAGCTTCTCCAATGTCCTGCTCCTGTACTGCATAGGAGGTAGGCTTACCCACAGGTCAGCACCTTCTCCCAGAACCCTGCCTCTGGTGGTTTTGTAATGGCATACCTTCAGTGACACATCTCTACTTATAATCACTTTCCTTGGCAGAGTAGATTTCCAGCAAGTTCTGGAGGGCAGATTTCCAGAAAATTCTGCCAGGATAGCATGGTAAAGATCTCTCTGCCACTGGGGGAGCCATGACCATGTCCTTTTTAACAAAGTCTGGATGTCAGCTGGGGCTAGGGGAGCACTCTTCCTGCTACAAAATGGAACAGAGAAATTGAGTAGTAATTGGAAAGGGAAGTGAAGATAACTTTTTCTTCTTAACATGGAAGAAATGACAGATGTGAATGCTGATGAGATGGAATCAGATTTAAAAAAAAACTGAAAGAGGGAAGAATTGCTGAAGCAATGTTCTTGAGTAGGCAAGAGTGGATATGCCAGTGAACAAATGAAAGAGTTGTTTACAGATAGAAAGAGCACAGTTCTATGGTAACTATTAGAATATGTGCACGTAAATGCTGGCAGACGGTAGATACGACTGTGGGCCTGTACAGAAGTTCTCTTCAACTGTTTCAGTAAAGTAGAAAGAAATGTCATTAGCTGAGAAAAAGAACGTCAGTAAGTACTACAAGTGTGACATGAGAGGGCAAAGTGTGAAGTAATCATCCACCCATTCTCCCACCTCCTAGACTAAGGATATATGGCATGATTATCTGGCAGCATTAGGGTCCCATTTGAGGTCTGTGATCATGAATTTTAAATGAAACCAATTAGTAGGGCTGTGTGTTTTTCACTAAACACATTCAACTTTACGGGTACAGGCATAGAAAAAGTGAAAGATTGGATTTAAGCAAATATGTGGTTTTAGTTCAGCAAAGACAATGAATTGAGAAAGAGAAAATGGTGTCAAGGGATATGTACTGGGATAATCATGATTGATTTAAGCTGAATAAGGAAGGAAGTGAGGACATCAAGAGGGTAAGACAGCATGAAATGGTGGTAGCAACAATGCATTAGAGGTCCTGATGGGATTAAAGGATTATTGGAGTCAAGGTACCAGAGGGAGAAAGACTGAAAGATACCAAGCGGTGGTCAGAGGTTGGGACGCATGAAACTGAAATTATGGGGAGGTTGCAACTGTTAGTCAAGATCTAGGGTATGACTATGGGAGTGAATGGTTGAGGTAAACTGGAAGACAACATCACTGAATGAAATAAATTCAAAGGATTGAAAGATCATGCCAGGGGCGGTGGCTCAAGCCTGTAATCCCAGCACTTTGGGAGGCCAAGACGGGCAGATCACGAGGTCAGGAGATCAAGCCCATCCTGGCTAACACGGTGAAACCCTGTCTCTACTAAAAATACAAAAAATTAGCCGGGCATGGTGGCGGGCGCCTGTAGTCCCAGCTACGCGGGAGGCTGAGGCAGGAGAATGGCGTGAACCCGGGAGGTGGAGCTTGCAGTGAGCTGAGATCCGGCCACTGCACTCCAGCCTGGTCGACAGAGTGAGACTCTGTCTCAAAAAAAAAAAAAGAAAGATCAAAATGTTGAAAACCTATCTACATGATCAAAATTACCAAGAATTAACATTATAAATAGTATTGGTAAGGTGGAGAGAACTAATTGTTTAAGTATGAAGGGGGAATCCTGTGTAATAAAGAATTTTGCTGACCTTTGTCCCCAGTTCCTGAAAGGTAGTCTCTAAATCCTGGGAATTTCCTGAGTGATTGGAGCGTCTTTGTTATTCATGGTGAGCTCTGATTATTTATGCTAACAAGATGACTCACAGTAGGTCCCTAGATAGTCTGTGGTAATAAAATGATGCAGGATAGGTGCTGGATATGCCAGAGAACCCAGCCACATAATTAAAGCGTTGAGATTCTGACCCATATGAGACTGACCAAGGTGGGGCAGGGACTGAAGACTTACTTCCATCCGTGGTCAATGATTCAATCAGTCATGCTTACATATGAAATGCCACAGAAGACTGTGGACACCGTGTAAACGACATATGATTTGCTACATATCTTTGTGCCAGGAGGGTGATGTATCCTAACTCCACAGGGAGAAGATATCAGAAGCTTCACATTTAGGAGTCTCCCAGCCTTTTGTGTCTCTTTTTGGATGATGCTAATTTGTATCCTTTATGATACAATAAAGCTGTAATCAAACCTATAGTGCTTTCCTGTTTTATCAGTTGTTCTAATGAATTATCAAATGTGAGGGAGTAGCAAGAACCCCTAAATTTTGGATAGTTGCTCAAAAATGAGGGTGCCTCTGAAATCCCCCAAGTTTGCAGCTAGTGTTTGAAGAGTAGTCTTATGGAGGACTGTGCCCTTAACTTGTGAAGTCTGGCCTAATTCAAGGTAGTCAGTACCAGAATCATTGTAAGGAATGCCCTACAATGAACCAGGAGATACAGTCAACAAGAGGTTGTAGGTAATATAGTTGGATGACATGAGATACAAAGCTAGAGACTTTCAGGTAAGAAAGGAGGAGAATAATCTGAAAGCTGCAAATGGGGAGTAATGAGGACACCTACTCTGTCTCTAGGTCTAGTGATCTGAAAGTTATGTTGACAAAAAAGCTGAAAAGGAGAAAAGAGGAAGAATTACAGGAATATATCCTTAAGAAAGTGAGGAGGGGTAGGTTCTAATGGACAACTGGAGGAAATGACCATCAACAGAGAAAAAGACAGTTATTTCATAATAAGGTTGGTAAAGATGCAGGTGATGGGAAGATTATTTCTATTTTCTTAATGAAACAGAAAACAAGGTCATCAGCTGACACAGAAGATGGAAAGGAAATACTGAAAATGTGAATGCAAGGGAACGATATAATCATCTAAGCAATGGAAACATGAAAGAACTAGAGTTAACAAGACAGCTGGGCAGCACTAAACCATGAATTTAAAGTCATTAAGTACTAGCCAAGAATTGAAAGTCAACATAGCTGTTTGCTCGAGCCATATTCACCTATAAGTACAAAGGTATAAAACAGATGGAGTTGGTTTTCATCAAGGTTTGGCCAAGCAAGAACAACTCGGAAAGAATAAAGCTGTAATCAAACCTATAGTTCTTTCCTGTTCTATCAGTTGTTCTAATGAATTATCATTAGAAATTCATGATATGAATTTTGTATCATGAAGAGGGCTGAAAGTAGACTCAGGAGAGCAAGTGTAATGACAGGTTTTGGGAACTCAGCTAGTTGGAAAAGGAAATGAGGATATGAAGGTACAATGGAACAGAAAATGTTGCAAATGAGAAAGTCCCAGTGAGGTCAAAGACTTAAGATTATTAGGTACCAGAAGTAAGCCAGAAAAATAGGAGGTGGTAGGTGGAGAGTAAAATGTCAGAAACTGATAAAGAAATCAGACTCTCTGGGAGTGAGTCCTAGGCATCTACAGTTTTTCAAAGCTCCCCAGTTAATGCAGATGCCCTGAGGGTTTAAAAGCATCTGCATAGGATATGCCACAGAGTAGAATGGCTAGGATAAATCAATGGAGGAGAGGAAGTCAGGAAGCCAGGGTATATTGCATGTTAAATATTCTTTACCCAAAATGCTTTGGGCCACAAGTGTCTCCGATGTCAAATTTTTTTCACATTTTTCATATTTAGAATATATGTACCACTGAGCATCCCAAATCTGAAAATCCAAAACCCTCCAAAGAAGATTTCCTTTGAGTTGTCGTATCAGCACTCAAAAAGTTTCTAATTTTAGAGTATTTCAGATTTCAGATTTTCAGATTACAGACAACCTATAGGAAAAACATCTGTATGGATCCTGAAATCACCAATAATTACATGACTGGAGCAGTAGGAGAGAGCCCAGAAGAAGTTTAGATGCAGCAATAAGAAACAAACAGAACGTCTCTGTTCCCAATAGGAGGAGCCACCACTAAAGAACTCTTCAAGAGAAGGAGTGCCCTCAGGAGGAGAGCTAAGTTTCAGGTAGAGCAAGGAAATCGAGGTATTGTTTAGAAAAGAGGTTAAAAAGAAATAGAGTTTTACAGATGACTGACAATAAACTCCAGAAGGCAAAAAGGAAAGGTTTCTGAGTCATACAGTGGTGAAAACTGGGGTCAGACAAGAGAGATGAAGGAAGGAGAAGGTTCAAGCCAAACTAGTGAAGGAGAATAAGGCCAGGAAATCTCAGAAAACAAGCTGCCATTCATTCACTCATTCATTCATTCATTCATTTTGAGACAGGGTCTCATTCTATGGCCCATGCTGGAGTTCCAGTGGCACCAACACGACTCACTGCAGCCTAGACCCTCCCAGACTCAAGCTATCCTCCTGCCTCAGCCTCCCATGTAGCTGGGACCACAGACATGTGCCACCATGCCAGCTAATTTTTAAATTTTTTGTGGAGACAAAGTCTCACTTTGTTGCCCAGACTAGTCCAAACTCCTGGCCCCAAGCAATCCTCTCGCCTCAGCCTCCCAATACTAGGATTACGAAAGGTGTGAGGATTACTAAAGGTGTGAGCCACCATGCCCTGCCTCGCCACATTTTTTTTTTTTTTTTTTTTTTGAGACGGAGTCTCCCTCAGTCGCCCAGGCTGGAGTGCAGTGGCGCGATCTCGGCTCACTGCAAGCTCCGCCCCCCCAGGTTTATGCCATTCTCCTGACTAACACTACAGAAAAGCAAGAGAAGAGAAAGCTCTGTAAATTTAGAAAATGCTTTCCTAAACCCAGCCACATTCTAAAATATTTTTAAAATTTATTTCAAATAAAAATGAGTCACAGAAAAGTATCATGGTTAATCTCATACAAAGTTGCTAGTATAAGAAATGAGAGAATAGGAGTAGAGTAACATCCCTACAGACAATGAAGGCATGCCAGAAAGACAGCCCATATAACATACCAAAACTGTTAACATGCTATTGCAAAATGAGATAAAAGATCTTTACTTTAAAGAATAAGACCAAAAAAAGAGAAAAAACTGGGGTCAGAAAGACAGAAACACAGAACTATAAAGACAGGAGTTACTGGCAGCATTGGGTTTCTCATGATATAAAAGGGATAAAGTATACAATGAGATTAAACCTGAAAAGCTCAGGGCATACAAGGATGGTAAAACTGCATGTATAGAAGACACTTGTAAAGAAAGGAGAATCAGACTTTTCATCTGCACAAAAGGCTTGAAGACAGTGTTATAACTTGTATATGCTGTATGAAAAAAAGGATTATGATCCATGAATACTATGTCTGGTCAAGACCCCTTTCACTAATCAAGATAAAAGACATCTTCATTCAAGTAAGGATTAGGAAATTATGCCATATATATTCTGAAGAAATTACTCCAAAATTTTATCAAATGTTTTGCTGGCATCTACTGAAATCAACATGGGGCTCCATGTCTCCACCACTCCCAGAGTTGCAGCCAGCAGTAGAGATACAGCCAAATCCAAGAACAGTATCACAGAAGACCAGTCCTGAAAATGGCACAGAAATGGCTTCAAGACATTCAGATTCTAAGGAATGCATAATTCTGCCAACAAGCACAACAAAAAAGTCCTCAAAAAGATTCAGGCCAACATTTCCAAGGCAATGAGCACCATACAGAGGCCAACAGGTGCTCACCAAGCCCAAAGCAATCAAACTGGTACTCTTAAAAGGTGCCAGCCCTAATTTGGATATCACCCACACTACCCATCCCAGTCTCTTTCCCAGCTGTCCATACTGTCAACATACTAAGCTTCAGCAACCAAAGGCCAGTAACGAGGTCAAGGCCGAGGCACAGGATCCATAGAGTCCCCTCCAAAGACTCCAGAATAAACACTTTTGTCTATCAACTTTTAAGACCAAAGAACTGTATAAAACTTGGACTGCTGTCCACAAGGGCAGGCATCTCCCTATGCCATTTTGTATAAATATAATACAAAACCCCCAACTGTCCCCCCAAAAAGAGAAATAATCATATAGTTTTTATATTAGAATGTGTTATTATAAAGCATCTTAATAATTTGCTTTAATAATGTCCTTGCCTTCCTGGAATAAACTCTATTTGATCACAATATATTACCTTTTAAAATATGCGGTTGGATTTATTTTGCTAATACTTTATTTTAAATGTTTGCTTCTCTAGTCATAAGAGTGAATTAATGTTTATAATAGCAAAAAAAGGAAATAATCTTAACGTCCATCAGTTGGGAAATAACAATAAATTATGGTACAATGTGCTACAAAATATTATTCAGCTTTTTAAAATTAATTAGAGTTCCATTTACTGAACTGAAGTGATAGCCATGATATATTGTTAAATGAATAATGCATGTTACTAAGCAATAAATATGATCCCTATTTAATTAGAAAAACAAGAAGCCTGTATATTTATGTGTATATGCTTATATATTTTTGAGCAAAGAGAAACACATTGAAAAATACTCCTCATCGAAGTGTTGGTTAATGTTGGCTACTCCAAGGAGTATAACTAGAGAAGGGAGAAACCCGAGGGGAGAGGAAAATATTAACTTTTTCTTTATTGACTCCTAGAGTTTATTTTAGTGGTTGCAAGCAGATGTATTACTTTTGTAATTAAAAAAAAAAAAAAAATAGGTAGAATGTTAGGGGATGGGGGAGAAATACCCCAGCTGCCCATTATAAGTAATGACAATCAACATTTGTTGACAACCAATAAACACCTACCTTTAACATATCCAAAGACAAAAACAGAATTAAATTATCTAAAGCAAGGAGAAGACTCATTATATTAAGTTATTTTAAAGTTCAAAACAATCCAATCTGGAACTAGAGTTGCATAAAAGTAGTCTTTCCCAAGTGCATTAAGTGAAACGTCTTCAGGATGAACTATTCTTTATAACTAGCACAAACTTATCAGTTTATAAAGATCAGGAAAACTAAAGATGAAACTAACAGAAAAAAACGAGTCAAGTTCATCTAAATAAAAATATTCAATAATTATAATAAAGATACACAGATAAGCAGAAATTGACAAAGTGCTACAGAAATAATTGAAGCTTAGCGAACGAGATTGTTATATGTAAAAAATGTTTATTTAGAAACAGAATGCTTGTTCCTTGGTGCTGCAAAGAAATAGCACTCAAACATAAATTTAATTCTCTCAGCAAGGCCATTTTTACTTTCTGCAGAAAGGGTACACTCGCCAGCAGTTTTGCCACAGAGAGTACACGGAACAAAGGAGACAGGGTCATTTATAACCTGACGCGTCCATCTTACTGCATGTCCGAGAGGTTTCACTGGCTGGAAGGGGACCTCACATTCTGTATTCGTCCCAACTGGCTAGTAACTTAGAACTTTTTTAAAAGAGACAAAGGCAGAGGAGAACAAAGGAAGGAGGAAGTAGGCCGGGCGCGGTGGCTCAAGCCTGTAATCCCAGCACTTTGGGAGGCCGAGACGGGCGGATCACGAGGTCAGGAGATCGAGACCATCCTGGCTAACACTGTGAAACCCCGTCTCTACTAAAAAATACAAAAAACTAGCCGGGCGAGGTGGTGGGCGCCTGTAGTCCCAGCTACTCGGGAGGCTGAGGCAGGAGAATGGCGTAAACCTGGGAGGCGGAGCTTGCAGTGAGCTGAGATCCGGCCACTGCACTCCAGCCTGGGGAACAGAGCGAGACTCCGTCTCAAAAAAAAAAAAAAAGAAAGGTAAAAATACCTCCAAATAAGAGGAATAGGCTATGACCTAATGCTTGCTTAGACCAGTATAAGGATGCCAGGGCAAATATTTAGGCTAAATTGTGGGAGTTAAGAATATAAACTACATTGATTTTTTTTTTAATTACAGCTAGTAGATATTTAAGAATGTTAGCACAGGTCTCTGAATAAATTTTGCTTCTAAGAGAACTTACTATTTATTCCTAATTCAACGGGGAGGAAAGTTTCTTTGAAGACGAACCTCTACTTTACTTTTTACAAGATTCTAAATAACTGATTATACTACAGAAAAATGGGTAAAATTGTCCAATATATTATTTTACACTGTACATAGATAAGCCCTTTTTTTTATTAAGTAGGTAGATATCAAAAAAGAAAAAAAAAACCCTCCAAGCAGTCCACCTTAACTGTCACATACAATGTTTTAAAAAAGAAAGATTACAAAAAGCTGTCAACCTGAAGCACTGGCTGGGGGTAAGGGTGTAAGGAGCAAAGCTCAAGTTATTATTCACAAAAAAAGATACTTGTAAAAGTTAAAAATGTTTACATAATCAAACTGAAAAAAAAAAGTTGTCAAGGGACTCATCTCAAGAAACACTAAGGTTTGAGATTTTATAGAAAGGATTAAAATTAATTCATGTCAAGTTCATAGTGTTCAAAAGAAATAGTCCAAAAAAAAAACACGTAATAGGAGTAGGCCCAGCAGTATCTGAGTTTTTCGGTTTACAGTTATTCAAAAACTCTCTCAGCTCTTATCAAATACTTCACAAAAGAAAATTTAAGGATACAAATAAAATAAATCAGTATCTAAACTACCATGGGTTTCTAAAATGCCTTGCAAGGCTGAAAACGAAATCAAGACAAGATAATAAAGAAAAGCTGGAGTGACAACGTCAGTAAAAAATTGGGAGGAGCTGGAATATATCAAAAAACAAAAATCTAGGATACTTTCCACAGGCTAATAAAAATTACCATTTATTAAGTACTAGACATTGTCCTAAGGATTTTCACCAAGATTTTTTCATCATCATAAAAACCCTGTGAGATAGGTTTTTGGCCCCTCACACAATTAGTGACAGAGCAGTAATTCAAACCCATTTTCATGATTCAAAACTCATAAAGTCATATTCTTTCCAATATACATTGGTTTCATCATTGGAATTTCTAAATTTCTTACAACTGAGCAACAGAACTGTCATCCTATAATATAGGAAAGTCTGAATAACAGCTTTCAAACAAAGTCTCTCTATCTCTCTTAAAAAAAAAAAAAAAAAAAAAAACCCAAAAAAGGAAAAGCTAAGATTCTCTGATCCTGAAGCAGAATTTGGGTGTATGTGATTGGATGGTTATTTATGTGCTTTTAATAAGTCTTCATTCCATAGGCCTAGTAAAGCGATTTACATTCATTCACACTAAGTCACAATCCTAGGGTACCCCAGAGGATTCCATGGAATTTAAACAGAAATAGAATTACAGAGTACAACAAGTATCTATCAAGTTTCTATAACCTACAACCTAACTAGCTGTGCCTTATCAAATTTCAGCAACCAGAACTAGAAATTGTGGGATTCCTCCACCCAGTGAAATATTAGGAATAAAGGGCTAAGAAGTGACTACCTTCATTTAGGCAGAGAGAATTTCCTGAGATCTGAGATTTGAAGCAGATTCTCCAAGCATAAAAAGACTAAATCACAATCTCTATATACCCACTCTCATTTCCAAGTTCAATAACTATAATCTACTTACAAGGCTGGATTAGCCAGGGAATTTCCATGGCAGTAAAAAACGGGGGCCATATTGCTTAATGTTGTCAATCTTTATAATCAGTTATGTCATCATATGATAATGCTAGCATGGTATTACAGACAAGGAAATAAGAATGGCTACGTGGTTCAAAGATCATCCATTCGGAATAACAAAAGTTTTCCACTATTATTGCTTACATACTTTTCTTTATGAATTTTATGACTGTAACATTTGCTGATATTTATGAAAAGGAAAGTATCAATCACTGCCTTGTTTTTCATAATACTTTGCCACATAAAGAAAACAGTAAAATCTATCAATATTGGCTTACTGAACTTTAGGGAAGTGGCAAATATTAATAGGATATTACGTATTTTTTGGAACTATATTTTTCCTAGGGGTAGAAAAAATATGTAAGACACAGGATTCTGAATTACAATTTTAGCTTTTAAGGAAGAATATGAAATTTCCATCCCCAAGTGAAAGACAATAGTAGTAAAATTAACAACTTATACATAGTAGTCAATAAATATTTGAATGAATTAATATGTTAATACACTCCACAAAAATCCCCCAGTTTTTCCAACAAAACGAATCCAACTCAACTCTTAAACCTTACACACAAGGTGTCTGCCTAACAAACTAATATACAAAATCAAAGTTTTTAAAAATATAACGATGATCTTTTACTGCAAAAAATGTATATGAGAAACTGAGATCTGAGTAAAGAAAAACATTCTACTACATGCTGTTCTCCAAACTCCACTCCACCTGGGATACTTCTTTTTTTTTTTTTTTTTTAAAGAAAAAAAAGGAATAGAATCTTAAAACTTTGTGAGAGTCTTATTCAGCGTTAGACATAATAAGAGTGTCATCAGGAGGTACAACAGGGACCTGTGAGATAAATCATTACAAAAGCAAAGTGGCCAATCTTCTCAGTAAATAGAAGGAATTATGCCCTGCAAAGCCCTTCAAAAAAGTAGCTGGTGTATCTCCAACTCATGACATTCAACAAACACTTAATGGGCACAGGCTATGTATTAGACCAAGGACTGACAAACTTTTTCTCTAAAGAGCTAGCTAGTAAATATTTAGGCTTTGCAGGCCATATGGTCTATAGTCAACTCTGCTGCTGCACCCAAAAACAGCAATACCCAATATGTAAATAAGTGAATATGGCTAAGTTCCAATAGAACTTTCTTTATGGACAATGAAATTTGAATTTCCTTTAATTCTCATATGTCACGAAGTATTATTTCTCTTTTGATACCTTTTCAACCGCCTAAAATTGTAAAATCCATTCCTAGTTTGCAGGTCATACAAAAACAGACAATGGGCTGGATTTGGTCTATGGGATACAGTTTGACTATAGTTTGGCATTGTACAAAGAAAATCATTTGGCTAAAGTTCACACAGAGAATCTTCTCATCTTCCTCTTGCCACCAGGAAACAAAAAAAAGAGCAAAATCTGGTTTATCTTTAGGGTTAGTTTTAGTTACAGTCCAGGACTTACTCTGAATAATATTTTAGATGGTGTGTATATGTATATTTCTCTAAACCTACCTCCTCGTGCCTAAAATTCCCTCTAATTCCACAATAACAGATGACGTTTCAAAGGCATAACCAAGATAACTGTCAACAATCCTTACTCAATAAGTAGATAATGAGCACCTACTATGTACTAACAATACTGAGGCTGAAAAGATGAAAAGTCACAGCGCCTGCTTAAAAGCTCACACATTAGGCCGGGCGCGGTGGCTCAAGCCTGTAATCCCAGCACTTTGGGAGGCCGAAACGGGCGGATCACAAGGTCAGGAGATCGAGACCATCCTGGCTAACACGGTGAAACCCCATCTCTACTAAAAAGTACAAAAAAACTAGCCGGGCGAGGTGGCAGGCGCCTGTAGTCCCAGCTACTCGGGAGGCTGAGGCAGGAGAATGGCATAAACCTGGGAGGCGGAGCTTGCAGTGAGCTGAGATCCAGCCACTGCACTCCAGCCCGGGTGACAGAGCGAGACTCCGTCTAAAAAAAAAAACAAAAAACTCACACATTAGTGACGAGCCAGTCATATTAAATATTTAAAATATGTTACA
The DNA here is from genome assembly GCF_002776525.5 of Piliocolobus tephrosceles. Classification (NCBI taxonomy): domain Eukaryota; kingdom Metazoa; phylum Chordata; class Mammalia; order Primates; family Cercopithecidae; genus Piliocolobus; species Piliocolobus tephrosceles. The sequence continues at coordinate 56,842,898 of NC_045449.1, read as the reverse complement.
GCCGGGCACGGTGGCTCACGCCTGTAATCCCAGCACTTTGGGAAGCCGAGGCGGGACAATCATTTGAGGTCAGAAGTTCGAGACCAGGCTGGCCAACATGGCAAAACCTCATCTGTACTAAAAATATAACAAAATTAGCTGGGCATGGTGGCACATGCCTGTAATCCCAGCTACTAAGGAGGCTGAGGCAGGAGAATCACTTGAACCCGGGAGACAGAGTTGCAGTGAGTCACGATGGCACCATTACACTCTAGCTTAGGCAACAGAGTGACACTCCATCTTAAAAAAAAAAAAAAAAGGTGGTGACAACTAGTATATATACCAAGTGCAAGGGGAGAATAGATAGAGAACATCGTGCCCAAGCCCACCTGGGGGAGTAAGCAAAACCTTCTTCACTCAGAAGACACTGTCTGGGCTAAGGCATGATGGCTGTGAAGCAGTTTGCCCAGAGAACAAAGGAGAGAGCAGGAGTAGTCCATGAAAAAAAGAACTTCATAAAGAAAGGCATGAAAAGGTAAGAGAAGACTACATACTTAAGGAACCACACGCAGTTTACTATCGCTAAAGCACTTTGAAAACGGAAGTGGCAGGCAATGAGTCTAAAGAGGAGGCAGGGACTAGATCATTAAGGACCTTAAATGGTTTGCTAAGGAGTTTCCATTTTATCCATTCAGTGGTGAGGAGCCAATGAAAGGTTCTGAAGAAAAAAGTGACACGATCAAATGACCATTTAGAAAGATCACTCTGGAAGCAATGTAATGGAAGAAAGGTAGGCAAAGTTGACAAAAACACTGAAAGTGTTTCCTCAGCAATTGGATTTTTTAAAAAAACACACCAACAAGATCATTTCTATAATGTAACTACTCAGTTTAAATGAGTGACATGAGACTCTCAAGTTCTGATAAACAAAGAAAGGAGTTTAATATGCAGTATAAACTATGTAGTGAATAAAGGCAGAAATTGACATTATGGGGAAGAAAAGGCATAATCAAACACCAACATAATTATTTTGCCTCTTAAACTTAGTAATGTTTACCTTCAACTATTCAAGGGAAAACAGAGACTGAACATAACAAGATACTCCATGTGTGGCCCACAAAAAAAAAAAAAAAAACTTATATGACACATCCACAAACACAGCTTTTACATTATTTATAAAGATTTTAAAATAAACTGACCTAATAAATTTGTTTCCAGAAAAAATTATGGTATTATAGTTACTTTGACCCTTCTAGAAAAAAAAAAAGGTCCCAGAAACTTTTTTTCACTACTTTTTTTCACTAATTGCACAACCTGCTTTAGCCTTCTAAAACTCAGACCCAAAATTCTTGTTCTCTAATATTACCTTGAATCTTAAATACGCAAAGCAGAAGGTCCTCTGAAGCAGCGGTCCCCAACCTTTTTGGCAACAGAGACCAGTTTTTCCAGACAATTTTTCCAGGGGGTTGTGGGGCAGAGATGGTTTGGGGATGAAACTGTTCCACCTCAGATCATCGGGAATTAGATTCTCATAAGGGGCGGACAACCTAGATCCCTCTCATGAGTAGTTCACAATAGGGTTCGAGCTCCTATGAGAATCTCATGCAGCTACTGATCTGACAGTAGGAAGTGCTCCGGCGGTAATGCTGGCCGGTCAGCCACTCACCTCCTGCTGTGCACCCTGGTTCCAAACAGGCCATGATGGCCCAGGGGTTAAAGACACCTGCTCTAAAAGAAAAATGGCTCGGCACAGTTGGCTCACACCTGTAATCCCAGCACTTTGGGAGGCCAAGGTAGGTGGATCACTTGAGTCCAGGAGTTTGAGATGAGCCTAGACAACAGGGTGAAACACTGTCTCTACAAAAAATACAAAAATTAGCTGGATGTGGTGGCACGTGCCTATAGTCTCAGCTGCTCAGGAGGCTGAGGTGAGAGGATCGCCTGAGCCCAGGAGACATAGGCTGCTATGAGCTAAGATCACACCACTGCACTCTACCCTGGGAGACATAGTGAGATCCTGTCTTGAAAAAAGAAAAGAAAGGGAAGGGGAAGGGCAGAAGGAGACTGCTTGAGTGGGAAAACACAGCTCTAGTCTTTAAGCTCTTCTTTAACCTATTTCTCTCCGTGACCTTTTCAAGAAACTCATCAGGGATATGCACTTTGCATCACCATTACACAGCTCCTCAACTCGTTTTTTTTTTTCATCTTAAACAATCTTCACCTAATGCAAGTTACTACAGAAGATGCTATTCAAAGAAACCAAGTGGTAGTTCTCGTGGTATTACAACGAAGTCTAAACCATTTATTTGTATAGTATATTTACAGAGTGCCTTTCCCTCAGAATAATCACAGCATTTCATGACTACAGGTACATTAAGCAAATATAACAATGCTGAGTCTCAATTCATTCAGAAAGAAAAAAAAGAAGTCCAAATAATTAAACTAGTTTCCAAACTATTTTATAATATTTGTTGCCTTGATCAGACTAGTACTAGAAGAGTAAACAGCCCTCTACAATAGCTTGTTCTAGCTCCTTGAATTAAAATCTGCATATTGTACTGTCAGCAGAAACATCCCAGCTAACATTGGTGATTCTGGGTAAGTTCAATCCAATAATATTCAACTAGTGTGCCCAATCAGAGTGTCTCAGATCTAATTTTAATTATATTGTAAAAGGAAGAAATATGACAAGAAGAGGATTTTCATGCATTTCTTTTATGCACACTTGTTCTTGCACACTTGTTCTACCATCTATTCAATCAGTACCAGCTACCCCAATAGTCCCGTTTGAAACGACTGGATTAGTATATTCCTTTCTAGGGTCTCTTTCCCTCTCCACTCAAAATAATTCACAGAGTCATTTAGGAAATACTCAAAAGAGCAAAGGCAGTTATGGGGGAGAAAAGAAAAAGCAGAGCTAGCATGGGACAGTCAAGAATCCATGATGGAAGAGGGAAATAACCTATTAATGTTTAACAATGTTAGGAAAATCCTAATTTGCAAATCAAATTAAGTTGCACAAGTATGCTAAAATGAACTACCAACCAGTAACCAGTACAAATACAAAGCAAACTGAGTGTATGACAATTTATTAAATATATTAAATTACGTTTGCATATATGCTGAGTAAGTTTTAGCCATAAGCAGTAGATTATATTGAATTCCCATATCAACACATGTATATAAAAAGGGAAGTGTTTGGTTACATGAGATATGCAATTCACAGCACAATAAGGAAAGGTTTCTGTTGAAAAAGAATGGCAGAAGCGATTTGGCTAAGAGAAGAAAATAACTATTATAATTGTGAAAGATAATGTTCTATTTCTTAAACTGTGTAAAAGGCATGTAAGTGTTGGCTGCATTGTGGAGTCTTTATATTTTACACATTTTTATAAATACTTTGTAATATGTGGTCAATATCTTATAAAACAATGTTTAAGTGTGAGAAAAATCTGAACAAACATTTGTTGACATTAGAGGTAAAATGCACATAGGCATCTAATCCATTTGTGCTAATTATGGTACTTTTTAATATAAATGAAAAAGAGATCATAAAAATATGAGGAAGAAAATATCATAATTTATCCTTAATTTCCCTACAGAAAGTAAGCAGTAAAGGTTTACTGGTGCTCTTAAAAAGGCTGTGTGTGTGTGTGAATGTGTATATACACACTATCCATACACACACACACTATATTAAATTTACTTGAAATTAACTTTTTACCTCTAAAGTTCCCTTAAAATCAACCACCATCACAAATATTTCCTTAACCACATAAAAAGTACTAATACTCCTCTACGCATAATCCCAGAAATAAACTAAAAAACAAATTCCTAAAGAGAAATGTTCACACTGCAAATACCTGTATCTTTTGTATATATGCAGACTTAACATCTATGTGAGTTGTCCAGGTTTATCCACATCTATAGCACTTGCTTTATGATGGGCACATGCATTTTAATTATGCCTTGTCAATACTACCTTGAGTGAGAGGGCAATATAGCACATTGATGAGAAGCACAGGTTCTGGAGCTAGCATTCCTAAATGGAAACTTAGCTCTTCTACTTCTCAGCTATATAATATTGGACAAGTTATTTAACCTCTCTGTGTTTCAGATTCTCATCTGTAAAACGGAAATAACTGCATACCTCATAGGGTGTTGGAACTGATTAAAACAATGTACAACAGGACTGGCAAAGAATAGGTGCTACATAAATGTGAGCTGTTACTACTAGTACAGCTGGCCCTTGAACAACATGGGCTTAAACTGTGCTGGCCTACTCCTATGCAGATTTTTTTTCAAGCAATACGGTATTCATGGGATGCAAAAACCGAGTATACTGAGGGCCGACTTTTTCCTATACATGGTTCCGCACACCAACTGCGGGATTTGAGCACGCATGGATTTTGGTATATGTGGGGTCCTGGAACCAATGCCCGGCATACAATAAGGGAAGAATGTAGGAGTAATTGTATTGCACCCTCTTCCTGAACGTACCAAAAACATTCTTAAGCAATGTGATTTCCTGGCTAACACGAAATGCTACCTATATTTAAAACAGACATCAAATCTGAGGCCTGATTAACTGTAAGTTTAAAGCCCTTCAACTCTGGAGAAAATAAGTGACTCACAGATCTACAAAACTACTCTATCAAGAACAATCTGAGAGGACTGGTTCCCCGAGTGCAACTATCAATTTCTTCCCTTACACAAGGGGGCAGTGATAACAAGAAAAGAATCGGGCTCTGTAACACCTCTTCCTACAGACAGTAGGGGGTGGCAGTACATACGGCTTACAGTCAGAACAAAACAGGAAGACCCAGCAGAATTCTCTTTATTCTCCTCTGGCCCTTTCCTCTGTTCTTCAGCCCCAACAGCGTCTCAAGGTAAGGGACATACCTACAGAAAAGACTAAAACCCAAAATCTATCAACAAGGAAAACCCATTTTTGTCTTTGAAGCAAATGATCCCTCAATGGCTGAATTTGGATCTAAGGGAAATCCAATCAGCATGAATTTTCAGATTATCTGGCAAATTACTATAATGAGAACAGCATTCACACATGTAATTTCATTTCTTTACAAGAATTATAACATAAAACATTAAAATCTCATAATTAAGTACATTCTAATGAACACATTTCCATATTTCTGCTTTTGTTATATAGTATATTTACACTCACTGTAAATACATATAAGTTACATTAAATAGATCACGGAGTTGTCTTTTGTTACTTCTGAAATTCTAGCTATGTTCTGACAATCCTCTCAAAACAGATGTTCTTAAATGGAAGTCAAAATGTTTTGTAGCATGTGGGTAATTTCTTATGTATGTATAATATACACGTACATAAACCTATATAGAGACATAAATATCTAGATACAGAGGGGATCAGGAGAAAGGAAGAAAGACAAGGTTTAACGTTTTATTTCATGCTCACATCCCTAAGAGGATCTATCTACCTGGGAAATGCTGCAAGAAGCACTCCACTGACAGTATCCATGTTGTTGCTTTTTATGCCAATTTACTGTATTCTTTTTATTTCACCATCCCAACACCAAGAACATACAAGAATATTTTACTACTGCCGTTCTCTGTAATTAACCATTGTGATAGATACTGGCTCAAACCCCTTGAAATGCCTGAAAATCTATCCCTTTTGTTCACCATACTGTTTTGTTTTCCTCATTACAGATATTTTCACCTGTGTAAAAATCAGGAAAAGGGCACATACGAAAAATACTTCCCTTTGCCTAATGATTTTGAACTCATAATTATGGTCAAGACGTTTGGGGTTTTGTTTGTGTCTTTTCCTGGAGAGGATCAGAGAAGAGAGTGAAAGACACCCGAAACACCAAACCTTCTTCCTAATGTTAATTATCATTGTTTATGTTTTGTGAAGACCATTCTAAACATTCCACACCTGGAACTGAAGACTGGATACAATTGTACCAGTGCTCTACACGCTGATGGCAAAACCTGGAATTATTTTAGCCCTATTTTTTCTTTCCCATCTCACAGCCAGACACAATTTGCTTTTTTTCTTTCACATGGTTACTTTCTCTATCTCAAAGAAAAATAGCTTATCACAGCTCCTCCAGATTTCCTATGGCAAAATATCTAGTAATAAGCCTTATTAATCTTTTATTATGCTGCACCTCCTTTCCCAGAGGAATTATTAATATCACTAATAACACTTCGAACATGAATCTCAACGCCACACAGGCCAGCCCATCCTGTGCTTTACCTGGCACATTTCACAACTACTTTTATGCTGCATTCTGGGGGCACATTTTGCAACTCGTTCTGCACCACATTCCCTGCCACGTTTAGCAATCCGCCTCGCATCTTATCCTTGGTCTCCGTCATCCAGAGACGCTCTAGGTACCAAATTCCATGACACCTTCGGTGACAGCCAAGTGGCGACCCCAGACGCCTCTGAAGCCCGCCTTAGTGTCATATTCGGAGCCAGTCTTCCCCACGCCTTGGACACCGAGGCACTTCGCTGCCCATTTCGCCGTCTCCCCGCTCGCCCCCGCCCCTCTCCCCGGAGCCGAGGCTGTGGAGGCGAACGACCCTGTCACTGAAGAGACCTTTCCTCGCCCTGCTCCCCGGACCCCTTACCTGCCGCTCTGAGGGGCTCTCTGCACCTCCGGGTCAAGCCCCAGTCCTCGGGGTCTCCTGTGAGGACCGCGCCGCCCGCCGGCGCCGCCCGCGATTCCCGGAGCACCTCGCAGCCCTCCGACGCCCCGCGGCGGGTCTGCACCCTGGAACGGCGCGGCGGGGCCTCGCAGCCTGCGAGCGCAGCCCGCAGCGGTGCTCCTGTCAGCGGCGGTTCGGGGGCCAGCTCCAGCCCCTCGGCTCGGCTCGGCGGCGGCTGGCGCCTCGCTCCGCCTAGCGCGCGGCACAGCCGGGAGGTGAGCGCGAGGGGGATGGGAATGGGGGCGGGGCCGCCCGAAGGAGGCGCGGAGGGCGGTGGCGGCGGGAGGGCAGCGCCAGCAGCCCGGGGCCGGGCGCTCGGAGCGCTCGCAGCTTCCCCCGTCGGGCGGGCGGCTCGCGTGAGGCGGCTGTGCCAGCGGGCCCCGCCGGAGCAGCGCGCCCAGCAACCCGCGCCCGGCCGGCCGCTCGCTAGCGCCGCCGCCGTGCTGGGGGCGTCGCACCCTCGGAGGCCGCCCGCAGCCCCGCCCCCTCTGGGCCGGGGTGGGGAGGGGCGCGAGCGCGGAGGGAGCGCGCGTGCGTGGGGGCGCGTGCGTGGTGGAGCGCGCGCGCCCCCGCCCCTTCCACAGCTTGGGGGTGGGGAACGGCTGGAAGAGGGAGTGGGGGCGCAACCCTCCTCCGCCCGGAGAGAAGGGGCCCTGGCTCTGGCGCTCTGGGATGTCCTGGCATTTCTGGTATCCCCGGGGGGCTCGGACTTGTGGGTGGCATTTGGAGGGGCAGCGGGGAGGAAGCTCGGTAACTGACAAGGCCCTACATAGTTGGGTCCGCCCCCAGGGGTGATGTCACTCTCGAGGTGGCTGCTGCTGTCACGTGCGCCCATTTCAGGGCCTGTCCTCCTGCTTTGATGACCGGAACGCTCCCCTAGATCTCTCCCACTTCGGTCACCTCAGGCACATATCACTCGGAGAGTCCTTGAAGCCTGCAAGCGTCAGTTATTCTTTCCCGAATTCTCAATGGTAGTTTGTAGACGGCTTCTAAAGGCCACGGTTGGCTGTGGGGAGAATCAGAATGAGAAAGAAAAACAAAACAGTGGGGTTGGTGGGGAGACCGAGACTTATTTAGAATAATGGCTGAAAATTCACCAACCACAGCTTGAGAGCCTGAGGTAAAGTCGTGGCGCTGCTACTGTCACTGCCAGGTTGGCTAAGAAGTAACGTGGTTTTAAGAGCTGGTCGGCAAGGGCGGGAAAGCCACCACATTAATGCCTCGTCGAACTATGATAGGTTATATTTCACCCTCCACCTAGATCTTCTTCCCCTCTACTCTTTCCCTCCTATCATAAAACAGCAAGTCGACTGTGGAAGGTGTTTAGGACATAAACATCTTCGCGTGCTACAAGACGATGCGAAGCAATCACCGTGACCAACTCTGCCTGGCCCGCCTTCCCTTCCATAAACTGAAATGACCTTTCGTGGTCATCCAACTTCTTAATCAGATGCCGTGATCGGAAATAGATGCGCCAAATTACATCAATCAAGGAAGCTCTGTGGAGCTTCCAAGGTAGAGAGGTTTGTTTGATAACAGCGCTTTAATCTACTCCATCCCGTAGCACTTCATCCAGGACTTTCTTCGATTTTCAAAAATTAGTCTTAATTTCAGAACAATACAGGAAATTGGACATGAACATATCCATCCAACAGCTCTTCTTTACAGTCAATGCTTGCAAAGTCAGAGCTAGAGCAGCTTTGAATAGTACAGCTAACATGGCAAGGTGAAGGGCTGACATATGGAATTTTTTGGTGTTAACTCCAGAAAATTAGATTAATATAACGAAAACCCATCTACCTATGATGTTAGAGACAACGCAGTGATTACTTACAGGGGAATTGATTGAGAGGAGACAGGAGCGAGCCTTCTGGTTTGCTGGAAATATTCAGTATCTTGATCTAGTTAATGGTTACCCGGATGTATACATACGCAAAAAGATCTGTGCGCTTCATGTCAGTTTTTTAAAATCACATACACACAAAGAAGCATTATAATATCATCATCACTGGAGTCGGAAAACCTCGGTTTGAATCTCAGTATCACACAACACTTACCTGCTATGTGACCCTGAACAGGTCTCTGGACCTTCCCTTCTTCATCTGTCTAACGTGGGTAATACTAATACTTACTTCACAGATGGATGTAAAGATGAAACGAAATTTTGGAAAATACTTAACACAAAGCCTGTTACACAATAAGGACTCAGGAAACAGGAGCTATTATGTTATCCTTCTTATCCTCGAATTTACCCTATTTAATTCTCCTTCGGTCTTTTTTAATTTATTTTTAAGATCACTTGGTATCTAAGCCTTTCCCTGCGAGTTTCACTGAGACTAATAACATTCTATCTCCAAGAAATAACAAAAGGCAGTCAGGGGTGTAATGTTGGTTTTCAAACTAGTTCAGGTGGCAGTCCCTAGAAATTATGGTGCTTAATGTGGAGCATCATGAAATGCTGATAGATTTAACTCTGCCATATGGAATTGACACAATTTTACAAGCACTAAATCTGGCTATTTTATGGTTATGCAAATCTCCACATATTAAAAAAATGGGGGCTTTTTTTGTTGTTGCTGTTCTTTTTTCTGAGACAGAGTCTCGACCTGTCACCCAGGCTGGAGTGCAGTGGCGCCATCTCGGCTTACTACAACCTCTGCCTCCTGAGTTCAAGCGATTTTCATGCCTCAGCCTCCTTCCCAAGTAGCTGGGATTATAGGCACACACCACCACCCCCGGCTAATTTTTGTATTTTAGGTACAGATGGGGTTTTACTATGTTGACGAGACTGGTCTGGAACTCCTGACCTCATGTGATCCACCCAACTTGACCTCCCAAAGTGCCAGGATCACAGGCGTGAGCCACTGTGTCCAGCCAAAACATAATGTGTTTTTAAGAGATAATATGTCTGTGTTTTTCTCTTTAAATTTATTTGCAACTTTTTTACAAAGTAAGAAGTACCAAAAAATTAATAATAATTCACAAAATGAAAACCTTTAAACCCATTTTTCCTGGAAATTAGAAAAACACCGTAATTGTTCAATTTTAGCAACAGAGCTCTTTATTGGATTTACCCACAGTAAGCTCTGATAGCTGTAACCCACATGGTCTCCTGCACTGATAAAGTGAGTAACTCTGACTCACTGTCCTCATCATACTTCCAAAGATCAGTCCCCACTGCTTTTAGCCAACCTTTCCCAAACCCCATTTTCATGTGGGCAGTGACCAGGAATGAACTCACTGCTTCACTCTTTTGATCATCCACCATCTTTCTTTTCTGCCAGTTCTCTTCCAGGTAGTTCTACTGTCCAGCCTTATAATTTGGGGCCACACTCTAACTTTGAGGAGGAAACAATATGTCCCTGACAGAGTTGTGGGTGGGGCATAGTAGGAACAGAGAGCAACATTGCAATGAGAAGTCACCTCTGTTCTCTACTCCTCTCCCTGATTCCCTTTTCTGTCACTATTACCTGAAATCCTGAGAATGCTAATTTTATTACCTACTAAAAATCCATTCTAGTAAAGATGTTAATTGAGTCTTTAACTTAAATTTGGAAACGTAACGCATGCCATGTAATAAGAACCTGCAAATAATTGTTCATAACATAGCCCATCCTTACTCTGTACCTCCCAACATTTTAGCATCATCTGTATTATTCAAAATGCCCTTTCTTGCCCTTTCACCTCTGCACTATCAACCACCTCTGCATATGGTGTCTTCCCTGGCTACCCCTAAGTCTCTCTAGCTATCTATCTTTTTTTTTTTTTTTTTTGAGACAGGGTCTCACCCCCATCACCCAGCCTGGAGTGCAGTGGCACCATCATGGCTCACTGCAGCCTCTACTTCCCAGACTCAAGTGACCTTTCCACCTCAGCCTCCTGAGTAGCTGAGACCAAAGGTGCACATCACCATGCCCAGCTAATTTTTTATATTGTTATATAGTTGGAGTCTTGCCATGTTGCCCAGGCTGGTCTCGAACTCCTGGGCTCAAGCAATCCACCTGCCTCAGCCTCCCAAAGTCCTGGGATTACAGGCATGAGCCACTACGCCCAGCCCTCTAAGTCTCTTAAGTAAAACATCAGGTTCACCTTTTTCTACCCTTTTCCCTTAACTCTCTCTCCCTAAATTAAAAGCAATACCATCCACCATTGAGTGATCACCTACTGGCAGCAAATATTTCACCAGCTGCTTTATATGCACAACCTCATTTAATCCCCACGACATCCTATCCAGTAAGCATTATGTTAATTTTTTAGATGGGGGTGGTTCTGAGAGGTTGAATAACCAGCCCAGTTTTACACTCAATGATAGGTAGAGCCACAGACTGAACCTAAACATAAACTTTATTCTCTATCAGTTACCCTGAGGAGATTGCCATACAAAGTGTAAAGGAGAACAAAGAATACATATTTTTTAAATGTGAGTTGCCAGTTGCTCATGCCTGTAATCCCAGAGTCTCAGAAGACTGAGACAGGAGGATCACTTGAGGCCAAGAGTTCGAGGCCACAGTGAGCTATGATTGCACCACTGCTCTCCAGCCAACGCAACAGAGTAAGACCCCCACTTAAAAAAAAAAAAAAAAGGAAGCCATGTCACACAATGGAAGGATTTCTAAAAGGTTGATGTAAATGAGATTTTCCTCACTGATTGTTTTTCATAATCTCATTTCTTGTTGATCTGTGATTAATTACTTACCCGAGAGCTTCAACATTTTCCCCACCAACTCTACCTCAGCCTTTTGGTGAATAGTTGATATTTCTAGATGAACACTTAAAAACATTTCCACATAGAGGAGCTACTACTTAAAAGAAGTTTCTAGTAAATCCCTTTTTTTGTAAAATGAAAAATGCATGTAAAATGTGAATAAACAAATGCTAATATATTTTTACATTGACATTTATAAATGTTTGACAAATATTTACACCTACTGTTTGTATATAGCTGTGATAAATGCCATGGGGCATATAGAATTGATTTGAGGAAAGTCTTGCCTACTTGACTGTCATAATCTATTTGAGAAACAAAATGCTTAAAACATTTAAATATATAATATAGTATATTATAGAATTAAGTCTCAACATGAATAAAACAGCAAGTTCTGTAACAAATTACAAGAAGGAGGGATGCAAGTTTGACTGGGATGGTATAGAACTGCTTCTTGAGAAAAGCAGAATAGGAAAAAGAAATGGTTGGAAAGAAGGAAGGAAGGGCCCTGAGAGCTCAACAAAAATCCAGAGGAGGGAATGAATATGACAACCTCTTAGGTCAAAGAATGGATCTCTTTTGAAGATGAGTTGCTTTCTTAATAAAGATATAAACTCAGCTGCCATTAGGACATGTTCTCTCTCTCATTTCTGACCTTTTTGTATTAGGCTGTCTCTCTTCTCATTCTGCATCTGAGCATTCTCTCTGTTTCTCAGGCTCATGTGTTGTAAAATATATCAGCTAACAGCATTCACAGATTTAGCTGCTAAGGAGACACTGACTTGATTCTCTGGATATAGAGTACAAAAATTCCAGGAAGGGCTCTGATTGGCCCAACTTGGATCAAGAGCTCTCTTGCAGCGAATTCCAGGGGTGTACATTATAAATTGTGCAACATGTGTTTAAGTATGAACGCATTTATTTTCTCTGAAGAGGGGATCCATTGGTTCCATTAGATTCTCAAAGGAAGGGATTTGTAACTCAAAAGCAGTAAAGAGCTACTACAAATACCAAATATGCCAAAACCATCTCTCATTTCTTCTCTCCCAAACCAGCCCTTCTGACTCCCCTGCTGTGTCACTGATACCCCAGTCTTCTAGACTGCTAGACTTGTTACCTTGTTGTGTTTTGATACGTCACTGTTCTTTACTCCCTGCATTTAGTTATTCAGTAGATTATGTTAATTTTTCCCATCTTTTCTGTTTCCACAGGCACAATCCTTGACTATCAGCTGTCATCTTCTTTAGCTCACTAAATAGTAACATCTTCTTAACCAGATTCTTACCAGTTGTCCCTTCCTGCTCAAATCCACCTTATTAGGTGAGTGTTTTAAACTGCCTTTCTGTCATTCTTCTGCTGAAAGACTCCATGATGTCACCTTTCCTGGGCAGTAAGAAAGACCCTGTGCAGTCTGGTCCAGGCCCATCTTTCTAACCTTTTGCCAACTGATGTCTTATCTCCTTACTAGTAAGGATGATGTCCTATTCAGCCACACCTGTTGCTCAATGATCTGTTCTTTGTGAAAGAACAGAAATGTGAAATGTGTCTATTTGTAGTTCACATCGATGTTTGTCTTGATTAAGAAAACAACTCTTCCTCAAAAGAGGTCCATTCTTTGACGTAAGAGGTTGGTCCCTTCCCTCTCTTCTCCATCCGTTTCTTTTTACTGCTTTGCTTTCCTCAAGAAAGCGAAGTAGAACTCAAGAAGAAGTTCCATACCATCCCAGTCAAAGTTGTATCCCTCCTTCTGTGATTTATTACAGAACTTACTGTTTTACTCATGTTGACACTTAATTCTATAGTATACTATATTACATATTATATATTTAAATGTTTTAAGCCTCTTGTTTCTCAAATACATTATAGGTTCTGAGGGATAGTCCAGTCCTTTAATGAGTCTGGAATTCCATACAGGCGGATGCCTAGTTAATTTTTTACACATTCTTACCCAGTTTCTTACTTAATACATTCCTGGTAATATATACAAACGTTGATTATGCAAAAATTAAATGTATTGAATATTATAGGAGCACAGCTTCTTTTCTAGGGAGCTGAAAAATAGTATTAAATTCCTACTTGCCATTCACCTTTTTTTTTTTTTTTTTTTTTGAGACAGAGTTTAACTCTTGTTGTCCAGGCTGGAGTACAGTGGCACAATCTCAGCTCACTGCAACCTCTGCCTCCTGGGTTCAAGCGATTCTCCTGCCTCAGCCTCCTGAGTAGCTGGGATTACAGTGTGCACCACCATGCCCAGCTAATGTTGTATTTTTTTAGTAGAGATGGGGTTTCACCATGTGGGTCAGGCTGGTCTCAATCTCCTGAGCTCAAATGATTCACCCTCCTCGGCCTCCCAAAGTGCTGGGATTATAGGTGTGAGCCACCACGCCTGGCCTAATTCACCTTTAAGATACAATCTTTGATAATGTGTTTCCAGCAGGTATTATGTGTTCTACTTTTGTCCTAATTAATATCTACCTGACAGGGTAAGCTAAAGTTTCACGGCTTTGTATAAAGCCAATGACTCCTCCTTTGCTCAATTGTATTGTTTCAAAAACCTGTGCTGCTTATTACTAGCATCAGCATTTTTATTTTTCCATTTTCGACTCATAGTTGTAACGGTGAGGAAAATGTAATAAAGTTTCAAATGATTACATAAACATATAGCAAAAATAGTGATGCTACTGAAAATAGGCTCTGCTGGGCATGATGGTCCATGCCTGTAATCCTAGCACTTTAGAAAGCAGAGGTGAGAGTATCGCTTGAGCCCAATAGTTAGAGACCAGCCCAGGCAACATAGTGAGACCCTATCTCTACAAAAAATAAATAATATCCAGGCGTGGTAACACAGGCCCGTAGTCCCAGCTACTCAGGAGGCTGAGGCAGGAGGATCACTTAAGCCAGGAAGTCGAGGCTGCAGTGAGCCATGATCATGTCACTGCACTCCAGCCTGGGCAACAGAGTGAGAAAAAAAAAAAGAAGATAAAGAAAAAGAAAAGAAAATGACTGGTAGGCTGCGCCACTGTATAAGAGCTTAAAATATCCAGTCATCAGCAGATCAGCAGATGCATAAATGTCACAATTCAATGTATAAAAAGTGACTGAGGGATGACATTGTATAATACAAGAAAGTTTTAGTTGATCTAAAGTTGAAACCTCTTTGTGCTGGTAGTTCACACATTTATTTTTCAAGAGCAACATGTTTAAAAAAAATGTCCAAATACAAAGATTATGCCATCGAGCCACCATATATAAGACCTGAACTTTGAGTTGATTCTCCAATAGTTGTATGGGTTTTCATGAACCTGATACATGCCCTCACTCCGAGCACATAAGTAGTTATAAGGTCGTTAATAAATATTACTATATTCCACCTATAGGAAATTCCAAATTCAATAAAAGACTGGGATATCTCCTGGAAGCCAAGAATAAGAGTATGGTGGATCTGTAGACTCAACTGCTGTTAGGACATGTTCTGTCTCTCACTTCTGACCTCTTTTTTTTTTTTTTTTTTTTTTTTTATCATTTTTTTTTTTTTCTCTCTTCTCTTTTTGCTTTTTTTTTGGCTTTGGGGGGGGGGGGGGGGGGAGGCAGTCAGCAGCAAAGGAGAAAGATTGGCCATTGCAGAGAAGGAGCCCACAATCATGGCTTAGTACCACAGCCCATATCAATTAGGCATGAGTAAAAGTAAAGGTAAGCATACAAAGAGTTGTGTAAATTGTTTTATTTCATATAATGGAATACACTTAAATTTCTTTTTAATCAAATGAGGCTTTAGACAGATGTCAATTTTTTTTAAATAAGACAATTATAGTTTGTTGATGTGAAATGTAGAGAGGTTTTAATTATTTAAAATAATGGTGGGGGCGTGTGCCTATAGTCTCAGTTACTGGGGAGACTGAAGCACGAGAATTGCTTGAACCTGGGAGACAGAGGTTGCAGTGAGCCGAGATTGTACCACTGTGCTCCAGCCTGGGCAACAGAGAGAGACCCTGTCTCAAAAAAAAAAAAAAAAAAAAAAGGAAAACAAAAATAAAAAATGTATAGAAGAGGTGGGGGAAAGAAGAGGTAGAGGAAATGAAGGTATAGATTGGACCTTATCCCATTCAGCTGAAGCCCAATGAGCTTCAGATTGACTATGTTGAGTCAATCCAGCCTGACACGCACCCTAAAAGGAACAAAGGGGAGTAAAGAATCAGAATTCAGGCTGGGCGTGGTGGCTTATGCCTGTGACCCCAGCACTTTGGGAGGCCAAGGCAGGTGGATCACAAGGTCAGGAGTTCGAGAGCAGCCTGGCCAACATGGTGAAACCCCCATCTCTACTAAAAATACAAAAATTAGCTGGGTGTGGTGGCGCGCACCTGTAGTCCCGGCTACTCAGGAGGCTGGGGCAGGATAATCTCTCGAACCTGAGAGGCAGAGGTTGCAGTGAGCTGAGATTGCACCACTGCACTCCAGCCTGGAGACAACAGAGTGAGACTCTGTCTTAAAAAAAAAAAAGAATCAGAATACAATAGAGGAAAAGGGAAAGGGGCATTTTAACATATTGTTACCAATCTAGTAATTGTAATAAAACTTCATTTCATTACCGACTTGGAACTTGTCTATCTGAAAATCTGATCTATCAGGAGCACAGTAAAGAACCAAGGGAAGAAAGGAGATGGAAAAAGGCCTCTGGAGAAACGGAGATCACTATGTTCATGCCCTGAAGATCATGCCCATTACTCCTAGACATTCATCAAAGCCCCTTCTCAGGGGCTATTTTTACTTGGATTTGATTTTAGAAAAGTTGGCAATCTGATTTTCAAACCCATAGAAAAGTAAAAGCAATAAACTGGAAGGAGGAGAAACTATCACAGCAGTCATGCAGACAGCAGTGAGAAGAGAAAGCTGGAAAGCTGGATGTCATTTTTTTTTTTTTTTGAGGTGGAATCTTTCTCTGTCACACAGGTTGGAGTGCAGTGGCGCTATCTCGGCTCACTGAAACCTCTGCCTTCCGGGTTCAGGCAATTTTTTTTTTTTTTTTTTTGAGATGGAGTCTCCCTCTGTCGCCCAGGCTGGAGTGCAGTGTCACTATCTCGGCTCACTGCAATCTCTGCCTCCTGGGTTCAAGCAATTATTATTATTTTTTTGAGATGGAGTCTCCCTCTGTCGCCCAGCCTGGAGTGCAGTGGTGCAATCTTGACTCACTGCAACCTCCACCTCTCAGGTTCAAGCGAGTCTCTAGCCTCACCCTCCCGAGTAGCCGGGATTACAGGCAGCCACCTCCACGCCCAGCTAATTTTGTGTAGTTTTAGTAGAGATGGGGTTTTACCATGTTGGCCAGGCTGGTCTCAGACTCCTGACCTCATGATTCACCCGACTCAGCCTCCCAAATTGCTGGGATTACAGGCATGAGCCACCACTTCTGGCACTCAAGAAATTCTTGTGCCTCAATCTCCCAAGTAGCCACCACCACACCCAGCTAATTTTTTTGTATTTTTAGTAGAGATAGTGTTTCACCATATCAGCCAGGCTGGTCTCGAACTTCTTGCCTCAAGTGATACGCCAGCATATATATATATATCACTTACAGTCCAGGCACGGTGACTCACACCTGTAATCCCAGCACTTTGTGAAATCAAGACGTGTGGATCACTTGAGATCAGGACTTTGGGACCAGCCTGGCCAACACGATGAAACCCCCATCTCTACTAAAAATACAAAAATTAGCTGGGTGTGGTAGTACATGCCTATAGTCCCAGCTACTCAGCAGGATGAGGCAGGAGAATCACTTGAACCTGGGAGGTGGAGGTTGCAATGAGCCGAGATCGCACCACTGCACTCCAGCCTAGGCGACAGAAAGAGACTCTGTCTCAAAAAAAAAAAAAAAAAAGAAATAGAAAAAGAAAAGAAATACCACTTACAAATTTTAAGAATTCAAAACAGAACAAAGATTATATAAAAATATGTTTATAACAGTAGCATTTAGTGTCCTTAAAATTGGAAACAATCTAGTTAACCAATGTTTAAAAATAGTTCAATAAATTGTCTTATGTAAATATTTGATGGATGATTATGCAACCATAAGAACTATATTAGTCAGAAAGTTTTTATGGAATAAATTTAAAAGACAAGATATGTGCAGCATAATCTCAACTATGTACAAAATATATAGAAAGAAATATATAGAAATATGTGGAAAGAAGATGGGACAAAAAGATCCCATTAATAATAGCCACCAAAAAAATGTTTTAAACCTGGGATCAAACTGTATGTGTGACGCCAACACAAAGCCAAATATTCACTGGAAGACATTTTTAAAACCTGAGTATATGAAAAGGTGTACCATGGTCCCTGATGGGACGACTCAATATTGGAAAGATGCCATTTTTACCCAAATATTTGATAAACTCAATGTAATTCCAATCAAAATTACAACAGGATTTTCAATGAAATTAACATGTTAATTTTAAAATGCATCTGGAAGAATAAATACTTAAGAAGAGCTGGGACTTTTTTTGTTTTGTTTTGTTTTGTTTTTTTTGAGACAAAGTCTTGCTCTGTCACCCAGGCTGGAGTACAGTGGTACAATCTTGGCTCACTGCAACCTCTGCCTCCCGGGTTCAAGTGATTCTCCTGCCTCAGCCTCCCAAGTAGCTAGGATTACAGGTGCATGCCACTATGCCCAGCTAATTTTTGTATTTTTAGTAGAGATGGAGTTCGCCATGTTGGTCAGGCTGGTCTCCAACTCCTGAGCTCAAGCAATCCGCCGGCCTTGGCCTCCCAAAATGCTGGGATTACAGGCATGAGCCACTGAGCCCAGTAGGGACTTTTTTTAAGCACAATGAGGAACCTCATCCTACCAGGTATCAAAATATTTTATATAGGCCACTGCCCCTGGCTAAAAATAAATAATAAACAAACAAGCCATATTATACAACAACAGTAATTAGAGTATGGTATTGGCTCACAAACAGAAAAATGGATAAATGAAAGAGAATAGATCATCAGCTACTGGCACAAGCGTGTGTGGAAACATTTCAAATAATTGAGAATGGGTGTCAGGACAACTGGTTATGCATTTAAGAAAATAAGATATATCTGGCAACAGGACAAAACTCCATCTCTACAAAAATGGTGCAAAACTTAGCTGGTCATGGGGGCGCACATCTTTAGTCCCAGCTACCCAGGAGGCTGAGGCAGGAGGATCACTTGAGTCCAGGAGGCAGAGGTTGCAGTGAGCCGAGATCGCTCCAGCCTGGGCGACAGAGCAAGACCCTGTCTCAAAAACAAACAAACAAACAAACAAAACAAAAACAAAAGAACAAAAAACAAAACAACAACGTCACACCATTCAAAAATAAATTAACTCCTTCTGACTGGTATGGACCAAGTTCGGAAGCAGCAAGCAGGGTGAGGCCAATGTGGCTAGGAATGCATAGCTGGAGGCACACAGGAGGCAGACAGCACGGCAGGGACATTTGTTATTTACAAGGGTATTACAAGAAAATTAGGAAATATATTAAGGATGGTGAGAATGGGTTTCTCTGTGTTGGAGAAGGGAGAAGCCTAAACTGAACCTTATGGTGCTGGGTTGGAGAAATCAGTGTGTTTTGTATGTCTATTTCCTGGTTTCGATGCTTGTGCTGAGTTTAGGTAAGATAATGCCCTTGTTTTTAGGAAATATACACTGAAGTATTTAGAGTTAAGGGCTTCGTTTCCTCAATTACTCTCAAATGCATCAGAAAAAATATCTAGTATGTATATAGTGTATAGGTAGGGTGGAGGAGAGAGAAGAGATGAAGCAAATGTGATGAAATGATAACAATTAGGGGATCAAGGTGAAGACATTATGGGAGTTCATTGTGCCATTCTTGCAACTTTTCTGTAAGTTTGAACTTATTTCAAAATATAAAGTTTGAAAAATAAATTCCGGATGTATCAAATCTAAATAATTCTCTTTCTTGGAACCCATCCCCCCAAATACTCTCGCGTATACACAAATATATGAGTCCTTATTTCAACATTCTTGATCATAAAGAAAAGTTAGATATATAGGAATATGCTTCAGTAGGAAATGGTTTGATAAATTGTAAAATGTTTATACCATGGAATGTTGTGTAGGCCTTAAAAAGAGTGGCAGGGCACGGTGGCCCACATCTGTAATCCCAGCACTTTGGGAGGCTGAAGCAGGTGGATCACGGGGTCAGGAGTTTGAAAAAAGCCTGGCCAGTATGGTGAAACCCGGTCTCTACTACAAATATAAAAATTAGCTGGGCTTGGTGGCACATGGCTGTAATCGCAGCTACTCAGGAGACTGAGGCAGGAGAATCACTTAAACCTGGGAGATGGAGGTTGCAGTGAGCCGAGATCATGCCACTCTTCTCCAGCCTGGGTGATAGAGTGAGACTCTGTCTCAAAAAAAAAAAAAAAAAAAAAAGAATAAAGTAGACCAGGCACAGTGGATCACACCTGTAATTTTAACACTTTGGGAGGCTGAGGCAGGAGGATCGCTCGAACTCAGGAGTTTGAAGCCACCCTGGACAACATAATGAGAACCCATTTCTACAAGAAATTTTAAAAAATTAGCCAGGCCTGGTGGTGCACACCTGTAGTCCTAACTACTCAGGAGGCTGAGGTGGGAGGATCACTTGAGCCCAGGAGGTTAAGACTGCAGTGAGCTGTGATTATGCCACAGCATTCCAGCTCTAACCTGGGCAACAGGGCAACATCCTGTCTCAAATAAATAAATAAATGAACAAACAAACAAACAAAATAAGTAAGATTTATATGTACTGACATGGAAAGATCTTGAAAATATAGTTAAATGCAAAAACAAGTGGACCAATAGAATATGATCCCATTTATGGTTTTTTTTTAAGTTTTAAAAAAATTGCTATGGGGTAGCATGTGTGTGCACATACATGTGTATCTGTGCTTACAGACACATAGAAAATGGTCTGAAAGAACACACATTAAGAATCTGCTGAGCTCGCATGTGCGGGAGATGGGGCCCCGTGGCTTCCCCCTGCGCCTCCAGGCCACCCAAGTCCGCACCTGCCCTGTGGAGTTCAACCCCCACTTCGTGGGCCTGTGATACCCAAGGTGGAGTGGGCGGTATTCCTGGAGGTGGCTGATAACTTGCGCCTGCTCCAGGTGCCTAAAGGGCCGGTTGAGGGATATGAGGAGAACGAAGAGTTTCTGAGGACCACGCACCATCTGCTGCTGGAGGTGGAAGTGATGGAGGGCACCTTGCAGGGCCCGGAGTCTGGATGTATGTTCCCCATCAGCCACAGGATCCCCAACATGCTGCTGAGTGAAGAGGAAATTGAGAGTTGATTGTGCCAGGCGCCAGTTTTTCTTGTTATGACCATGTGTATTTTTGTTGATGTATGCCATTTCTGAATTCTGCCATGCATGTCCCCAACCCTTGAGCCAATGACACACCAAACACACAGTGTTCTTGAGCTCAATCGTGTATACATATTTTTCTCATGAAAGGTTCAAAACCAAAAAAAAAAAAAAAAAAAAGAACACACATTAAACTGTTAGCAATGGTTAACTCTAGAGAAGGAGAATGGTACTATTCTTTCCCATTTTTCCATAGTGGCCATGTAATCCTTTAATTACCAGTTGAAAAACAGCCTAAGTACAAAAAGGCAGGAATATGTACAATACATTCTCAAAAGATTTCCCCTCAAGTTGATCACAGTATTTAGTGTTGGGAATTATCTTTATATACGTGTAAAATTCCTAGTCCAGATCCCACATATAGGGAATCGGCCTTCCAATGGACTGTGCCTGGGTACACTTTATCATTCACTTAACAGAGGATTAGGCAGCCTGCTGAGCCACTCCCTACTTGCTGGGCGACAGTCCAGAAGTGAATTCCCTTGCAGCTTTCCAAAAGGAGGTCAAACAAGTCCTCAGGGACTCTCAATGGAAAGAAGTTGCCAAAGGCTAAATTTGGCATCCAAGTCAGGCCCTGGACTGGGATAAACTTGTGCCAGCACTTTTCACTTATGCTTTCAAGACCTTGATCAGAATAGGCAGAACTAGACAGCTCTTTCCAAGAGCAGCTTAGCAGCCCAAACTAGAAAAACTTACCCAAGCTAGAGTTTTGGGGTGAACCTGAAACTGTAAAATTCTTTCTCTACCTCCTTGACTTCTATCATCTCTTATTTGAAGGGATAATTCTTGCCAACCTGATCAGAGCCCCATTTTAGCCCTATTCAAGACAGAAAAGGAAGGCTGGTATAGTTTTATATTTCTCCCCCTACCACCTACTCCCCGGCTTTTTAGGTGTAACTGACCAGTTTTGCATTTCATTTGTCTTGTTTGGTCTTTTCATACAATATTTTACTGAATGGTAATTCACAAACCGTAAGAATAATCATTTAAAGTGTATAATTCAGTGACTTTTAGAATATTCACAGAGCTGTGTAACTGCCGCCACAATAGATTTTAGAGCATTTTCATCACCCCAAAAAGAAGCGTTTTACCCATTAATGGTCACTTCCCATTTCTGCTTCCTAGCCCTAGGCAACTGCTAATGTACATTCTATCTCTATAGCTTTGCCTATCTGGACATTTAATATCAGTAAAATGATTCAATATGTGGTCTTTTGTGTGTGGCTTCTTTCACTGAGCATAATGTTCTTGAGTTTCCTCTGTGATGTAACATGTGTCAGTACTCCATTCCTTTTTGTGGCTGTATAATATTCCATTGTATATCTATATCACATTTTATTTATTCATTTATCAGTTGAACAACAGTTGAGTTGTTTCCACTTTTGGGCTATTATGAATAATGCTGCTATGAACACTTACATCCAACTTTTTGTGTGGACATACATTTTCAATTCTCTTGGATATATACTTAGAACTGCTGGGACATATGGTAACTGTATTTAACTTTTTGAGGGACTGCCAAGTTGTTTTCCAAAGCAGCTGCACAAGTTTGCATTCCCATCAGCAATGTATGACACTTCCAATTTCTCCACATCCTCGCCAACACTTGATGTTCTCTGTCCTTTTGATTATAGCTCTCCTATCGGGTATAAAGTAGTATTTCTTTGTGGTTTTGATTCACATTTCCCAAATGATGTTGAACATATTTTCTTTCAATCTCTGGTAAATAAGAGAACGTATTTTCATGTGCTTATTGACCATTTGTATGTTTTCTATTTTTTATTCTAAGTGACTGTTTTCTTAATTTTGTTTTCAGATTTTTCATCACTAGTGCATAGAAATACAATCGCTTTTGTACACTAATTTTGTATCTTCCAACCTTGCTGAACCTGTTTGTTAGCTCAATAGTTGTTTTTGTTTTGTTTTTGAGGCTAATTATCTTGATTAAAAATGTTGCTCAGCCAGGATGAGCCCTCAGCTGCTGTGTCCTACCAGATCTGCTTTTCCCTACTCATTACCCGCTTTCTGTTATCTCTAGGAGGGAAGGCTTGGTGCATTTCTTTTGAAACTTTGCCTGCCCCTGACCTGCCTTTCTCCAATCTGTGTCAGGTGTTTCTTTGGCTACTAATCCTATGTAATTAAAGATTTTGCCACCACTTACCATAATACAGAAACTGCTAATACCATTTGCTAGGGAACAAAGACTGCAATAAATTCCTCATCTGCCACATCTTCATAAATATCATTTCATGCATCTGTTCATTTACTGCCATAAAAACCTAGGGTTTATGTGGTCTGGTGTTGGTGTCACTGCACCACCAATATGATGTTCATCATTATTGTCAACAAGTGCTATCTTAGTTCATTCAGACTGCTATGACAAAATACTATAAACTGGGTAGATTATAATAGCAGAAATTTATTTCTCATTATTCTAGAGGCTGGGAAGTCCAAAATCAAGGTGCCAGCAGATTCTATGTCTGGTGAGGGCTTGTTGTCTGGTTCAAGGATGGAGACTTCTTGCTGTGTTTTCACACGGTAGAAGAGGTGAGGGTTCTCTCTAGAGTCTTTTGTAAGGACAAGAATTCCATTCACAAGGGCTCTGCCCTCATGACCTAACCACCTTCCAAAGTCCCCACCTCCTGATACTCTCACCTTGGGGGTTAGGATTTCAACATAGGAATTTTTGGGGAACACAAATATTCAGACCATAGCAAGCCACAAAGAGGGGAGATCCCAAAGAGGATTCCACCTCTTCAGACCATGGAGTAACCACAGACGCAAATATTCCATACTGGCAGAAGAAAGTGAACCAGGGGTAAACTGGAAATATGCCTTCAAGCTACCCTCCACTAAGCCAAAGATGAATTGTGTAGTAATTGCTACTATAAAACATAATATTTTAAATTGCCATCTAAATAAAGTATGATGCAGCCATCAAAAAGAATAAGGGGGCTGGGTGCAGTGGCTCATGCCTGTAATCCCAGCACTTTGGGAGGCCAAGGTGGGCAGATCACTTGAGGTCAGAAGTTCGAGACCAGCCTGGCTAACATGGTGAAACTCCATCTCTACTAAAAATTAAAAAAAAATAAAAAAAAAAAAGCCAGGTGTCGTAGCGCACTCCTGTAATCCCAGCTACATGGTAGGCTGAGGCACGAGAATAGCTTGAACCTGGGAGGCAGAGACTGTGGTGAGCCGAGGTTGCGCCAGTGCACTCTAGCCTGGGCAACAGAGCAAGACTCGAGAAGGAGAAGGAGAAGACACTTTATATAAAACAATTTTCAAGATACACTATTTTGTAAAAAAGAAAATTATAGAAGTCTATGTTGTATTAGTTTTCTACTGCTACTACAGAAAATTAACACAAACTTAGTGGCTTAAAACTACACAAATTTATTACCTTATAATTCTGTAGGTCAGAATCTAGTACAAGTCTCACTGGGCTAAAAATCAAGGTGTCAGTAGGACTGTGTTCCTTTCTGGAGGCTTCCTTGTTCATTCAGATGTTGGCACGATTCAGTTCCATGCAGTTGTAGGATTGAGGCCTCAGTTCTCTTGAGAGCTTTCAGCTTGGTGGAGGTGAAAGGTTTGAGGGCTTCTCTCTTAGCTCCCAGAGACCTCTCTCTGGTCCTTGGATACAGTCTCCCCTATTTCAAAACTAACAACCAGGCATCCAATCCTTTCACACCGCCATCTCTCTAACTCTTCTTCTGTTGTCACAGCTGGGACTTTTAAGGACTCATGTGATTAGACTGGACCCATCCAGAAAATCCTGGCAAGGAAATAGGGGAGACTGCAGAGTGACAGTTAATGTCACTGTTAAGGGACAAGTTAAAGGGATTTCTTTTTTGGGTGACAAAACATTTTGGAATTAGATAGTGGTGATGGTTGTATAACTGAATATACCAAAAGCCACTGAATATACTAAAATAGTGGATTTTATGGTATGTTAATTATATCTCAATTTTTAAAAGTATTAAAAACTATTTGCAGCCGGGCACAGCGGCTCACGCCTGTAATTCCAGCACTTTGGGAGGCTGAGGTGGGCAGATCACTTGAGGTCACGAGTTTGAGACCAGCCTGGCCAACATGGTGAAAACCCATCTCTACTAAAATACATGAATTAGTTGGGCATGGTGGTGCGTGCCTTTAGTCCCAGCTACTTGGGAGGCTGAGGCAGGAGGAGGCAGAGGTTGCAGTGAGCCGAGGTAGCGCCTCTGCTCTCCAGCCTGGGTGACAGAGCATGACTCTGTCTCAAAAAAACAAAACAGAAAACAAAAAACATTTGCATATATTTATTTTAGAGACAGGGTTTCACTCTGTCACCCAGGCTGGGGTGCAGTAGGGTGCAATCATAGTTCACTGCCGCCTCAAACTCCTGGGCTTAAGCAATCCTCCCACCTCAGCCTCCAAGTAGCTGGGACTACAGGCATGCACCATCATGCCCGGCTAATTTTTGTTTTAGAGTCAGTCTTGCTATGTTGCCCAGGCTTGTCTTGAACTCTTAGCTTCAAGTGATCCTCCTGCCTCAGCCTCCCAAAGTCCTGGGATTACAAACATGAGCCACTGCACCTGACTGAAAACTGTTTTTAAAAGTGTAAGCTGATCTATTCAGTTCAAATATAATGTCATCATTTCCTTTGAGTTCAACAATTTTTAATTGGCATTGTAGATCCTGAGATACAAAGACGAAAAGACTTTGTCTCTGCCTTTCAAGAGCCCAAAGTCTAAAAGTGGGGAGAATCACATGAACAGTTCGTTTTAATTAAACTTTGTTAGGACTTAAAGAGAGGTGTTCTTTGGGACCACAGGGGTCATACTAGGTAGACTGGGCTTTATTTTAAAAGCAGTCGGCCAGGCATGGTGGCTCATGCCTATAATGCCAACACTTTGGGAGGCCGAGGCGGGTGAATCATTTGAGGTCAAGAGTTCGAGACCAGTCTGGCCAATATGATAAAACCCTGTCTCTACTAAAAATACAAAAATTAGCCGCATGTGGTGGTACACGCCTATAATCTCAGCTACTCGGGAGGCTGAGGCAGGAGAATTCCTTGAACCTGGGAGGCGGAGGTTGCTGTGAGCCGAGATCACGCCACTACACTCTAGCCTGGGTGACAGAGCAAGACTCTGTCTCAAAAACGAAAACGAAAGCAAAAACAAAACAAAACAAAACAGCAGTCTCTATTGGGAACCATGGAAGGTTTTTAAACTGGAGATTGACATGATTAGTTTGTGTTTTAGACATATCATCCTGGAAGTTGTTTAGAAGACTGATGTGAAGGCAGCAGGGCTAGTATCAGAGAGATCAGTGAGGAGACAATTGTAGTAGTTTGGGTGATAAATGATGGAAGCTTGAATGAAAAGCAGTGGTGATAAGAATGAAGAGGAGGAGGTCAGATTCAATAAATATTTGATAGATAAAATTCTGTGGGACTTAGTGTGATGAGCAATGAGGAAGCTGGAGACGTCTAGGATGGCTCGCAGATTTCTAGTTTGGATCACTGGGTGGATGGTGGTGCCATTAACTGAGAAAAGGAATATGGAAAGAGGTTTGCAAGCTGAAATAAAGAGGTAGTTTTGGATAATACTTAGGTTTAAGGTACCTGGAAAAGGATGGAGAGGTTGTGCCCAGCAATCAATATAACTTTGATCAAGCTACTTAACTTCTCTCTGCCACAGTTTCCTGATTTATAAAATGGCAGCATTGTAACAAGGGCTAACAATAATAAATATATTCGGCCAGGCACGGTGGCTCACGCCTGTAATCCCAGCACTTTGGGAGGCCAAGGCAGGTGGATCATGAGGTTAGGAGTTCAAGACTAGCCTGGCCAATATGGTGAAACCCCATCTCTACTAAAAATACAAAAATCATCCGGGCATGGTAGCATGCACCTATAGTCCCAGCTACTTGGGAGGCAGAGGCAGGAGGATTGCTTGAACTCGGGAGTCGAAGGTTGCAGTGAGGCAAGATTGTGCCACTGTACTCCAGCCTGGGCAACAGAGCAAGACTCCATCTCAAAAAAAATTTAAAAATAAATATATATTCATATTTATATGTGTAAATTTTCCCCCAAATTCAGGATTCGGAATTTTTCACCTAATCTACTTTGAGGAAGTTGCAAACTACATTAACTGTTTGTTAAATATGTATCTAGCTCTCTATAAGAAGACTTGCCCAGTGGTATTGGAGGTGTATTTAAATTTATAAGTGCAGTTTGATGTAAACCAACTCAATGAAAATATAGAAGTAAAAGAAAGATCAGATAGAGAGTGATAATCTGCTGCCACAAAAGACTCAGTATAAGATTATTTGTTAGACATTCCTCCTGGTGAATATAAACCAATTTGCTTTGGAGAAATTAGACTTAATATATTTCAAAAATAATGATAACTAGCTTTTATTTTTTGCATACTGCATCCTAATTAATATTTTTTTATTATCACAACAATTTTATTGTGGTAGATACTATTAGCCTTCTTATTTTAGGCTAATAGTATCTACCACAGTAAAGAAACAGAAGCTAAGAGAGGTTAAGTAGCATAACCAAAACCGTGAATCAGGGAAGTAATAAGCCAGGACTCAAACAAACCCAGTCCTCTCTGACTACAACCAAGAGCTGTTGTTATATATAGAGCCATGTACTCTGATTGTATATAAAGCTGTGGTTAAATCAATTTAATGATCAAAATAATCATCTGGTCTGATTTATGTGGAAATTATTGACCTTTCACTATTGCTTTCATATCCCTCTTCCTCTTTAGCATTCTCAGTTAATTTCTAGGTTCTCTTTGTAATCTGCACGTGAGGTCCCATTATTTCCCTGTCCATCTTCCCTTCCTCTCATTATATTGCTCTATTCAGCACACAAATTGGACATGTTCAGTAAACAAGGAAAGTCTTGGCTTAAAACAGCAAAATTTGTGGTATCTTCAGAGCGTTCTTCAAACCCATTCCTGACCTGTGCTCGTGGAGCCAGGACTGCTGAAATTACTGTTGCTCAGCCCAGTAGCCCATGAATACAGAAACCTTATGGAGGAAAGCAAATGTACATTCATGATGAGATAGGTTGGTGGTGCTGGAGGAATTTGCTGAGTGGGAATGGAGATGTGAAGAGTTGTTTGTTCTTCATAAGAAAGCATGGCTGTGCTTCTCCCAGGAAATGGAAAGGACGCCAGCTGAGCACAGGCACTTCTGGCACTGGAGCAGTCAAGTACATAGAAGAATGAGCACAGCAGGATTCTTCATAAGATGGGGCTATGTTTGAATGAGGGCAATTCTGGACTCCTCAGACCCATGTAGGCTATCTAGGCCAGGGATAGTCCCTGCTCATGGTGATTTGCCTGAATAGTGTCCAAAAGTTTTGAGAAGAACCTTGCTGAAGGACAGAACTTTAAATTAATTTAAGATGCAGTGTGTTTTGAATGGTTGGACTGTATTTATCTTTTCATGGTGGCAAGGCACCTCAATAATCAGGATGCATTGTGTTCAGGATCTAATTTCCCAAATGTCAGCATGCAATACATTTCAAAAGTAATTCACTTTGCAATGTATTTTTCCCATTACACTCATATGGCAGAAATTATTGCAAATAATAGCCTAGGAAGTTGTGATCATCTTTATATCAGCTAAGGGGTCTGACTGGGCTGCTGACAGTGAAGGTTATTTCTACTGAAAAGAGAAAGAGAATTCCACACTAGTTCAAAAATAAACATATTTGATGTCTTCTATCAACTGCTCCTCCACCTCTCTCTAGCTTCATACATTCCCTTGATTCCTCAAGCCTGTCTATTTATAGATGCCTGAATGCATAATAACTTACTATTTTGCCTCCGTGTATTGCATGTAATTCTCCCGGCTTAGAAAAATCTATGCCCCTTCTTTTCTGTATATTTCCATCTAATCTTTAAAGCCAAAATTTACCTTTTTTCAGATGCCTTCCTTAATAAACACATCCCAAGTGTGATCATTTTTTCTTTTTCTTTTCTTTGTGTATTGCAGCTTTAGTCTACACCATATTTTCTTGACATTACTAAAATGTTTCTTTGGATTTTACCTCAAGTTAGTTTATGGGTATGTGTTTTAGCCTCCAATTAGATTTTTTTCTCTGAAAAGCTCAAGGGCTGTGTCTTTTATTTCTTTAACATCCAGAATAGTACAATGACTCACATAAAAATGAAATAAATGACATACCTGTGATATACTCTCACCAGCCTTATACATTTGACAAGAATACCAAGAAAGATTATATTAAAGAGGCATCAAATCAATTTCAAAAGGTTAAAGATGAAATATGAACATCCAATCTGTCCTTCATGGATTTTTCATCCAAGACCTTATTAAAGCTATTTTTGTTTATATTTATATCAGTTTCCTTTATCAAATCTCAGAATAACAATTAACAAATTGATGGGAGATTCTGTCTTAGAAAACAACAAGGTCAGTCACTCATTACCAATTTATTCTTCAACAAATTTAATTATCCCACAAACATTTATTGAGCATATACTACATAGATAGGACTATAGCAGACATAGAAAGGACATTAAATATACAATCTATTTGAGAAACCAAGACACACAACGTGAAATAAAAACAAAAAGAGAATAAAAACTTAAAGTTCTAAATAAGTGACCCAGACAACATGGTGCTGAGTTAGAGAGGTGGGAGAGGAGAGGTAAACAAAGGAGTGGTCAGTGAATACTTCCTGAAGGTGTAATGTTATAACTTGGCCTCAAATGATGGGCAAGAGAAAGGCTGAAAGTACAGAGAGAACAATGTACATGCTGTGCTTGAGCAATGATGGGTGTTTAATTCAGCTGTATAAAAGAGTATATGAAGAGCATTTTAAACATGACAAAACATCATTATTATTGTTGTTTTAAAAAATCAATATTACTTTAGACATCCATTTCTTGGTGCTTTTTATTCCTTCTTGTATTTTTGGGCTTCTAATTGGGATTCCTTTTACTTCTATCTGAAGAATTCCCTTTATGATTTCTTTTAGTACATGTGTGCTGACAATGAAAACTCTAGGTTTCTATTTTTATGAAAATGTCTGTATTCCATCTTTATTTTTAAAGGTATAGAATTCCCCCACCTCTTCTCCATTTCACCATTATTTTGCTGGGCATAGAATTCTCAGTGTGCAGTAATTTTTTTTCTCCTCTTTGAAGGAATATGCCATTCCACCATCTCCTGGTGTCCATCATTTCTGTTGGGCAAGTTAACTGTCAGTCTTTGCTAACTTTCATTGCTATTTGAAGATAAATTATGCCTTTTTAAAATCTCACTAATTTTAACATTTTTATATTTGTGTTTAGGTTTTACAGTTTGACTAGGTGCAGTTTTCTTTGTATTCATCTTGCTTTGAATTCCTAGGGCTTCTTGAATTTGTGTCTTAATGCCTTGTTAGTTTGGGGAAATTCTTGGCCACTCTCTCTTCAAATATGACTCCTGACACATTCCTTATTTCCACTCCTCTGGGACCTTATTGACAATCATATAAGATCTTTTTCAATATGTTTCTTACACTCTTTTCTCTATATTTCATACTTTTTCTTCTGTGCTTCAATCTGGATATTTTCCCTTGACCTATCTTCCAGTTCATTAATCGCTTCTGCTGAGTCAAATACTGTTAAACTAATCTTTTAAATTCTTCATTTCAGTTATTATTTTTCCATCTGGGCTTTATAATTAATTATTTTTTATTCATTCAAATTATCTGGTGGAATTCTTTCTTTAAAAATATTTTTGGCTGGGCATGGTGGCTCACACCTATAATCCCAGCACTTTGGGAGGCCAAAGGGGGCGGATCATTTGAGGTCAGGAGATCAAGACCAGCCTGACCAACATGGAGACATCCCGTCTCTACTAAAAATACAAAATTGGCTGGGTGTGGTGGCACATGCCTGTAATCCCAGCTACTGGGGAGGCTGAGTCAGGAGAATCTGTTGAACCCAGGATTGCCAGCCTGGGCAACAAGAGTGAAACTCCATCTCAAAAAAACAACAAAAAAAACATTATAGAGATGGGCTCTCACTATGTTGTCCAGGTTGATCTAAAACTCCTAACCTCAAGCAATCCTCCCACCTTAGCCTTCCAAAGTACTGGGATTACAGGCATGAGCCACCGCACCCAGCCCATCTGGTGAAATTTTTCATCATTTCACCTAATTCCTTAAACATACTAACCACAGTTACTTTTTAAAAATCTGGCTAAAAACTCAAGATATTTGTCACCTACAAGTTTATTTTCATGGTTTCCTTTGTCTTTTGATTTTCAGTCATTTGATCCAGTTTTTCGACATTACTGGTTTTTTGTTGTTGTTGTTGTTGTTTTTAACTAAACGCCAGACCTTGTCTATGAAAAATTATAAGACTCTGGATGATGGTATCATCCTCCATGGACGAGGTTGCTTTTTTCTGGCAGTGAGGTAGACTTTGGGCACATCATCTTCATCCATGTAAGACTAGCTTGCTCTTACTTTTACAGCATAGTCCTTTGAGGAGTCACCATTTAAAACCTTGTTTGTTCACCAGAGTGCTTTCTTCTTGATGGATGCTCAACTCCAATTTCTGTCTCCCTAGGACCATGAGACAGCAGACATCTCTGCTTAGCTTTCTAGTCTTGTAGTGGCTGCTTTTTAAATTTCTTGGTGTCTCTTTCTAAACATGTGCAACTCAGGAGTCATCAAATGCTTAGATGTATTTGCAAATCAGAAAATCAGGCTCACTCCTCCGCTATTATTCCCTTTTCTTAAGGATTTTATGACCCTGAAGTTCTGACTACCTTGCTTGCTCTCCGATGTCCTGAAAGAGCTATGGTTTTGTGTTTTAACCAAGTTTTATTGCTGTTCTTAACAAAAACAGTTACTCAGAACCAGAAGCAGAAGTAAAACTATCAATTTAGAAATAGGGAAAATCTTAACTCCCTTAATTTAAAAAATCTCTCTCTCTTTTTCTGGTATATGTTGACAACCTATTTCTGAAATGAATGGAAAGACAATGGAACTAGAATAGCCAAAACAATTCGGAAAAAATAATAACAAAATTCGAGTATTCATAGTACTTGATTTTAAAATTTAATATAAAGCTACAGTGTTTAACATAGTATAGTACTGGTGAAATGATAGAAACATAGATGAATGGAACACAATAAGAAGTCCAGAATAGACCCACACGTATGTGGCCAATTGACTTTTGACCAAGGTACAAAAGCAATTCAATAGAGAAAGGGATCATAATGAACTCTCACAACTCAACAATAAGAAAACCAATAATTTGCTTTAAAAAGTGGGCAAACATTTGAGTAGGCATTTTACTAAAGAAGATATACAGATGTCAAATAAGCATCCTTTCATATATTTAACACATGAAAGTCATTAAGGAAGTGCAAATTAAAACTATGATAATATACTACTACACGTATATTAGAATGACTTTAAAATGACAATACCAAGTGTTGGTGAAGACACAGAGCAACTGGAACTCATATATTGCCTGTAAGAATGCAAAATAGTATGGTCACTTTGGAATATAGTTTGACAATTTCTTATATAGTTAAATGTGCACTTAACCTATAAACCAGCAATTTCACTTCTAGGTATCTATTCAAGACAAATGAAATCTTATTTTCACATTGTATACAAATGTTTATAGCAGCTTTGTTCATAATGGCCAAAGCTGGAAACCACCCAAATGTCCTTTTGTTAAATGGATAAGCACATTGAGCTGCATCCATACAACAGAATACGACTTAGCAATCAAAAGGAACTTTGATAAGTTTTCTAACTTTGATGAATCTCAAAGCATTACACTAAGTGAAACAAACCAGACTCAAAAGGCTACGTACCCTATGTTTCTGTTGATATGATGTTCTGGAAAACCAAAAGTATAGGAACAGAAAATGGTATGTTTAGTGGTTGCATGGTTTGGAATGGAGGGAGGAGTTGACTAAAAGAAGCACAAGGGAATGTTTTGAAGTGATTAAACTTTTATATCTTGATTGTGGTTATGATTATATAACTATATATGTTTGTGAAAACTCAGAATTGTACATCAAAAGAGTTTTGTTTGTCAATTTTGAAAATGAATAAAAAATAATACAAGGCTTGATCCTTGTCTTCTCAAAAACATCTTTCCGATATAAAATAAAGATACATAAAATCACATGAAATGTATAGTAAAATGAGTTTTTATAAGGCAAATATCCTTGAAACCCCACTAAGATCAAGAAATAGAACTTTACCCCCTACTCCAGAATCTCCTTCCATGTGTTCAGTTTGAGTCACAAGCCCCTCTCTCCTAAGGAACCATTGTCCTGACTTTTATAGAAATCACCTTCTTGCACTGTCATAATTGTTTTTATTTAAATGTGCATTTCTAGACACTGTAGTTTAGTCTTGTCCATTAAAAAAGTTATATGTTTTTAAACTATCTTTTAAGCTATTGGTTCTCCTCTATCCCTTTCTTTTCCTTACAACTTACCAGGCTCTTTTGTCTGGAGAGTTTCCCACAGTCTGAATTTTGCTGATTGTGCACTTGTGGTGAGATTTAGCATGTTCCTCTGTTCTCTGCATTTCCTGAAATTTGGCTGCTAGATCCAGAGACTGGAGCAGACTCAAGTTCTATTTCTTTCCCAAGTGTCTGTCAAAACTATAGTAGTTACATGGTGTTTGATATTTCTCTTTTGGGGAAGTTGCCAAGGGATTGGTGTCTGGCAAGGCAATAGAAAGCACCTCATGTCTGGTTATTTATCTTCACTGACATTAGCAGCTGTTGAAGTTTAATACTTACATCTTTTAATTCACTGGGATTACAAAGTGGTGATATTATAATCCTATCTTTTTTACTTTTTATTTGGGAAACTATTATAAGGAGGCACTTCTCCTTATCATTTGGTTACCCAGTGATAATACGAAAGGCAAGATAAATGTGTGATTCTTTCCCCTTGTTTACCAGATTTCAAAATAATGAATTAGTTTCCCATTATCCTCTGAAGGTAAGCATGATCTCTTTTTGGAAAGCTCATTCTGAACTCAGTGATTTAACCGTATTTGATAGCTTTTAATTTATTGAAATTATTATTATTTCATGAAACACAAATTGCTCCATCTTTGGCCAGTAGGAACTTCTTAATCTTGGCTCCTTCATACTTTTGACACAATTCTGGTTGCCTTTGATAACTTCCTTGCTATCTAGTTTGACAAAAGATTCATTTTGTAAATTACCCACCCTAGTCCTGCAATCAGCCATCTCTCCAAGATGCACTGATTTCTTTTAAGGAGAAATTATATTTCAAGAACACATTCTGGGGGTTAGGGATATTTCTTGCTGCTGGACTGGGCATTGTTTTCAATGATTGGCCATTGTTTTCAATAGACAGAATGGACAGTATTTTCAATGGACAGAAAAAGGAAATGCACACACACACGAATATATATTTAATGATAAAATACCTCATGAGTTTATATCGATAATTCCAATTCAAATTCGAGACTACAGAGCTTTCCTCTCTTCTTTTTCTTTTTAGAGGCAGGGTCTTGCTATGTTACCCAGGCTGGTCTGGAACTCCTGGGCTCAAACAACCCTCCTACCTTGGCCTCTCAAAGTGTTGAGATTATAGGTATGAGCCACTATGCCCTGCTTCATGGAGCTTTCTCTTAATCTCTTCTCTATTCTATCTGTATCCCCTTTCTTCCACACCAAGAAGTCCTATCTCAAGAAGATAGAGGTTTATAGAATGAGAATATACCACAATTACTCATTGTTTCATTTCCTATTACATATACAACAATCTCAGAATAACAATACTATCACCAAAATGACTAATCAAAACATCTTTTAAATTTTTGTATATGCTCCCTTTCATTTTTTTTTCTTTTTTAGACCATGTCTCGCTCTGTTGCCCAGGCTCACTGCAACCTCTGCCTCCCGGGTTCAAGTGATTCTCCTGCCTCAGTCTCTAAAGTAGCTGGAATTACAGGCACCTGCCACACACCAGGCTAATTTTTGTATTTTTAGTAGAGACGGGGTTTCACCATGTTGGCCAGGCTGGTCTCAAACTCCTGACCTCAGGCGATCCACCTGCCTTGGCCTCTCAAAGTTCTTTGATTACAGGCATGAGCCACCGCGCCCGGCCTCCCCTTCATTTTTGATAGTTATACTGCCTCTACATTGTCAGAGCACATAGCCATTGTATATCATACTCTCTCACTTTAGCCCTCATTTAGTCTTAGTTGTACTAGTAACTATTAGTTTTGTACTAGTATTAGTTTTGTACTAGTAACATTAGTTTGTCATTAGTTGTACTAGTAACTATTACCTTTGTACTAATAACTATTAGTAACTTTGGCAAATACTTTTGCACCAACCTAATATATTTAATGCCCACCAGTAGTCCTTACGTTGATGTCCCACTAGTCATTTTGGTTATCTGCTGCTCATTTCCTAATAGACTCCCCAAGTGGGGCTTGTGGAAACCATATTCCCTGAGTTCTTACATGTTGACAAGTTTGCTTGTATGCATTATACTTGACTCATACTTCCCTTCCCCTGTTATTATCTTCAAGATATTGCTCCATTTTCTGACAATCTAAAAAAAAGTAAATCTGAAGATAATCCAATTTTCTTTCACTTATAAGTCATATATCCTTTTTCCCAGAAGCCCAAATAAATTTTTTCTATTTTTTTAAATCCAGCAATGTTACTAGAATGGACCATTCTGGGTATTTGGTGTGCTGTATCACTGTGTCGTTTCAAATCTTTTTTTTTTTTTTTTTTTGAAAGATTTTAGTACTTGTTCTAGTCCTTTACTTTTGTTTTCTTCTTTTTGATTTGTTTATTGAGATGAGTTCTCACTCTGTTGCCAGGCTGGAGTTCAGTGGCATAATCATGGCTTACTGCAGATTGACCTCCTGGGCTCAAGCAATCCTCCTGTCTCAGCCTCCCAAGTAGTTGGGATTACAGGTACATGCCACCATGCCTGGCTAATTTGTCTTCTTCTTTAGGGACTTCTTTTATCTGTATTTTGGATCTTTGTCATTCTTCAATATTTGTCATTTTTCTCTTAAATTCTTGTTTCTTTCTGAATTAAAAAATGTAAAAAAATTCTTTTCACATATTTCTCTTCTGGAACTACTGTTGAATTTATTTGCTCTTATTTTCTTTCTAGCTTACTCTTTAGTTCTTCAATTATTTTTGCTTTATGTCTAATTACTTCCTTATTTCTACCTCTTCATTTCTGAATTTCTAAACTTTACTTTTGTTATTTCATATATTATATTTTTCCTAATGTCTTTTATCTCATTTGGAAGTAATAGATTATAGTTTTGATCTGTTTTGGGGATATTTCTTTCTGGGGTGCTCTTATTGCCTGTAGCTCCTTCTTACTTTTTTTTTCCTTGCAAAAACAATATGGCCTTGATATTTTTCTGTTGTTATTTATTATTATTACTATTATTATTATATTATTATTATTATTATTATTATTATTATTTGAGATGGAGTTTCGCTCCTGTTGCCCAGGCTGGAGTACAATGGCGCGATCTCGGCTCACTGTAACCTCCGCCCCCCCGGGTTCAAGCAGCTCTCCTGCTTCAGCCTCCCGAGTAGCTGGGATTACAGGTGCCTGCTACCATACCCAGCTAATATTTTGTATTTTTAGTAGAGACGGGGTTTCACCATGTTGACTAGGCTGGTCTTGAACTCCTAACCTCGGGTGATCCACCTGCCTCGGCCCCCAAAGTTCTGGGATTACAGGCGTGAGCCACCACACCTGGCTTATTTATTTTGAGAAGAGTCTCACTGTGTTGCCCAGGCTGAAGTGTAGTGGCAACAATCTCGGCTCACTGAAATCTCTGCCTCCCGGGTTCAAGCGATTCTTGTGTCTCCCGAGCAGCTGGGACTATAGGCATTCACCACCATGCCTGGCTAATTTTTTGTATTCTGTTGCTTCTTTTAATGTAAAATTAGTTTTTCTGAACTTTTGTTGTAAAATTGCATTGAAAAACTTCTCTTACTTCACAGAACTCCCTCTCTTGATTTGGAGGAGTGTTAAAACATAAGGCAGCTTGCTTTATGATATTTCACTATTTTGGTGTGGAGCTTTTCTTTTCCTCATCTCTTGTCCATGTCCTGTTCAATTTTTATTCCACCCCAAGCAACTTATCTTTAGTGTGAGTCTCTGTCTGGCAAAGGGGACCTGGCAGATTGATTTTGAGAGTTCAGAGGAGCTAGGCATCTATAGCCTCTTCGGACTCAGTCCCCATGGGCTTGACATTGGGATTGGGCCAAAGCCCTACCAGTTTCAGCTGCTGTTCTCAGATGGGCCTGACGTGAATGCCTGTCCAGTGAATGCCTGTTGGCTATTTTGGGGTCCTCCTGTTCTCAGGCCCATCAGATGCAGCTCCTTTATTCTTTTTCCCACACAGACACCGATACCATGCATGTCTTGTGACTGTTGGTGGTTTATCTCTGCCCACTTGTATTTTGTGGGGATCACTTGTCACCTAGTTTTGCAATAAATGCTGCTCATGGATTTTTGTTTTTTCTATCTAGTTGTTCTCTCTTTTTTAAAGATTTAGAAAAACTATGCTTCTGATGCTGTCAGCTTCCCAGAATCCTCTCCCAGGTTAATTCAATTATAAGTGTATTTTGTATTACAGTCCTTTGGGGAGACTGCTTGTAACTTATGTGTGTTGACATCCTGCTTCTGTTGAAGCCCAGGAAGGTGAAAGGCCTTAAATCTTAGCTGTTTATGATACCGCACTTAATGACCAAACATAAGGAAACTAAAATATGAACATAGTAAATTACCAACTCCCATAAATTTCTTAAGAAACATTTAAATTTAATTACAACAGAAATATTTCTGAGCATTTGGAGATTGTTTTTAACAATAAATAAAGGAAACCATTTATGCACATATTCTCAGAATTAACACAATGCAGCTTTCTTTTATGTGGTACATATGCATACATTACTCATGTGCAATCTTCAGAGGATACGATATATTTGCATATATTGCTATAAATTTTACTTTAATTTTACTACTCTTCTTGTTGGGAAATTGTAACAACTGGCAAAAAAAAAAAAATTTTCAGTAGGGAGGCAGTCAACTGATAGTATCATTAGCTCTGACAGAGCCCACCCAGCATGGACTGGCAGAACTAGAAAACGTCTCAAGTGGTCATTCCATTCGGACCATGGCCTCAAGAATCTTTCTAACACAATGTGTTTAAGTACAGACAACTGGACAGGTGTGGTGGCTCACACCTATAATCCCAGCACATTGGGAGGCCAAGGCAGGCAGATTACTTGAGGTCAGGAGTTCGAGACTAGACTGGACAACATGGTGAAAACCCCTCTCTACTAAAAATACGAAAATTAACTGGGCGTGGTGGTGGGCACCTGTAATCCCAGCTACTTGGGAGGCTGAGGCAGGAGACTCGCTTGAACTGCTTAAGCTGCTTGAACCTGAGAGGCGGAGATTGTAGTGAGCTGAGATCTTGTACAGAGCAAGACACTGCCTCAAAAAAAAAAAAAAAAAAAAAATGTGCAGACGATTGTTAACAACCAACAGTATCTGTAAGAAATGGGTTTTGGGTTTGCTGTCTACTTGTGCTATCAGATGAACTAAGGTGCAGTGACAACAAGCATAGCAGACAGAAACAATACTTGAGCACGACTTCAAAAAAAATCTAACAGCGATGGTAGCTAGGAAACAGCAGCACACATAGTGCATCGAAGAGGAATAGTTGAGGAGCCAGGGTAACTCTTGGGCCGTGTTATGAGGCTACGCGAGTGGCATTGCACACGGTTGCCATAGCTACAGAACTGCACAAGCTGTAGACACACGGAGCCTATGTACCCACCCACCCTGCTGCCACTGCTTTCCACACCTGCCCCTGTGAGTTTCCTACAGCTCCAGTGGAAGGAGGAAAAAACCATATGGCTTAAATCAAAATATTTTTTTCACTTCTAAAAATCAGAATGCCAGAGATTCAGAGCAAAAAGCAATGGAATACCGGAAAATGCTTATTTCCTAAGGGTCATGAGGCTTCAGAACATCTATTCAAGGAGGAAGGGCTGGCGACCCTCAGGCACTCATGTCCATATCTACTGTCCTGTGCCTTTTTACCCTCTCGAGTCTCCTCCTTGCTGCACCAATCCTGTCTCTCTCTACCTTCTCCATCCCCAACTCCCTGCCCTGACAGCAGCACCAGGGAGAGTGATAACATTGTTCAAAGGAATCCATGTGGACTGAAGTAGTGGAGCAGGATCAGATATTTTGGTATTTGGTTTTCTTCCAGTGGGATTAAAGAAATGCTTTTTGATGTCACTGCCAGATTTAAGGCAAAACCAGGGAAAATTTGAAGAAACACAGTAGCGATAGTTGGAGTTGGGGAAGAGAAGAAAAAAAGAACAGAAGAAGAAAACATCTTGCATATAATTAGGGAGGTGCCTAGGCATCAGCCTGAATTTGGGGATTGGGAGATAGGCAGTAACAAACACCTATTGAGGAGGCATCCAGGGGAACAGCTCATTTTCCCTGGTGTCCTCTCCCTGGTGAGCCAGCTTGTCCCTAGACAATTGAGGGACTTAACTTCTTCACACTCACTGATATCAATGTGAATAAGATGGTTGAGGCACTTTCTGGTTCTATTTTTGGTATTTCAGATGAAGTGAAGTCTACAGACCCTTTTGGTCATGCAAGTCAACCCTGTCCCAAAGATGGAAGATGGCGTGGCACAGAGGAAAGATGGCTTTGCCACATGCAGTGGTTTCCCATGGCTGCTGTAACAAGGCACCACAAACTGGGTGGTTTCGAATGACACAAACGTATGTCTGTTCTGGAGGCTGGAAGTTTGGCCATACCCCCTGTGACACCTGTTGGTGAATCCTTCCTTGCCTTTTCCTGGCTTCTGGGGGTTTGCCAGCCATCCTTGGTGCTTCTGGGCCTCTCATCCTCTATTATCACGTGGTACTTGCCATGCGTCCCTGTCTCTTCACATAGTGTTCTTTTCTTTCTTTTTCTTTCTTTCTTTCTTTTTTTTTTTTTTTTTTTTTGAGACAAGAGTCTTGCTCTGTCACCCAGGCTGGAGTACAGTGGTGCGATCTCAGCTCACTGCAGCTTCTGCCTCCCGGGTTCAAGCAATTCTCCTGTCTTAGCCTCCTGAGTAGCTGGGACTACAGGCACCCACCATCATGCCTAGCTAACTTTTGTATTTTTAGTAGAGATGGGGTTTCACCATATTGGTCAGGCTGGTCTTGAAATCCTGACCTTAGGTGATCTGCCCACCTCGGCCTCCCAAAGTGGTGGGATTACAGGCGTGACCCACCGCGCCCAGCCATAGTGTTCTTTTCGTAAGGACACCATCATATTGGATTAGGGACCAACCCTGCTCCAGTATGACCTCATCTTTACTAATTACATCAGCAACTACCCTATTTCTATTCCATGGCTGGATCACATTTCATCACATTCTCAGGTACTGGATGGTTAGGATTTCACCATATCTTTTGGGGGAAAACAGAGTTCAACCCATAACACCATCCATCCTAAGTTCAAATCCAAGCTTGGGCACTTAACAGCTGAGTGATCTGGGATAAATCCCTTAGCTTCTCTGAGCTAAGGTTTTCTCATCTATGAAATGAAGCCGGGGGAGGTCATAATATCCACCTCACAGAGTTGTTGCTGCATGGAAGAGTAGAAAAGGAAAGAAAAGGAGAAAATATAGATGTACACATGGTGGAGAATGACAGAGCAGCCCTTTGTGGACTCGCCCTCTCATAGGAAGAAGTACTGTTGACCCAGTGAGTGAATACTAAGGTATTAGGGGTAAAGGGTCAGACTGCAAGGTCAAAGGTGGGTAAACAAATCTCTTCACATGACCCTGTCCGGGGCATTTAAAGTAAAGGGCAGGCTGGGCACAGTGGCTCACATCCTGTAATCCCAGCACTTTGGGAGGCCGAGGCAGGCAAATCACTTGAACTCAGAAGTTTGAGACCAGCCTGGCCAACAGGGTGAAACCCCATCTCTACTAAAAATACAAAAATTAGCGGGGCATGGTGACACGCACCTGTAATCCCAGCT
Source organism: Piliocolobus tephrosceles (assembly GCF_002776525.5). Classification (NCBI taxonomy): domain Eukaryota; kingdom Metazoa; phylum Chordata; class Mammalia; order Primates; family Cercopithecidae; genus Piliocolobus; species Piliocolobus tephrosceles. Next base: position 56,802,024 of record NC_045449.1, on the reverse strand, counting down.
ACTCAGGAGTCTGAGGCAGGAAAATTGCCTAAACCCGGCAGGCAGAGGTTGCAGTGAGCTGACATCATGTCACTGCACTCCAGCCTGGGTGACAGAACGAGACTCAATCTCAAAAAAATAAAATGCCGGGCACGGTGGCTGACGCCTGTAATCTCAGCACTTTGGGAGGCTGAGGCAGGTGGATCACCTGAGGTCAGGAGTTTGAGACCAGCCTGGCAAACATGGGGAAACCTCGTCTCTACTAAAAATACAAAAATTAGCTGGGCATGGTGGTATGTGCCTATAATCCCAGCTATTCAGAAGGCTGACACAGGAGAATCGCTTGAACCCAGGAGGCAGAGGTGCAGTGAGCCAAAATCCTGCCACTGCACTCCAGCCTGGGCGACAGAGTGAGACTCTGTCTCAAAAAATAAACAAATAAAAATAAAATAAAAAAATAAAGAGCATTAGGTGTTCTTCGAATGAAAAGGCTGGGGTGTAGATACTGCCCTGACTTTGCTGCTAGGCTGCCTCGTGTCTAGCCCTGCTTTGTGATAAGGTCTGCTCTCCTATGTGTCCCCAGGGTCTTTACTTCCTGTTATTCTTATGAGGTCCAGTAGTGCCAAGAGCAGACACTCTGTGGCTCATTTGTTCATTCATTCAACAAATGTTTATTGAGCAACTGAGGAAATAGATAGGCACTGAGGAAATAGAACAAAATCAAGAATCCGCTCTCATGCAGCTTTTACTAGAGAGGGAGAGACAGACAATAAGCACATAAACATGTTGATCGATAATGCCAGATAAATATACTACCTGTGAAGAAAATAAAGCAGGGTAAGATGATGGAACATTAGGGATGAGGGTGGTCAGGGAAGGCCAGCCTATCAAGACAGAATTTAGCCAAGTACGGTGGTTCATGCCTGTAATCCCAGCACTTTGGGAGGCTGAGGCAGGAGGATCACTTGAGCTGAGGAGTTTAAGACCAGTCTAGGCAACATGGTAAAAACCCATCTCTACAAAATAATACCCCAAAAAATTAGCCAGACATGGTAGTGTGCACCTATAGTCCCATCTACTCAAGGAGGCTGAGGTGGGAGAATCACTTGAGGCCGGGAGGTTGAGACTGCAGTGAGCCATTACTGTGCCATTGCTCTCCAGCCTGGGTGACAGAGTGAGACCCTGTGTCAAAAACAAAACAAAACAAAAAGAATTTGAACTGAAACCTGAATGAACTGAGAGTCTTTGTGCTGTCTGAGGAATGAACATTCTAGGCAGAAGAATAGCAAAGGCAGACTTGAGACTAAAGCATACCTAGTGTGTTCTAGGAGGAGCAGGAAGACCACTGTGGTTGGAGAGTAAATGTGGAAAATTTAATGACAAAAATATGTAAGCTAAATTCTAGAGAAATTATGGAAGGCAGTATGACATAGAAAAAAAATGTCTGGGCTTCCAAGCCAACAAGACTTGAGTTCAAACCTGAGCGCCACCATTTATGGTTTTATGTGCTTAGACAAGTCATCTAATATTTATGAGCCTCAGTTTTCTTATCTATCAAGTGGGAAAATAAGTCATTTTACAGGAATATTGTAAAGTGGAAATGAAATTTCAAATGAGATTTGGAAAAGGATGGGCTTTGGGAGACAGATTTAAGTTTGAATTCTGCTTCTATACCTTACTATCTCTGCAGCCATAAAACTGAGACTTACTTGGCTTCTTCACATATAAAATGTGAGTGGTAATATCATGTAATAGAGTTATGATGAGGATTTAACTAGATGAAGTATGCTTTTATGTTTGGCAGTTTCATTATGTTGCATCTGATTGTGGATTTGTTTTTGTCTTACTCAGGACTCAATATTTTCATTTAATCCAAAGACTCTTATCATTTTTTAATTCTGAAAAGTGTACTAGCTCTTTGAAGTCTCTTGTCTCTGCTTGCCATTTTCCCTATATCAGTCAAGATGGACTATCTTACACTGCCGAACAAACAGTCTCACTATCTCTATAGTTTAAAACAATAAGATTTATTCCTCACACTTGCTACATGTCCATTAGGGGTGGACTCTGCCCTGTGTTGCCCTTAGTGTGAAATTCAGCTGATAGAACAACCACAACCTGGAATGCTGCTGGTTGCCTTGGCAGAAGCAAAAATATAAATAAATAAAAAATAAAATAAAAGTGTTATGAATTGTGCATTGAGTCTTTTTATTTTTTATTTTTTTAGAGGCAGACTTGTTCTCTGTCACCCAGGCTGGAGGGCAGTGGTGCAAGATCATAGCTCACTACAGCCTCAAACTCCTGGACTCAGGCAATCCTCCTGCCTCAGCCTCCTGTGTGCAATGAGTCTTAAATCATCTGCCCAGAAGAGACATGTATCACTTCCACTCACACTGCATTGGCTAAAGTAAGTCACGTGACCATAACTAAGTTCCAGGTGGTGAGGAAGTACACAAATATCCCATGTGTCCAGAAGGACAGCAGAAAATATTTGAAAGTCAGCAATAAGGATATCACACTCTCCTTCTGGAACTCAGTGAGATGCACCTTGAACCCTTTCATTCCATCCTCCATGACTTCCAACTCCTCCGTCACATTATTCCTTTATCTTTTTCTGAGCTGCATTTCTTAGATAATTTATGGCTTTTCTTTTCAGCTATGTCTAGATTACTGTTAATCAACCAGTGAGTTTTAATTTTCAAAAACTAGTTTTCATTTCTAGAGGTTTTTTTTTTCAAATTCACCTGCTCTTCTTTAATACTGCCCCTTTGTTGCCTAATAGATAGATATTTTTAAACATTTGAAAGTTTCTTTCAGATTGGACTATTATTTCTAGTTCTAACAGTGTGAATCTCGAGGCCAGCCTGGTCAACACAGTGAAATGCCCGTCTCTACTAAAAATATAAAAATTAGCTGAGCGTTGTGGCGGGCACCTATAATCTCAGCTACTTGGGAGGCTGAGGCAGGAGAATCACTTGAACCTGGGAGGCGGAGGTTGCAGTGAGCCAAGATCATGCCACTGCATTCCAGCCTGGGCAACAGAGCGAGACTCTGTCTCAAAAAAAAAAAAAAAAAAAAAAAAAAGTGCAAGTCCTCTTCTGAATTGTTCATGCTAACTCTTGAAATTATTTTTTTTCTTGCCCAGTTTATAAATTTTTATTCTAAGCTTATCTTCAATGAGGATGGTCCTATATGCCCTGGGTTATAGGAATGTCCCTACAGGGCAGTTTTGCATTTGCCTCTGCAGAAGGCCTTTGGGCATCACTGGTTCTGGATAAATGTTCATGTTAATGCCTCAGCTAGGATCACAGAACCACATGGGAGGTGTGAGTTCAGGTCCAACACTCCACTGATGAATAGAGTGGCCTTGGGTTTTGCTTTCTCATTGATAACTCTTTTCCCATACATTGCCTTGAGTTGATATCCAGCTTGGCTAACACTTCTGGAGGCTGGTTAGAGGAATTTTTGTAGCTCCCATTTTGCATATGCTGCAGATCTTTGAGACTGGAGCTGGATGTTGGTCGCTGAGGCTCACTCTTCCTTAACACGGGCTCTGAAACCTGCACTCTGCTCCTCATGCTGCTGTTGGAACCCCAGCTTCCATCCGGTAAGACCTATTTCAGACTCCAACATCCCAACAGCCATTCACTTTTTGTTCTCTCTCATTCTGGTTTTTAAAACTTTTTTCATTTCTAGGAACTGGAGACACCTGTTACTCAACTTGAACTCCATCATTTATTTAAAATTTAAGAGTTTGTATATTTTAAGCAGCATTTCTATGTACTCAAACTTGGGGATGGGGTTCTCTTAAATCACCTCAGCTCTCCATATTACATTTCTGGAATTTTCTATACCTTTTAAGATGAGCAGCTTTCAAATGAATGAGTTCAGTAAGATGTTAGCTACTAGGTTATGAAGGGTCAAAATAGGGCATTTTAAAGAGGAGGATGAGCTTGTACATAATCTCAAGGAAAGAAAGCATGGACAAGGAAGAAATGGCAGATGTAAGAATGAGAGGGAATAATTGTATGGGAACAAGGTTGGAATCAAGAATAGATCTTGGAATCTGGAGCGCAGCTGGAAGGATTAGCTTTGAACAGAAGAAGAGGTACCTTTTCCTTAGGAACAGGAAAGCAGGAAAGAAAGGGTATAGGTTTCTATAAGTTGCTGGAGGGAGTCAGGAAATTGAGGCCTAATACCTCTGAGTTCTCTGAGATTGGATTCGAGGTAAGCCATGAAAATGGAAGCCTGGCCAGAGGTGGTGGCTCACACCTGTAATCTCAGCACTTTGGGAGGCAGGGGCGGGCAGATCACTTGAGGCCAGGAGTTCAAGACCGCCTGGCCAACATAGCAAAACACCATCTCTACTAAAAATACAACAAATTAATTGGGCGTGGTGGTGCATTCCTGTAATCCCAGCCACTCAGGAGACTGAGGCACGAGAATTGCTTGAACCTGGGAGGCGGAGGTTGCAGTGAGCCAAGACGGAAGCCTGGAGAGAGCTGAAACTTTACAATACCAGCAGTGAGGAATAGTACAGGGAGCCAAATACAGACACATAAAGGAACTTCCAAATAGCTAAGCAGATCCCGCTGAGGTTAGAAGCCATGCACTTATAATGCCACCCACACAGTGGGTGGGTAACATGTTTTCCTGCAGCCCTAAACCACCCGCATGTAGAAGCAGAGAAGTACATGGCAGGGTTGGTTGAAGGTTCGAGTTTGCAAGGCACCTGCAGATAAAAGACAGAGAGCTATAGGAACAGAGGATGGGAAGAGCATGGCTGAAGTGATAAAACAGGAAAACTTAGCTGACTATGAACTAAACCCAACCCTGAACAGCAGCAAAAATAGAATAGACATTACAGGCATGGTGGCTCATGCCTGTAATCCCAGTACCTTGGAAGGCTGGTTAGAGGATCACTTGAGCCCAGGAGTTTGAGACCAGCCTGGGTATCATAGTGAGACCTTGTCTCTACAAAAAATTTAAAATTAGCTGGGTGTGGTGGCATGTGACAGTGGTCCCAGTTATTTGGGAGGCTGAGGCAGGAGGATCACTTGTGCCCCAGGGGGTTGAGGCTGCAGTAAGCCATGATCATGCCATTGCTCTCCAGGCTTGGCAACAGAGTGAGATCCTGTCTCAAAGAAAGGAACAAACTGGGTCGTGGTTAATGATACAGCCCCCATGGCAAGGTCAGACCTCTGGAAATGGCAGCATCGTGCAGGACACAGGGTCACTTTTGTGACCAGGTTTTCTACTTATCTCTTAGGTAACAATTGCTCTGTCATTGTGGTAACAACTGCTCTCTGTTTCTGCTTTTGCCAATCTCGATACATAGATTTGCTGATGTCTCCATAGGTTTCTAGTTCAAACTCCCCAAGAGAAAACATGTGGTTGGTGTGGGCAGTATCCACTCCTACCGGGCAGAGCCCTTGTACCAGGTTGTTCCATAGGCCTTTGAACTTTGGATCAAGCATCCAGCTTTGGCCCAATCAGCTGGGTGATGGGATTACATGGCAGCATGTACTTGATGCAAGGTACTGCTCAGGAAAGTCTAAGACTTTCCACAATACCTTCCAGAAGGGAAAAAACTGCCGGCAGCACTTTTCTTATAAACATTTCTCCTCCTGGACTTCATAATAGGTCTCTATTCATTTCTCCAGCTCTTGCTTCTTTCCAATTTGGGTAGCTGGACACAGTTCACAACATTTCCTATATAGACCACCTAACTTTGTAAGTTGTATATGTTATGTTTCCGCTTGGAATTTACTCCACCTGTACCTTCCTATTTACATATACACATACATAAGCTCTCATGCTCTTTTTTTTTTCTAACCCCTGCCTCCCATTTTGAGGAAGAAATAAATTATTTTCTACACATAATTTTCTTTTTGGCATGTCTACATCAACGCTAGTAGTGTAGAATCTTCTAATGTGTGATAAAATGAGTGGTTTCAGTTTCAAAGTGTGATCTTTATCACTTAATGTGAAACATTCTGGCAATATCTACTAATTTAAATTATCTAAAGCAGGGCTCAGGAAACTTTATCCATAAGGGCCTTGATGGTACATAGTTTAGGCTTTATAGGCTCCAGCACATCCACTGTACATCACAACCATTCAGCTCTCTCACTGCAGCACTAAAGCAGCCATAGACAGTATGTAAATTACTGAGCATGGCTGTGTTTATTTACAGAAACAGGCTGTAGGCTGGGCTTGGCCAGAGGTCCGTGGTTTACCAAACCCTGCCCTAGAGGATAATTACTTATGGCTTCTGTTATTTGGCTGGGTGAGTAAGAGCTGAATCTCCCAATGGTAGTGGTTTTTCTAAAGATGGCATGGTGGTTCACTGTACTGTTGTCTTACTTTGTGTAGATCAAGTTATACAGTGATAAGTAATTGAAGGTCACCTCATTGCACAACTCTAGAATCATGCAGTGCCTAGCCTGTGTGGCCATATGCAGTAGCACTGAATAGATTTAAAGTAATTCGGCCAGGAGCGGTGGCTCACGCCTGTAATCCTAGCACTTTGGGAGGCTGAGGCAGGCGGATCACCTGAGGTCAGGAGTTTGAGACCATCCCGGGCAACATAGTGAAACCCCATCTCTACCAAAAATACAAAAATTAGGTGGGTGTGATGGCAGGTGCCTGTAATCCCAGCTACTCTGGAGGCTGAGGCAGGAGAATCACTGGAACCTGGGAGGCAGAGGTTGCAATGAGCCGAGATCGTGCCACTGCACTCCAGCCTGGGCAACAGAGCAAGACTCCATCTCAAAAAAAGAAAAAAAAGATTTAAAGTAATTTTTTGGCAGTTCCAATTTAAGATCAGGTTAAGGCAAAAGAACAGGTTCTGTGTTCATTCATTTATCCATTCAACTCTGCTGATCCCTCTTATTGGTTCAGACACTGCAACAACTGCCAAGACCACATAAATAAATCAAACAAGGTCTTTGTTCCTAAGGAACTTGTGGTCTAGTTAGGTGTATTGGTTTCCTAGGACTGCCTTAACAATGTACTGCAAACTGGGTGGCTTAAAAAAACAGAAATTCATTGTCTCAAAGTTCTAGAGGCAAGAATTCTGACGTCAAGGTGTCCCCAGGGCCATGCTCCCTCTGAAACCTGGAAGTGAGAATCCTTTCTTGCATCTTCCTAGCTTCTGGTGCTTTCTCTGCAATTCTTGGCATTCTCTAGCTTCCAGCTGCAGCTCTTCCATTTCTGCCTCCATCGTCACATGGCATTCTCCCCTTGTGCATCCGTGTGTGTGTCTCTTCTCTTCTTATAAGGACACCAGTCATATTGGATTAAGGGTCAACCCTACTCCAGTATTACAGGTATCATTAACCCTACTGCAGTATTACTGGTGTCATTCACTACATAATGATACCAGCAAAGACCCTATTTCCAAATAAGGTCCCATTCTGAGGTTTTTGGAGTTAAGACTTCAGCATGTCTTTCTGGGGGACACAATGCTATCCATAACATAAGGTAAGAATAAATATGAAAAATTATGGTGGCTGTAATGGAAGCCTATGTAAGGTACAGGGTGAAGGCAAGGATAGAGAAGATCCATTTTGTCTTGGAGGGTCAGGAAAGATTCTGTAGATGAGGGGAAGCTTGAGCAGATTCTGAAAAATAATGCAGGGTGTTTGCCAGCCAGAAAATGGGGTTGTAGGGCCAGGCACGGTGGCTCAAGCCTGTAATCCCAGCACTTTGGGAGGCCGAGGCGGGTGGATCACGACAAGGTCAGGAGATTGAGACCATCCTGGCTAACACAGTGAAACCCCGTCTCTACTAAAAATACAAAAAAGATTAGCCGGGCGTGGTGGCGGGTGCCTATAGTCCCAGCTGCTTGAGAGGCTGAGGCAGGAGAATGGCATGAACCTCGGAGGTGGAGCTTGCAGTGAGCCGAGATCGCGCCACTGCACTCCAGCCTGGGCGACTGAGCAAGACTCTGTCTCAAAAAAAAAGAAAAAAGAAAAAAGAAAAGAAAAAAGAAAATGGGCTTGTAAATTGGGCCTGGGGAGTGGAAGAGCATCCCTACAGGAGCAGAAGCAGAGGTGACAGTATAATAGCTTGTTTCATAATGTTCCCCCACAGCCTCAAGGGGGGTTTAGGCTTCCTGCTTTCCAGACAAATCAAGATGAGGTCCTAAACGCCTTGGCTGTTCAATGCATCTACGACAGTTATCTGAGATGAGAAGCAGCTCACTGGAGGTGGTGGGTAGGGGGGCAATCTAATAGGAAGGCAAAAGGCTAAGTGGCAGGTGACCAATGGAAGTTGTTACATTTGCATGGTAAACACACTCTTTTTATTTAGTCTACCTGTTATTGATTAATAAAAATTGCAACACTATCTAAAGAGGCCTTTAATAACACTTCAGATAAGTTGGAGAAAACGGCAATCGTGTATTTCAAAAAATAAGCACACCCAGGAGTGGCTTGAGGAAGCTGTAATGGAATCTTTGATGAGGGCAGACCCTCCCCCAGGCCCATCACCCATTTGCAACACTGGGGGTTGTGTGCTGTTCCTGTCCAGGCACTGTGCTAAGTGATTAAATGTGCTACATATCATTATCCCCAATTTACAGATAAAAGCTTGGAGGGTTAGAAAGGTTAAATACATTGCCCTACTCACACAGCTGGTGATTTTATTTCAAGGAGCATCTAAAAAAAAAAAAACCATAATAAATGTATGAACTAGGATTCTGCACTATCCAGCACAGTAGCCATTAGTCACAAAGTGGTTACTTAAATGAAAATTAACTAAAAATTCTGTTCCTGGTTGCAGTCGTCCCCTTTAAGTGCTAAACAGCCGTGTTGGTGAAGTGCTACCATAGAACATTTCATTAAGAACAAGATGACAGGCCGCACACAGTGGCTTATGCCAGTAATCCCAGCACTCTGGGAGGCTGAGGCAGGTGGATCATTTGAGGTCAGGAGTTCGAGACCAGCCTGGCCAACATGGTGAAACCCCGTCTCTACTAAAAATGCAAAAATTAGCCAGGCATGGTGGTGGGCGCCTGTGATCCCAGCTACTCCAGAGGCTGAGGCAGGAGAATCGCATGAAACCAGGAGGCGGAGTTTACAGTGAGCCAAGATCATGCCACTGCACTCCAGCCTGGGTGACAGAGCGAGACTCCGTCTCAAAAAACAAAACAAAACAAAAACAAGATGACCATTTCATAACTGAGCACTGCCTCATGATTTTACCCACCTTTGCATTGTGTTTGTGATCAAATTGGCATAGCATAGCATTCCCCAGTTGCCCCTGGCAAATGAGAAAAGAACAGAGTTGACCACCGTATGTGAATGATGCATTGCTACCATATTAATGAAGGTAATCTAATAGTTCAAATAAAAAAAGGTTGAGAGAAGTTGCTTTATAAATGCACCAAAATCAAAAGAACTTGCCCTGTGGCAATCAGTAGTACCATGTTTACGTTGTAATCAGTTATTTAGTTCAGCAAAATAACATCATCCATCTCCTTAAATTAGTATTGTCAATTTAAATATCACTGGCTCCATAATTCTGTTTAAATTTAATCTGAAACAAAAAAGGTTTTGGTTTATAAGAACTGTAAATACTAGGAGTTTGTAGCTGGTTTTATTTCTGTGCATTTTAAGATGATGTTATACTCAAAATATTGGGAGGCTGAGGTAGGCGGGTCACCTGAGGTCAGGAGTTTGAGGCCAGCCTGGCAACATGGTGAAATCCATCTCTACTAAAAGGACAAAAATTAGCTGGGCGTGGCGGCAGGTGCCTGTAATCCCAGCTACTCAGGAGGCTGAGGCAGGAGAATCACTTGAACCCGGGAGATGGAGGTTGCAGTGAGACGAGATTGCACCATTGCACTCCAGCCTGGATGGCAGATTGAGACTCTGTCTCAAAAAAAAAAAAAAAAAAAAAATTATACTCAAAATAATTTCAGCAAATGTAAGCATCGATAGAAAATTTTTATTCACCTTTAGAAGGGGTTGTGGTAGTATTAAAGATTGAGAAATACTGTGTGATAACCATTAGGACGAGGGAGTCTGAACACAGAGTCACAGGCCCACCAAGCTTGCACCGTTGTCCTTTATCCTAACAGATCTGATTAACTGGGACACTCCTGGCACCAGAACGCCGTAATTCTACCAAAGCACGTGCTATGATACCAGGGCAGCAGCTGGCAAGGCTTCACACTGATGAAGCATTTTCCTCCATAATTTTCTAATCACCCCCTTGTTTTAGAATTCAATTAATAAGATTTGATTTACACTATTCATAAATACAGAATGCTCCACCACCCCTTTGTAGTTCTTAATACTCAGAAAATTTTTGCAGCGAGCAAGGAGACCACAAAGCAAGACTTCCACTTTTTATTTTCTGGCACATTTTTTCTCTGTCTTAATCAGACCCACTATTCTCAAGCACCTCACCGGTGGAAAATGAGACTCGAGAGCATTATTTCTGTATTACCACTTCACAATGTTTTGCCGAAAGATTTTTGTGTCTTCTCACTTAATCTTAGGCCTCCAGCTTTCCCCCTTGAAATCGACAGATGAATTTCACACTCACTAAAGCAAACACTGCTTTCCTCACAATAAATGGGAAATAGAGGCCAATCTAGGCTGGGCCATCTCCCTGGGCACACCCCAGGGCTCCTGACAGCTCAAGCTGGTCTTGTCATTGTGATTGCAATAATCAGAGAAGCCCATTCAGGCACCTTCCATACCACTGGGGAAGTAAACTATTATTTTTAGTGATATTGTATATTATATGGAGACCCCTTATTTATGTTGTTGTGCTGTGTACGTATCCCCAGAACCTTGCCTGAATTTCTTACCGCTTAACTTATTTCTGAAAAGTACATGGTCAATAGCCCCACTATTTCCTGCAAAATGGGACTTAAAGAAGGCATAGTTTCTTATGTAAGTGGCAACTAAGCTACAAAAATCCTATGAACCAGAAGGATACTGTAAAGTGCTAACAAAAACTGCTTAGCACCTTTTAAAATACCCCAAAGATATGCAAACTAACACTGAGAAAAGTTCTAAAAACGACCTCCCTCCCTTGGAGAAGGTGTTTCCGGTCGTTGATAACTAAAGCAATCTTTTAATCGGATTTCCCAAGTGTAGTTAATTATAATGGTTGAAGTTCAATTATGCTGGGCAAATAATAGTACTCACCATTTATTTGGCTCTTACTCTATACCAGACGCTATGCCAAGCTATTTATATACATTATCTTATTTATTCCTTATAACCACTTAGAGAAGGTACGTAGTAGTACTATCTGCATTTTAGAGATTCTTTTAAATGGGGAAATTTAGAAATTTGCCCGAGGTCACATAGCTGCTAATGTTGGAGTCAGGATTTGAACTCAAAACTTCCTGAATTCCCAAGCCCAGAATCTTAGCCCTCAAGCAGTAATACTATAAATAATGTATAATAAGGATATATAATAAGCTATAGTCCAGTTAATTTGTTGCTACTCCTCAAACTAAGCATCCTCATGTTCGATATCTGCTTCCAGCTTCTAGGAGAATTCCAAGACAAGATTTCACTATGTAGATTGGATAAAGAAAATGTGGTACATAATACAGCATGGAATACTAGGCAGCCATTAAAAAGCACAAAATCGTGTCTTTTGCAGCAACATGGACACCTCTGAAAGCCATTATCCTAAGCAAACTAATGCAGAAACAGAAAGCCAAATGCTGTATGTTCTCACTTCTAGGTAGGAGCTAAACATTGGGTACACGTGGACATAGAGATGGGAACAATGGATACTGGGGACTACTAGAGGGGGAAGCAAGGGAGGTAGATAAAGGCTGAAAAGCTGCCTATTGGGTACTGTGCTCACTACCTGGGTGACAGATTCATTTCTATTCTAAACCTCAGCATCATGCAACATACCTTTGTAAACAAACTTTCACATGTAACTCTTGATTCTAAAATAAAAACTGGAAAATAAATTTTAAAAAGAAAAATATTTCAATATTTCACTATGATCTTTTTTTTTTTTTTTTTTTTTTTTGAGATGGAGTTTTGCTCTTGTCGCCCAGGCTGGAGAGCAATGGCGCAATCTCGGCTCACTATAACCTCCGCCTCCCGGGTGCAAGCAGTTCTCCTGCCTCAGCCTCCCGAGAAGCGGGGATTACAGGCATGTGCCACCACACCCAGCTAAATTTTGTATTTTTAGGGGTTTCTCCATTTTGATCAGGCTGGTCTCAAACTCCCGACCTCCAGTGATCCACCCGCCTCAGCCTCCTAATGTGCTGGGATTACAGGTGTGAGCCACTGCGCCCAGCCAGTTATAGATCATTCTTAAGTTATATCTCAGGATGTTGGCAAGTCAAATACCCTTCACGAAGTACCATTTTCCTACTCTTAGTCAAAAAGGTTTGGCCTCGTGTTCCCAAAGCACTTTCATCTCCAGTCAGAGAGTCCTTATAAAAAGGACCGATGCCCCTGCGCCTCCCAAGGGGTGTTCTCAGCCATGCTCAGTAACGATGACTTCACTTCTCCAGTGGGGTCACCTTTGTGGGAGAGTTCAGCCACCAACAGCTGGGCAGCCACAGAAAACATAACTTATCAGGACAGGAGCAGAATAATGAATTACCCACTTGCAAATTCCAAGGGAAGTTTGAAAGCCTGGATTTTTTCCAGGTCTCTTGGTAAGCATCCTAATTTCTGCCAATACAAAAAATCCCTGATCTTTAAAAAAAACACAAGCCAGGTTTGTGTTCTACTCTCAGAAGATCTTAGCATTTATGCTGAGCATTATTAGGTAAGCTTTGAGAGTTAACTATAAACTCCAAGCTAAACTGTTTGCAGCAAAAGCAGCTATCCCCCCTCACCCTAATATGGAATTTGTGATGTTTGTGATGAACTTTAGTCTAAAGCTTGTCAGGGACCAAATTGTATACCCCCCAATTCACACATTGAAGCTCTAACCCCCAATGTGACAGTATTTGAAGATGGGGCTTTTGGGAGGCAAGTAGATTTAAATGAGCTCATGAGGGTAGGACCCTCATGCTGGGATTAGTGCTCCACCCCTTTTTGTTTTCAGACAGGGACTCATTCTGTCACCCAGGATGGAGTGCAGTAGCACTATCACAGCTCGCTGCAGCCTCAACCTCCTGGGCTCAATGGATCCTCCCATCTCAGTCTCCTAAGTAGCTGGGACTACAGGTGCACCACCACAACTGGCTAATTTTTGAATTTTTATTAGAGACAGAGTTTGGCTATGTTGCCCAGGCTGGTCTTGAACTCCTAGGCTCAAGTGATCTGCCCATCTCAGCCTCCCAAAGTGCCGGGATTACAGGTGTGAGCCACTGTGCCTGGACATTAGTATCCTTATGAGACATCAGAGAGCTTGCTCTCTCTCTGCCTTGTGAGGACACAGTGACAAGGTGGCTGTCTGCAACCCAAGAAGGGAGCTCCCACTGGAATCTGACCCTGCTGTCACCCTGATCTCAGACTTCCAGTCTCCAGAACTGTGAAAAAAAGACATCTCTGTTGTTTAAGCCACACAGTCTATGGTATTTTGTTATGGCAACCCAAGCTGATTAATATATCTTTAATTCTTTAGAAGCACCTATGTGCATGCAAAGATAATTCATAGTGTTATAGTTACCATTTGTGTGTTTATTAAGGCAAATCTGACAGAAACTCTCCTTAGCAATACTTTTATGATATTATCATTTGGAAGTGATAAAACTGCCTTTTAAAAAGTTGTATAAGGCCAGTGCAATGGTTCACACCTGTAATCTCAGCACTTTGGGAGGCCAAGGCGGGCAGATCACCTGAGGTCAGGAGTTCAAGACCAGCTTGGGCCACATGGTGAAATCCCGTCTCTACTAAAAATACAAAAATTAGCCAGGCATGGTGGTATGTGCCTGTAATCCCAGCTACTTGGGATACTGAGGCAGGAGAATCACTTGAACCTGGCAGGCAGAGGCTACAGTGAGCTGAGATTACACCACTGCACTCCTGGCTGGGCAACAGAGCAAGACACTATTTCAAAAATAAATAAATAATAAGTAAATAATAAGTCATATAAGGCAACTCTTTCAACAGTTTGGACAGGGTTGTAGCTAGTCAGAATTTGTGAAGTTTTATTCTTTTGACCAAAAACACCAAAGAAATTAATATTATAAAAAATTAAACGTTATACATGGACACATTCTCATGGCAAGCTTTTGTGTATGTGTATTTTTTTTAAACCCAGGAGCATAGATTTAAGTTGTCCTGAATATATGCTCTGAGATTTTGTATTGTATCAGAAGAACATTAAAATAGAATGGATTTACATTGATAATCATTGAAGCTGGGTGTTGAGTCTATATGATATTCAATGTACAAATCTCTCTACCTTTGTGGATGTTTTAAAATGTTGATAATACAGTTTTAAATGAATACATACATACAAACATACAAGCTACATAAGAGCTAATGAGGAGACAAATTCACTTTGTCATATATGTGTTTGCTTAGTTGTGTTTCATTCCATAACTTTTTTAAAAATGGAAAAGAACAATCTCCTGGCCCCCTTTTTTTAAAAGTGCAAACTGTGCCCGCTGATTTGAATGGGAGAGAATGTTTTACGTCTATTTTTACAGCTGCTTATCAGTTTCCTAAGCTGAGTTAGGGTGGAGCGCAGGGTTCAAGAATTTCAGGATGGGGGGCCTAGGGGATTGGTTGTTGTGGTTTGAAGATAATGATATCTTCCTAGGCTAACCTCTTGGAGTGAAGACATTTCTCCAGGGGGGAAGTAAGTAGGGCCTTAAAGATGTCTTCATAGAGTTTACAAAGCAGCTGAAACTTAGCAGTCTGTGAAGAACTCTGCCCGCCTTATGGGAAAATGATTTGGTGTTCAACTGTTTTCACTTGAGCACTTTCCCAAACTATGAATGGTTCAGACTAGATAAAGCCTCTCTGTTCCATCCTACCCCTCCTCCACCTAAAGTTCCCCAAACCTTTCAATGTGGCAGACTTGCTTCATTCAGGTCCAGGTGGGGCAGGAACCCATCACGTAATTAATCAAAGTCTACTTTCAGTCTTCTCGCCTGCTGACATCACATCCCGGCTGTGTTCCCTTGGCTTTAGTGTGGAAATGAGAATTTCCACAATTTCAAAGGGAGTGTCTATCACTGTTTGGTTATGAGTGGAATAATTATTTAGGTTCTTGACTGCACAATCTGGATTTCCATGCCTGTGAGATACGCAATGAGCTGAGGACTTTATGGGAAGTTGAAAATTGAAGAGTTTTTTTCCTTTTTTTTTTTTTTTTTTTGCAGAGTTTTCATTTTACTCATAACCTAGTTTTAGGCTGGAGATGTGGGTGGTGAGCATCCAGGACCTTTGTAAGGAATTACGCAATCTATTAGAGTTACACAGAGTTGTTAGAAAAGTACCTATAGCCCACTTTTAAAAGGCGTTTTTTAATATCGACTCTAAAACCCTGGAAAACTCTTCAGGGGATGGAATTATTAACACTGTTCCTTGATGGAAGGGAAGAATTTTCAAAACCATTAAATACTCATTGCCCCGAGAGTTCAGAGAGTAAAAGGGGAAAGGGAGACCAGGGTGATTGACTAAGGGGATGAGGAAATGCTTTGGCTTTGGGTCTTGTCAACCACTATTGGTTCAAAGATTTCCCAGACCCAGGAAAGATTCCTAGATTTGGGGGACTGCAGTTGGTATAACTGTTAGATTTATCACAACAAATTTTTCATCAGAAACTTTCATTAAAATGAAAGCATACATTAAGGTCATCTCAGGACACCCCGTCTCAGAGGACAGGGTGATAAAGAGTAGTTTAGTTAAATTTGGTGGTGTGGGAAGGCCGAGAACGTGGCATTTGAGGCCCAAATATTGGAAAGAAGCCCACTGTGGCAGATCCAGGGAATTCATCATCCGAGGAGAGGGAGTGAACAGTTACAACAGTCCCTTTGTCTTCCCAGATTTTTATCTTTTTGTTTTGTTTTTCTAAACAGGATCTCACTCTCTCATCCAGGCTAAAGTGCAGTGGTGTAATCACGGCTCACTGTAGCCTCAAACTCCTGGGCACAAGCAATCCTCCCACCTCAGCCTCCCGAGTAGCCATGACCACAGGCATGTACCACCATGCCCGGCTAATTTTTTATTTTTTGTAGAGACAAGATCTCACTATGTTGCCCAGGCTGGTCTCAAACCCCTGAGCTCAAGCACTGCTCCTGCCTCAGCCTCCCAAATTGCTGAGATTACAGGTGTGAGCCACCATGCCTAGCTCTTCCCAGATTTTTAAGGTAAATTTGTTGTCTATGATTTCACCATCAAGAATCATATTTTGAGAACTCATAAGATAATGTGGCAATGTGATGAGGTAGTTGGGAAAAGTTATACAGAAATTTATGAGTCATAATGGTCCCAGACTTCAAGGAGCTTATCTTTCAGGAATTTCACTAATTTTTTTTATTTTTTATTTTTTATCTTTTATTTTTATTTTTATTTTTAGAGATGGAGTCTCGCTCTGTCGCCCAGGTGGGAGTGCAGTGGCATGATCTCGGCTCACTGCAAGCCCCGCCTCCTGGGTTCACGCCATTCTCCTGCCTCAGCCTCCCTAGTAGCTGGGACTACAATGGCCCACCACCACGCCTGGCTTTTTCTTTTTTCCTAGTATTTTTAGTAGAGACATGGTTTCACTGTGTTAGCCAGGATGGTCTCCATCTCCTGACCTCATGATCTGTCAGCCTCGGCCTCCCAAAGTGCTGTGATTACAGGTATGAGCCACCACGCCCGGCCTATTTCACTAGTTTTTAAAACACATGTTTATTTAGTGCCTACTGTGTACTAGGCACCCTACTAGGTACAGGGCATGTGGCAAAACACAGAAAAGATGAGGCTCTGGTTCTCACAGAGCTTACACTCTATGATGAACAGACTCACGTGAAACAAAGGCACATTGGGTAGCAATAAGTGTTAATTTGAAAATAAAAGAGGACAGGGTAATGGAGAGCAGTTCAGTTAAACTGGCTGGTGAGGGAAGACTAAGAAGGTGACTTTTGAGGCCCAAATATTGGGAAGAAGCCGCCTGTGGAAGATCCAGGGAATTCATCATCCAGGGAGGGGGATTGAACAGTTAGAACGGCAGCTTCAAAGCTTGCCATGCTCATGGAACAGAAAGATCTCAAGGCTGGGTGCGGTGGCTCATGCCTAGAATCCTGGCACGTTGGGAGGCCAAGGGGGGAGGCTCACTTGAGTCCAGGAGTTTGAGATCAGCCTGAACAACGTGGTGAAACCCCATCTCTACAAAAAATACAAAAATTAGCCAGGCTTAACGGCCTATGCCTGTGGAACCAGTTACTGAGGAAGCTGAGGTGGGAGGATTGATTGAAAGTATGGCTGGGACTTGGTGAGCAGGGGAGGGGTCATCCGGTCAGAGAGAGGACCAGAAACCTGATCATGTAGAACCTTGAAGGACAGATTTTATGCTAAACGCAAAGGAAAGATGTGGAAGGATTTTACACAGAGGAGTGATATTATCTGATTTGTATTTTAAAATATTACTCTGGCTACCACGTGGAGAATGGATTATATAAGGTGGCTATAACTGTAATTCCAGTAAGAGGTGATAGTGTCTTGGATGAAGACAGAGATGGAGAGAAGCAGACAGATTTGGGATATTCTGGATGTGGGGTGGATCGCACTGGGTGTATTCAGTGTTGGGGGCTGAGGGGATGGGTGGTCTGCAGACTACCAGCTGAGGCCTGTCGCAGAGTTATTTGCCAGATAAGGAAAGTCTGGAGAGTAGTAGGTTGGGCTGGGGAAGCAAAGATTTGCCTTGGGGCATGTTCACTTGGAAATGCATATTAAATGTCCAAATTCAAAGTGAAGGAGGCAGCTGGTTAAGAAGGAAGGTTGGGACTAGAAGTATAAATTTGGAAGATATCAGCATAGAGTGGGACAGGAGCCAGTTGAAGTGGGATGAAGAGAGAATGAGAGGTGAGAAATGAAGACAGTGGCTACAGACTTTTTAGAAGATGACTTGCTATAAATGGAGAATAGAGAAATAGGGTTGCAGGAACATGTGGGATCAAGGACAGGTTTTTTTTAAAAATAGTTCCTTTTTTCTATAAGATGAGAGTACTGAGCTGTATTTTTAGGCTGATGGGAATGATACAGTACTGAGGGCAAAATGATAGTCTGAGAAGAGTCTTAAGGGGTTACCTATTCTATTCCCTCCAAACACAGATGCAAAGAAAGAAGACAATTTGGAAAACTAAAAGCATAGCTTACCATCTGAATATATGCTATTGCAGGCATTGGGAAAGAGTGGGACAGAAAGAGAAGACAGGCATGAAGAGAAGAATTAGAGAGGGCAAGAGAAGAAGGAAATACGGTTAAAAAAATAGTAGAGTCAAAAAATATACCTATGGCACTTGGGAAGGGGGGGCTGAGGAATGAATTATGCCTCCCTTATAGAGACAAATATCGCCAGGAGACAACATCACTTACATTGTCCACTGAAATCTCTCAGGCCTGGCAAGGGCAACAGTTAAGAATGGCGCTACTTCTGCCCCTTGCTGCAGGGGAGCAAGTCACAGAACTGCCCTGTGTTCAGTTTCTTCCCCTGAAACATGGGCTTAGGACAGCTGACCTCACCGGGTTAGTGTGTGAATTAAATAAGAGCATCCTTTTAAAGTGTGTGGCTCACTGAGTATCATCGTGAGCATTTTTTTTTTTTTTTTTTTGGAGACTGTCTTACTCTGTCACCCAGGATGGAGTGCAGTGACACAATCTTGGCCCACTGCAACCTCTGTCTCTCAGTTCAAGCAATCTCCCTGCCTCGGCCTCCTGAGTAGCTGAGACTACAGGCATGTGCCACCATACTTGGCTAACTTTTTTGCACTTTTAGTAGAGATGGGGTTTGGTCATGTTGGCCAGGGTAGTCTTGAACTCCTGACCTCAGCCTGACTGACTTCTCCTCGGCCTCCCAAAGTGCTGGGATTACAGGCATGAACCACCGTGCCCAGCCTATTATGAGCATTCTGAGCCTTCAGGCAAATGCTTCTCTAAGTTCCTTGAGGTCAGGGGACATGTGTTATTGTTTTTGAACTTTCCACAACACCTAATGTGTAGTCTTAATTTTAAGTGAATTTTGAATGCTTGTCTTTTTCCCCCTTTTCTTTCCCTTTCTTTTTACTGTTCCAAACCCTACATCTCATTTCCAGCTTCCTGCCCAAAGAAGCCTCCCTCAAAACCAACCTGCCCTTTACCTCATGCTGCTCACTACCTTATCTCATTTCCCTTCACACTTGTATCTTCAGTCTATAGAGTGTTCTGTTGGATATAGAATTATTGAAAGTCAGCATGAGGTGGAGCATTAACTTTATTCTGTCTTCCCTTGCAAAACAAGAAAGACATTAAGTATGATCAATGTCTTAATCTGTTTTGTGGTGCTGTAACAGAATACCAAAGACTGAGTAATTTATAATGAAAAGAAATTGATTTGGCTCATGGTTCTAGAGGTTGAAAAGTCCAAGATCAAGGCACTGAATGGTGAGGGCCTTCTTGCTGAGTCATCCCATGGCAGAAGGTGCAAGGGCAGGAACACATATGAGAGAGAGAGAGAGAGAACACGACAGAGACAGAGAAAGTTAGAGAGAGAGTCAGAGAGAGACAGAGAGAGTCAAACTCACTTTTATAATGAGCCCACTCTTAGATAATGACATATTCATGAGAGCAGAGACCTCATGACCTAAGCACCTCCCATTAGGCTTCGCCTCTGAACACTGTTGCATTGGGGATTACGTTTCAACACATGAACTTTGGGGGGCATATTCAATTACCTTGATTAAAGATGAAAGTCTACACCAACATTAAATTTACCTTTTTATAATTTCTCTTCTTGATCTCATTGATGAACTCCATAAAGATTGGTTCCCAGGATGCTCTTCTACCCAAGACAGCAGCTTGATGCTATATCTTTGCCCATTTCGTCTGTGTGTGTGTGTGTGTGTGTGTGTGTGTGTGTGTGTGAGAGAGAGAGAGAGAGAGAGAGAGAAAGAGAGAGAGAGACCTCTCTCATCAAAATGTAAACTCCCTAAGGACAGAGACTGTGCCTAGTTCTTTTAAAAAAAAAGTTTTACTATGAAATATTTTGGCCAGAGGAAAAAACATAAATAAAAATAAAATACACAAATGTGTACACTCCATCCAGTTTAAAATATGACTTATGCAATCGTAGCTGTCTGTGTTCCTTCCCTCCCTGTTGGTAATCTCTATGTTGAATTTGGTTGTTATCATTCCTATGCAGAATTTTTTCTCTTGACTGTAGGAGTCCATATCAGTCTGCTTTCCTGGGGTTTCTGATGTGAGCACACAGTAGGGTCTCTGTGAAAGCTTTTTAGTAAGTGACACTTGGTTTCTTAAAATAGCAACTGTGTCTTTTTTCCCTTTTGTGTTACTCTTCCCTAAGTCTTCCATATAAGTAGGCAATGTGGAGGATAAAATAGGTGCTTAATTGTTGTTGCTCTATATAAAACCTGTAACATCAATTATGTAGTATATGCCCCTAATTGAGACAGAAAGTAATATTGCAAAGTTGGGTAATAAATTCATGTTTGTAAGCAGGGAAAGGGAGATTGTTATCGGGAACCCTGCCAGTTGCCATTTGTGGGTACTCAGTACCATATCTGCCTTTCTGGGCTCTTGTCTTTTTCTACAGGAGGACAAACTTGGAAACTACATTTCCTTGATCTTGCCAACAGTATTCAGCCCAGACTCCACCAATGAGAGGCACTTGCATGAGATTTGGTAGGGAAGAGAAGGAGAAGCCATTGTTTTCTCAGGGCAGCAGCAGATGGCTGACATGGAATTTTGCCTAAAACTTTTGGGTGTTCTCCTGAAAATACTCCAACTGGCTCTACAGGCAGCTGAGAGCAATGGCAGTGGCTTCCTTGCGATTCCTGCACTACCAGATTTCCTGAAAGAGGTGTCCCGATCACTACCACTCTTGCAGCTTTCCTAGAGTTGTTTAAGCCTCTAATTCCCTGCATAAGCCTCCTTCTATCTGAGATACCTAGAGGGGTATCTATTTTTCTGACGGTACCATAGTAGATAAAAGGACCTAGTCTGCAAACTTCCATTGGAAATTCTAGGAGAGTGAAACTTGACGCAGAGGTCCCCTATGTCCCTTAGAGCAGTTGAAATGGTACCTTTGGAACTGATGGTTCTTGACTTTGGGGATTGGGAGCTTTTTCAAGTAGTCACCCAAACCTGTGCTTGTTGGATCTAAGAAAATAGAGTTCATGTATGAAATGAAAACAATTAACATTGAATCTATAAAGCTGTACGATCTACCGAGACAAAAGAAATGGGATAGGAAAAGTTCGTTTAATGTTTTACTACACATGAGAAACTGCATAAAATGTGAGAGCACACAAGAAACAGACAACAGAGCAGAGAACTAAGTGGTGGTTATGGTTTGAATGATGGTGTTCCCTCCAAATGTCATGTTGAAACTTGATCCTTATTGTGGTGACTTTAAAGACATGGGGCCTTTTAGGAGGTAATCAGGTCATGAGGGTTCTTCCCTCATGAATGGGATTAAGGTCTTTATAAAAGAGGCTTCACACAGAGCTTGGCCCTTTCTTGCCCTCTGTCCCTGTCCCACACGAGGACACACTGTTCCTCCTCTCCAGAGGATGCAGCAACAAGGTACCAGCTTGGAAGCAGAGATCAGGCCCTTACCAGACACCAAACCTGCTTATGCCTTGATCTGGGACTTCCCAGCCAACAGAACCATGAGAAATAAATTTGTATTGTTTGTGAATGACCCGGTCTATGGTATTTTGCACAAATGAACTAAGATAGTGGCTAAAGGGGAGGGGTTGGGGGAGGACTTGCTTTCCACTGTATATGCTCCTGTAGCTTCTGAATTTTATACTGTGTGCATGTAGTATCTACTCTGAAATGACATTAATGTTTAATAATGAGTTGCATACCATTTTATAATCATCATATTTTCAAAAACCACAAACTCTGACAATATAAAATGTTGAACATGGAACAAGGAAATGAGAGTTTACGCCTGCTGTTTGTGGGAGTCTGTAGAACTACTTACCAGGGGCTGTGGATGAACGTCAATCTGGTAATATCTAGTAAAGTTGAAAATGCACAAACCCCATGGTCAGCAATTTCTCTTCTGTGTATAGATGATGGAGAAACACTCATGCATCAGGAGAAAAGTACAAAGATGTTTATTCCAGCATTGTTTATAATAGGAAAATTGGAATTATAAAAATATAAAATATTTATAATTGGAATTATAAAAATATAAAAATAGTCATTAATAGGAGAATAAATGAAATAAGATATAATAAAACAATTAAGACAAATGGCCTAGCTCTATAAATATCAACATGGATAGTTCTCAAAAGTGTAGTTTCGGCTGGGCGCAGTGACTCATGCCTGTAATCCCAGCACTTTGGGAGGCCGAGGCAGGTGGATTACTTGAGGCCAGGAGTTTGAGACCAGCCTGGCCAACATGTTGAAATCCCGTCTTTACTATAAATACAAAAATTAGCTGGGCATGGTGGTGCACACCTGTAATCCCAGCTACTCAGGAGGCTGAGGCATGAGAATTTCTTGAACCTGGGAGGCGGAGGTCGCAGTGAGTGGAGACTGCGCCACTGCACTCCAGCCTGGGTTGACATAGAGAGACGTGATCTCAAAAAAAAAAAAAAGTGTAGTTAAAAAGAAAGGGTTGGGGGGGTGCAGGTGCTGTGGCTCACACCTGTAATCCCAGCACTTTGGGAGGCCAAGGCAGGCGAATCACTTGAGGTTATGAATTTGAGACCAGTCTGGCCAACATAGCAAAACCCTGTCTCTACTAACAGTACAAAAAATTAGCTGGGCATGGTGGTGTATGACTGTAGTCCCTGCTACTCAGGAGACTGAGGTGAAAGAATCGCTTGAACTTGGGAGGTAGAGGTTGCAGTGAGTTGAGATCACGCCACTGCACTCCAGCCTGGGAGACAGAGTGAGACTCTGTCTAAAAAAAAAAAAAAAAAAAGGGTTTGGGAGCTGCTGAATGATATATATAGTATAGCAGCATTTAGATAAATTCGAAAACACATACTAACAGTAAAGTATCAAAAATGGACTAGAAGGGTTCATACCTAGTTAGGTTCATACCTAATTCACTCTCTGCTAAGAGACAGAGGAGACAGGTTGTGACAGAAACCAAAAGAAACCTCATCTTTAGTATTCTGTCTTTCCAAAAAAAAAAAAAAAATCTGAAGCAAAATGATAAAATCTCCTCTTTTGAAAATTCTGGTGTAGATTTCTATTACTGTCTGTACTTTTCTATGGTACTCTTCAAAATAACACTTTATATTCCCTGCTCTCCCGCTCCTTCCCCAACCCACTTCAGTTTCGACTGAGCCCTGTATCAGTCTGGAACCCAGCAGGAAAGAAAAGGCACACTTAAATTGAGTAATTTTTTTTTTAGACAGGATCTCACTCTGTCACCCAGACTGAAGTGCAGTGGCACCATCACGGCTCACTGCAGCCTTGATCTCCCAGGCTCCAGCAATCCTCCCACCTCAGCCTCCGGAATAGCTGAGACTGTTACAGGTGCGTGCCATCACACCTGGCTATTTTTATTATTTTTAAAAAAATTTTTGTAGAGATGGTGTCTCCCTATCTTGTCTAGGCTGGTCTCGAACTCCTGGGCTCAAGTGAGCCTCTCACCTTGGTCTCCCAAAGTGCTGGGATTACAGGCATGAGCCACTGTGCCCAGACTACATTGAGTAATTTGAGGAGAGTTTAGTAGAAGGTCTATTTACAAAGATGCTGACACGATAGAGAAAAGTCAAAAGAATAGTGTGGCACTGCAGGGGCTGGTAACAGGAGGAAGCTGTCACTACCCCAGGCCTGCAGGAAAAGGGGGAAGAGGCTTTACAGGGGGCGCCGTGTGAAGACAGCCACCCAACAGGAATGGTAGCTTTCATCATGGAATGCAGCCAGCCCGGGGAACCCTCACCTCAAGGAAGCAAGGCGAATGGGTACCTCATCCTTTCCCTCCTCCTTCCCTCTCGCGTCCTGCCAGTATTCTCCACTGGCCAAGCCCAGACAGAATCCAGAAAACCAGGGAATCTGCTGACACTGCCCATCCAGGTCAGCATCCTAGAGCTCAGAGCAGGAACAGACTGAAGTTGCCCAGCTCAGGCCACCACCTCTCACAATGTTTGCCAATGCCCTGTAATTGTCAAATCCAGGAGATGCTTCAGATTTTTTAAAAATGTAGCTTCTTGGTTACTTTATTTATTTATTTAATTTATTTATTTGAGACGGAGTTTCACTCTGTCGCCCAGGCTGTGGTGCATTGGCACAATCTCGGCTCACTGCAACCTCTGTGTCCCGGGTTCAAGCAATTCTCCTGCCTCAGCCTCCCGAGTAGCTGGGTTTACAAGTATGCACCACCATACCCAGCTAATTTTTGTATGTTTAGTAGAGATGGGGTTTCACCATATTGGCCAGGCTAGTCTCAACTCCTGACTTCAGGTGATCCACCCACCTCAACCTTCCAAAATACTGGGATTATAGGCGTGAGCCACTGCACCTGGCCCTTGGTTACATTTTACCACTGACCTCTTCCCCCTTTATACCTGCTCCTCTAGTTTCCCACTAATTCAAATGGCTGCTTTTAGTCATAGTCACTGGAAATTCTTTTTCTCCCCCCTCTTCAGTGCTAGAATTCTCCAGGTTTCCATTTTTGCCCCGATTTTCCCAGTAATTCATTCCTATGCATTTAACTTCCAACTCTTTGCTGATAAAGACTAAAATCTGTATTTCCAGGCAAGATTCCTCCTCTCAATTCCAGACTTACTTATTGATAACAATGTGCACCTGTCTCAGAGGCCGCTCCGTCAGCATCACACAGCCAATCACACCACCTTCACCTGTAGACCTCTCCTGCCTATGGAATGGCCCTGCCACCAACCAAGCAGAAACCTGGAAATCTCCTTCCTCCTGCTGTTCCTTCTACATATTATCCAGTTCTCCTTCCCTTGAAGTGGGGGCTGGCCAAAAGAGTTCAACCAAGCAAGGAAACGGCAAGCTATTAACTGCATTCTTGTCCTAGAAGAATGACAGAGCTGGGCTAATGAGACCAGAGCCAGAGTATCAACTGGTTACCAGTCCTTCTCAAACATGATGAGCATTAGAATTTTCTGGACAGCTTTTTTAAAAACAAACAAACAAAAAACAAAAACAACAACAACAATAACAACAAAAAAGTACCTCGACTCCACCTGAAACCAATGAATCCAAAAACCTGGCGTTATGGGCTATACTGTATTTTCCCAAAATTCACATGTGGAAGGCCTAATTTCCAATGTGACTATAATTGGAAATAGGGCTGTTAAAGAGATAATTAAGGTTAAATGAGATCATAAGAGTAGCACCCTAATTTGATGGGACTGATGTCATTATCAGAAGAGGAGGAGAACACGAGAGCACTCTTTTGTTCTCTTTCTTTGTACATACACAGAGAAAAGACCACTTAAAGACACAGAGAGAGGCTGGGCGCGGTGGCTCATGCCTGTAATCCCAGCACTTTGGGAGGCTGAGGCGGGCGAATCACGAGGTCAAGAGATTGAGACAATCCTGGCCAACACGGCGAAACCCTGTCTCTACTAAAAATATAAAAATTAGCTGGGCATGGCGGCACGTGCCTGAAATCCCAGCTACTCGGGAGGCTGAGGCAGGAGAATCGCTTGAACCTGGGAGGCAGATGTTGCAGTGAGCCAAGATCATGCCACTGCACTCCAGCCTGGCGACAGAGTGAGACTCCGTCTCGAAACAAAAAAAGACACAGAGAGAAAGTGGTCATTTGCAAACCAAAGAGAGAGGCCACACCAGAAACAAGCCTTGACAGCACCTTCATTTTGGGCTTGTAACCTCCAGAACAGTGGGGAAAGAAATCTGTTGTTTAAGCCACCCAGTCTGCAGTATTTTGCTACAGCAGCCCTAGCCGACTAATACATGGGTCTGGGCAGGGACGTTTTAAATAAACACCCCGGCTGATTCTAATGTACAGCCAGGCTGTAGAAGCACTGAGAAAGCCAGAAATCTGGAGACTCCTATAGTAAGACAAACGTGAGCAGGGGTGACAAACCAGGGAAGCCAGGAAGGAGGAACAGCCACCCAGATGGAGGGCAAACCTTGAGGATGCCTTTGGCATCTCCAGGCAGATTCAGCTCAGGCTTCTGCTGGTATGCTGGAATAACTAAGCAGCATCCACTCCTGAGAATCCCACCTCCTAAACATTTTCAACTCTGCCTTCTCCTCCTCATTAGCAGGAGCCCTCTCCTCCTACGCTCTAGTACAACGGTTGCCAAACTATGGCCCATGTGCCAAATCTGGCCTGCCACTTGTTTTTTTATTTTTATTTTTTAGAGAAAAGGTCTCTGTGTTACTCAGGCTAGAGTGCAGTGGTGCAATCACAGCTCATGACAGCCTCAAACTCCAGGGCTCAAGTAATCTACCCTCCTCAGCTTCCCAAGTAGTTGGAACTACAGGTGCACACCACCACATCCAGCTAATTATTTATTTGTTTGTTTATTTATTTATTTTTGTAGAGATGAGCTCTCACTCTGTTGCCCAGGCTGGTCTCAAATTCCTGCGCTCAGGCAATCCTCCCACCTTGGCCTCCCAAAGTGCTGGGATTACAGGCATGAGCCATTGAGCCTGGCCCCGCTTGTGTTTTAAATAAAGTTTTGTTGAAACACAGACATGCTTATTTGTTAATGTATTGTCTATGGCTGCTTCTGCACCACTATAGCAAAGTTGAGTATTTACAAAAGAAACCGTATGGCCCACCAAACCACAACTGTTTATTACTATCTGGCCCTTTACAGAAAAAGTTGACTGACCCCTGCTCTACTAGATGGCTATATTTTAATGGTGATTAGGCCAGAGAGCAGTCATTTATAACTTAGTGTCTCATTTGTCCAAAATAATAAAAATTCTTCATTGTGCCCAAGTCAGCATATATTGAGCACCTACTGTGTGCCAGACTCTAGGATAAGCAGTAGGGATACAACAGTGGACAGGAGAGGAGGAGTACTGCCCTCACATCCACCCAAAAGAGGTCTCTATCATGGCCCCTCACTTCAGAGGATGCTGCATTTTACAAATACACACAAAAATAAACTTATTAAAGAAGATAGCCAGGCACGGTGGCTCACACCTGTAATCCAGCACTATGGGAGGCCAAGGCAGGCAGATCACTTGAGGTCAGGAGTTTGAGACCATCCTGGCCAACATGGTGAAACCCTGTCTCTACTAAAAATACAACAATTAGCTGGGCGTGGTGGCGGGTGCCTGTAATCCCAGCTACTCGGGAGGCTGAGGCAGGAGAATCGCTTGAACCTGGGAGGTTCAATGAGCTGAGATCCGTGCCTTTGCACTCCAGCCTGGGTAACAGAGGGAGAGTCTGTCTCAAAAAAAAAAAAAAAAGAAGAAGAAGAAGACAGGGTGCCTCTGTCACTCGGGCACCATGCTCAGCACTGGCACAGCATAACCTGTAACTTGAAACAACTACTCTTGTGGCTAACACCATTCATGAGTCAGGAAAATGCTTCCCTCCGTCCCTTGCAGTGTGTCCTCAAACAAAAGATGGCCATGTCAGAATACCACAAAGGCTTCTGGATTGTGCCGCTGCTGATGTTGGAAGAAGACATTTCTTTGGCAAGGAAGGAGGATTTCATCAGAGGAACGACTTAGGTAAGAGAAAAGACAAGTAAGTTGTCCAACCTTTCCTCGTGGCATGAATGCAATAGATTGTCACGAAACAAGGTATGATTTCCCATCGGGACTAAGCATCCATTTTCTTGCTTCTCTTAGTATTCTTTCAATTTGTAGTTCCAAGGGTACTTATCAAGTAGCATGATGTTAACTATATTAAACAAATCATATTATATTTGTGCCTATGTCGGTCTAGATAGAGCATATGAAATGATACCAATTCTTTATATTGTCAACTAATAGACATTGCATAGAATTGGAATCCTTTTATTTACATATATATTTAATAAGGTTTCATTAAATGTTCAAAGTTAAAAATTTAGCTTGAATCATTTTGATTTAAATTTTTCACTTAATTATATTTTTATTTTGCCTTTTAATTTTAATATAGGGTTTTGATTTAGGAGAAAACATATATAAAGTAAATATTCATATTTTGCTTTTTTTACTTTGATTTACTTTTTTGAAAATACATCCAAATTTTGTGTACTTTTAATGCAATTACTTTTATTCCTAATCCTTTAGATTATTACTAGCAATTGAACACACATTATGTGAAAATCTATATTATAATAAC
Source organism: Piliocolobus tephrosceles (assembly GCF_002776525.5). Taxonomy (NCBI): domain Eukaryota; kingdom Metazoa; phylum Chordata; class Mammalia; order Primates; family Cercopithecidae; genus Piliocolobus; species Piliocolobus tephrosceles. The sequence continues at coordinate 56,773,686 of NC_045449.1, read as the reverse complement.
ATAGTGATTTTTGCCAAAATAAAGAAAAGAGTGAATGTTACAGAATAAACATACAGATAGATATAAAATATTAGAACACCTGGACATTCATAATAACAATTAAATTATCTTTAATATTTTGCCAACTTTTAGTCACATACAAATCATAGCTTTACATGTATTTTTCACTACCTATGAAGGAATACTTCTTAGGCTGAGAGTATAAAGGTATTTAATTGAACTGTTTGTTAGTTTGTTTTATAACATTTAAATATTTAGACAAATGGAAATTCCTTGTAGACAAAGGACAGACAGAATTTAAAGTCACCCCTCTGAGGTTCACCTGAGACAATGCATACCTGATGGCTCCTTCTGCCCTACTGTTTATGTAAAAAATGCAACCTTTTGTCTCTTACCTGCTGCTAACTGGGTAGCCCCCACTTTGGCTTGTCCCACATTACTGAACCCAACCAATGTACATCTTACACACATTGATTGATGTCCCATGTCTCCTAAAATGTGTAAAAGCAAGCTGTACCCCAACCACCTTGGGCACACATGGTCAGGATCTCCTGAGGCTGTGTCATGGCATGTCCTTAACCTTGGCAAAACAAACTTTCTAAATTGACTGAGACCCGTCTCAGATATTTTGGGTTTACAACCCAGCCTCTGTCCTCAAGGAACTTACAATCTAGTGGGGATACAGACTTGTCTAACTAAGCAGACCACTGTAATTACTGCTGTGATTCAACAATGGAGTGCTATGAGAACATACACAGGGGATAGGGTGTGGTCAGGGAGGGCTTCCTGGAAGAAGTTATTTCCAGTCTAAAGGCTGAAGGGTAAGTAGGCATTAACCAAGTGAAGGGAAGGAAGGTGTGAACGTGGAGAAAGGACTTAAGAAGAGGAGAGGCAGAAGAAATAGTATATGGAGGGTCGGCTAAGTTTTCTATTCAACTTTGTTGTTGTAGCACAAAAGCAGTCACAGATAACCTATTAATGAATGGGGTTGGATGGGTGCCAGTAAAACTTAATTCACAAAACAGAGCAGGGCTGAAGATGGCAATCTGTCAACTCTTTGAGAAATGGGAAGGCCCAGAGTTAGGAGAGAACACACTTGAGGGGCTGACGGTCAATGAATATGGCTGATGCACAGAGGATGAGGTGGGAGCAGGGAGTACTGAGTCCGGGGAGCTCAGAACAAGGCTACAGGGAAAAGAACAGAGAAGTCTGGACACTGAGGCCTGAGAGGTCGCTGCTGTAAGCATCTTTGACTAGGATAGCAGTGGGCAGGGGAGAAAAGTGAGTGGTTTGGAGATACTCAGTAAGTGCCAGTGCAGAGGAAGAGAGAGATCAAGGCTAACTCTTTTTTTTTTTTCATTGAGATGGAGTCTCACCCTGTTGCCCAGGCTGGAGTGCAGTGGCACGATCTCGGCTCACTGCAACCTCTGCCTCGCAGCTTCAAGCCATTCTCCTGCCCCAGCCTCCAGTGTAGCTGGGATTACAGGTGCCTGCCACCACACCTGGCTAACTTTTATATTTTTAGTAGAGACGGGGTTTCACCATGTCGGCCAGGCTGGTTTCAGATTCCTGACCTCGAGTGATCCATCCACCTCAACCTCACAAAGTGCTGGGATTACAGACGTGAGCCACCGCCCTGGCCAAAGGTTAACTGTTTTTTTTGGAGATGGAGTCTCGTTCTGTCGCCCATGCTGGAGTACAATGGCACAATCTCGGCTCACTGCAACCTCTGCCTCCCGGGTTCAAGCAATTCTTTTGCCTCAGCTTCCCAAGTCACTGGGATTACAGACACCTGCCACCACGCCTGGCTAATTTTTGTATTTTTTAGTAGAGACGGGGTTTCACCATGTTAATCAGACTGGTCTTGAACTCCTGACTTCAAGTGATCCACCCACCTCAGTCTCCCAAAATGCTGGGATTACAGGAGTAAACCACCACGCCCAGCCTAACCCTTAAATTCACAGCAGGGAGTAGCTAGATGGTGCTGGGGGAAACAGATGTAAGATGAGGGTTGTGAGTAGGTGATAGGATCTATTCCCCAACGTGCTCTATTCAGTGCCTGCACACACACTTGGCTACGCATGTGCAGATATTTTTGTCAGAAATGTGCCTGGCAGTTCCTATGAAAGGACAATCTATAAATCCGGCGAAAGTCAGAGGGGAACTGAACATGCAGAGCTAAATACCTTTGTAATGACAATCCTAGGGAATAATTGCTATCGACAGATTTTCTCTAGCCTATGGGGACTGCAGGCTTTAGTTACTCTGGTTTCCTTTTATTCACAAGGACCCAGTATCTGTTGGTAACAACAGCCAACTTGGTCAGGAAAGACAACTTCATCAAGGCAGCAATCTGGTCAACCAGATGGGTTGGCACTTCAGACATCACATGTCCCAGTATGCAGGATTTGCTGCTGGCTCGGGGTGGGGGGTGGGTGGATGATGTTCCTACAGTCCCTCAACCACAGCCACCCATGGAGCGGCATCCTGTGTGAGATGAGGGTGCACCGGAGTGGGGTTGGGAGCAAGCTCTGAGCACCCCTTGACACACACCTCACGGGGTTGAGTGAGCTGTAGGCATTGTTGATCTATCAAGCCAGAACCAGGATAGTGTGTGCATTTCTGAAACAACAGAGAGATTCTCAGGATGTGACTATGGGCCTACAGCATTTGTTATCAGTCACCAGTACACTTCGTAGAAGACCTGCCTTAGCACAAATGCTGCTGGAACTGTCTGAGGTGCAGCAGGAAGCAGGTGCTGTGTGGTGCCTCCCAGGGTTCCACCTGCAGCTTCAGACACCTCCGTCACCTCACCTGGATGGCGGCCTCCCTCATCCCCTTCTTGCCCCTTCCAATCTGTTATCCACCAGGCTGTCTGAGTGACCTTTTTAAAATGTAAAGTAGATCATGTCACTCCCCTGCTAAAAGCCTTAAATAGTTTCCCATTGCGTTTAGGAGAAAATCCAAACCCCACACCATGACCTACAAGCCTACTGCTCTGGTCCAGTTCTTCCTCTCTGGCTTCTCTCCTCTAGATCCCTCTAGCTCGATCATCATGGCTTTCTCTGGGTCCTCCCAATATCCCAAGCCTCTTCCCACTTTAGGGTCTTTATTGTTCCTTTATTCTAGAAAGCTTTCTGCATTCTCCACCCCTAATGTAGCTGGCTCCTTCTTACGTTTCAGATTCCGCTTAAAAGTCAGCTCCTCAGAGGGGCCTTAACTGATTAGGGTTATTAGTTCATTCTCGCATTGCTAGAAAGAACTACCTGAGACTGGGTAATTTATAAAGAAAAAAAGGTTTAATTGGTTCTGTGGTTCCACAGGCTGTACAGGAAGCATGACTGGGAAGGCCTCAGGAAACTTACAATCATGGCAAAAGCAGGAAGAAGAAAGCGAAATGAAAGGTGCTATACACTTTTAAACAACCAGATCTCAGGACGACTCACTATTTGAGAACAGCAAGGGAGAAATCCGCCCCCATGATCCCATCGCCTCCTACCAGGCCTCTCCTCCAACACTGGGGATTACAGTTCATCATGGAGGAGGACACAAATCCAAACCATATTACCAGGCTAGGTTGGATTTTCCTTTCTTCTTCTGGCATAGTGCCATGTTCTTTTTTTTTCAAATAAAAAAAGATGTGATTTATAAGTTCACAATTATTTATGTGTTTGTTTATTGTCATCTTCCCTTACTAGACTGTAAGTTCCTCTGAGGCAAGACCATAATTTGTTCACTACTATATTCCCAGAGACTAGCATAGTACCTGACACGCATGCTCAATAGATGTTTGTTGAGTCAATACATGAGCAAATGGAAATCATTCAACTGATCCATCATTGATGGATCCATTCAAAAACATATATACACACACACACACACACACATACACACACACACATATATATATAGCTGTGTGCAAATATATAATTTCTGTTCTAGTCATCGAGTGGCTTAAAATAATTTATTATTATCTCTTATCGTTCTGTGTGTTCAGTCTTCCAAGTTGGGTAGTTTTCTTGTGATATCTCATGTGGTTGTGGACAATGGCTGCTGGGGTTTGGGGCTGGAAGCATCTGAAGTGACAGTCGATGCTGGCTGTCAACCGAGAGCACAGTTGGGCTGTCAACTAGAGCGCCTACACATGGACTCTCCATGTTGGGCTGTGCACAGGCTGGTGGCTAGGTTCTAGTGGGCGTGTCCCAAGAGCAAGAAGTTTTGTCTAGGAGACCCAGACAGGGGATGCAAGACTTCCTATAATCTAGCCTCAGAAGTCACACAGTATCATTTAAGCCTTATTCTATTAGTCACAAGTAAGTCACAAGGCAGCCCATACTCAAAGGGAGGAAGTTTTGAGAGCTGAAGCCAGCTGGACTTCCTGGGTGGAGTGGGGACTTGGAGCACTTTTCTGTCTTACAAGAGGTTTGCAAAATGCACCAATCAGTGCTCTGTAAAAACACACCAATCAGCGCTCTGTAGCTAGCTAGAGGTTTGTAAAATGGACCAACCAGCGCTCTGTAAAATGGACCAATTAGCACTCGATAAAATGGACCAATCAGCAGGACATGGGTGGGGACAAATAAAGGAATAAAAGTTGGCCACACCCTACCCAGCCATCTAAGGTAACTGGCTGGGGTCGTCTTCTGCACCGTGGAAGCTTTGTTCTTTCGTTCTTCACAATAAATCTTGCTGCTGCTGCTCACTCCTTGAGTCAGTCCCATCTTTAAGAGCTGTAACACTCACTGTGGAGGTCCGCAGCTCCATTCGTGAAGTCAGTGAGACCACAAACCCACCAGAAGGAACCAACCCCAGACAGTTTGGCAAGGCACAAATACTAACACTGGAAGGGGAAGGCGTGGTTCACTGGGCCCATGATCTTTGGATACTAGCTATCAACTATCTCTTAAAGCATGGTTTTGTAGATGGTTCTATTCCTAGTTGAAATTCCTTTATTTCTTAGGCCAGTGCCCAAATCCTCTATAATTTGTGTCCTTTATTGCAATGACACTTGTGGGTAAAGGTGGAACAAGTCTTCCCCAAGTCTTCAGAGGGCTGAAATTTAGTTGTTCGATTACCAGTGACTCCAATGGTCCACATTTTGGATGGTGACTTTTTGTGGGAGGAGCAGTAGTGAAACAGAGGCCGGTGTGTCTGGTCATCATCCAGGAGTCGTGGTGCTCAGTGTTCATTACCGAGAGCAAGCGCTGACCCTGGCCGACACTCATGGCACTGAAATAACTGGCTTTAAGAGCCAAGACCAAGGAGAATTTAATTTGGGATAGTTTCAAGGGTAGACGATGCCAGCCCTGTCTCCGTTTTGCCTTGTAGCTAGTGTTTTTATCCAAATGTGAAATCTCTCTCTCTCTCTCCACCTCTCCTGCACTCCCACAAGCCCCCCTCCCAACCTCTTTCCAAATGTCCTTCCAGCTGCTATTTTCAATTCCAGCCTGAAGGCAAATGTTTCACTGTAGCAGAATTACTGTAAAATTCCTTCCTGTGCTCCCACAGATAATGGAACTCTGGATCCAAAGAACCTAGGACAATTCCCTAGAGAACTCCAGAAACCTACCACTTCAGAAATTGCCCAAAAGCAATCCCAAAAGACCGATCTAAGGAAACAGAACTATCATGAAAGGTTATCATCAGAGGGACAGGTCAAACAATATGATTATTTTTAATGGCACTGGCGGAATTTAGACATGTTTTCTTTGTTTTTTATGTATCAAGCCAGTTTCAAACCACCAAAGACAACTATGGGGCAGAAAATAATGTATGAAATTGGCTGATGGGCCTGTAAACATACAAACGGGGGATATAAAAAGCACTTCAGCGGGCATTGTATAAACAAGGAGAAAACTGTATCCAAAAACAACCTGCAAAACTGCAGAGGAAGCAGCATCTTTGGAAAACAATGAGTCATAAATCTTTTTTTTCTCCTCTGATGGACAGACAATACAAAAAGGGACTAGCATGAATATTGATTAAGTGTTTCCACTACACTGCCGTTTCAGAATGTCTCATCCACTACACTGCCATTTCTGCATGTCTCATCCACTACACTGCCATTTCAGCATGTCTCAGGAAGTCCTGAGCATGGTCTGTGTGGCATTTAAGAAGTAAGGAATCCTCAAATTTAACACTTCTGGAAATGTGTGTGTTGTCTGGAAGCAGTGTTCCTCATTTCCAATTCAGTCCCTTCGTAAGTCAGCTATTGAAATACACATTTCACTGCAAATCCATTGGTTCAGTACTAAGGCAAGTTCAGATGGCCATCTTTATTGGATTCATGGAAAATTATATAAAAAGTTTGTTTATTGCCTAAGAGGAAAAATGAGTCCTTTCTAAGAAAAAGAAGCAAGCCAGAATTAATTTCCTTGAGAATCTAGTTATAAAAGCCGATGACAGCCAAATGTTTCCTGCAGAATCTCCCAGGGGTAGATGAGCAGAAAGGTAGAGACTTAGGACAGTAAATGTATACGTGTAGGGTAGATTTGGCCTCAGTTCTTCATCTCTTCTTTCTATATCTATTGCCATCTGACTGCAGCTCATCCCCAAAAGGGAAAAAGTGCATTTTCCTACCCTTTGACTCTGAGTTTGGCCATCTGATTTACTTGAGCCAAAGGAACATTCACATATGTAATGCAAATAGAGACTTAAAAAACATTTGCTCAATTGAACATGTACCCTTCCACCTCTGCCACTGCAAAGAGAAGACTGTGTCCAGGCTGGCTGGCTGGTCACAGGAGGGGAAGAGAGACATACAGAGCAGAGTTGCCCGGTCAGACTTAGTCTAGAAGAGAGCTCCAGCTGACAATGGATGCATGGAGCAAGCCTAGCCTAGATCAGCCAAACCCCAACCAATTTCTAGATGCATGAACTGTAGTAATGAGAGACTATAATGATGGTAGGTGACTATTGTTATATAATAATTAACCAATAGAGGTGTTATGGGATCATGTTGACTCCCCAGATCATTCCATAACCTCAGAATAGCTCTAATATCATAAGGGTTAATAACCACATGAATCTACAGAGACATTAGTGGATATCTGCATTATGGGTCCACTATTCCTATCCAAAAACCACAGAAAGCCTTCTCCATTCTAAGGAAAGATCCTCAGATTTTTTCTGAAAACTCTCACCGTGGTTTGAGTTACTCCAGAAGTTAACTCAGATGAGGGCCGGGCGCAGTGGCTCACGCCTGTAATCCCAGCAGTTTGGGAGGCTGAGGCGGGTGGATCACTTGAGATCAGGAGTTCAAGACCAGCCTGGCCAAAATGTGAAACCCTGTCCCTATTAAAAATACAAAAATCAGGCTGGGCGTGGTGGCTCATGCCTGTGAATCTAGCACTTTGGGAGGCCAAGGTAAGTGGATCACAAGGTCAGGAGTTCAAGACCAGCCTGACCGATATGGTGAAACCCCATCTCTACTAAAAATACAAAAATTGGCTGGGCACGGTGGCTCACACCTGTAATCCCAGCACTTTGGGAGGCTGAGGCGGGCGGATCACAAGGTCAGGAGATCGAGACCACGGTGAAACCCCGTCTCTACTAAAAATACAAAAAATTAGCCGGGCGTGGTGGCGGGTGCCTGTAGTCCCAGCTACTCAGGAGGCTGAGGCAGGAGAATGGCGTGAACCCAGGAGACGGAGCTTGCAGTGAGACGAGATTGCGCCCCAGCCTGGGCAACAGAGCGAGACTCTGTCTCAAAAAAAAATAAATAAATAAATACAAAAATTAGCTGGGTGTGGTGGTGCGCACATGTAGTCCCAGCTACTCGGGAGGCTGAAGCAGGAGAATCGCTTGAACTCGGGAGGCGGAGGCTGCAGTGAGCCGAGATTGTGCCACTGCACCCCAGCCTAGGCAACAGAGCAAGACTCTATCGCAAAAAAAAAAAAAAAAAAAATCAGCCATTTGTGGTGGCACACGCCTGTAGTCCCAGCTACTCAGGAAGTTGAGGCAGGAGAATCACTTGAACCTGGGAGGTGGAGGCTGCAGTGAGTCAAGACCACATTCCAGCCTCGGTGAGAGAGCAAGGCTCTTGTCTCAAAAAAAAAAAAAAAAAAAAAAAAAAAAAAAAAGAAGTTAATTCAGATGAAGAATCAAGTGCAAGCAGTTTAAGGGATGTAAGTTTGGAAGCGCATGATACAAGGGAGGGAAAGCAGACAGTACAGGAGGTGTTACCAAGCTAACCACAGCTATGGACAACTGGTGATCAGTCCCACTGTGGGAGTCTGAGCACCAGTATGGAATATACTCAGCATAGGCTGCTCTGAGGGATGGGGAGCTTGGGTATTTCTTTACTCCTGCCAGTCATTGACTACGGGCTGCCCTGGGGGAATGATCTCCAGGCACTTCCAGGATGCCACACTAGCAGCAGCCAGAGAGCACCCTCAGGCAGGGAAATGCAGCTTCCTACAATGGGAAGTCTGACATTCTGCAGCAGAAGTGGTAAGGCAAAGGGGTACGTGCAGGGTGCTGGTAGCACTTGCTACAACCCTGCTCTGGTGTAACCTCGGCTTGGGGAGCATAAAATCCTGGCAGCTTGGATGCCAGGCAGGACACGCACATACAGGTCAGATCTTTGGATCAGTGGGATACTATGTGCCCTGACAAGAGCCGTGAGCTCTTCCATGCCAACTTCCTTTCGTACATTTGCACATTTCCCTGTAGCTTCCCCAGTCCTTTCTCATATCCTCATACTGTTTATGGTGTCCACCCCACTGGGGTGAAAATGGGTGACAACACCCATGACTTGCTCTTGTTGCAGCTGCCCACAATCTGACAATTTAGATCCATCTGGTCTGTGAAGCAAGTAATACTCTCTGTGAAATTGGAGACACAGGGCCTGCAATCTTACACACAAACACAGGGTCAGGCTTCCCTCCGAAAGGCACAGCATCCAATGTGAGAAGTACAGTCAGACCTAACTCCACACAGTAGCTGTGGGTTTAAAAAGCTATGTATTTTCATCAGTGCTCCTCAAACTTTTTCATCAAACTTCCATTTTCAGTGGGAGAAGGTAGATCATGTATTCCTGCTCGTAGCTCAAAGTGGGATTATTTGAGTATAAAAATGTTTTATTCAACATTGAGTGTCATGGACATGGAGTTTTTGTCTACCAGGATCCTTTTCTAGAAGGAAAACAGTCCCCCTCACTGCATCATTGCTATGGGGCTGTCATTTATAATGGCTTTGGATCCTTGGTCACAGGGCTGGGCTGTAGATAGGAGGCAAGGTCAATCATGGTACTCCATGGGCAGCTGCCTCCAGCAGGGCCAACTGAAGTCTCTTTTTAATTTGTTATTTATTTATTTATTTAGAGACAGAGTCTTGCTCTGTGACCCAGGCTGGTATGCAATAGTAGGATCTCGGCTCACTGCAATCTCTATCTCCTGGGTTCAAGCCATTCACCTGCCTTGCCTCCTGAGTAGCTGGGATTACAGGCACCCGCCACCATGCCTGGCTAATTTTTGTATTTTCAGTAGAGATGAGGTTCACCATGTTGGCCAGGCTGGTCTCGAACTCCTGACCTCAGGTGATCTGCCCGCCTCGGCCTCCCAAAGTGCTGAGATTGCAGGTGTGAGCCACTACGCTCGGCCTGAAGTCTCTTTTTGAAAATTGGTGTATGAATATGAAGAGAAAGAAGTTGTTTTTCTTCTGTGGGGGTCTAAGCAAAGAGAATAAGGATCTGGAGTTGCCAGCAGTCAGTTTAACTAACTTGGAGAAAGCCTGCACACAGAATGAGGCCAAGCAGAGCAGAAAGACGGAAGAGCTACAGCTCTGACAACATCATTGGAACACCTATATCCAGCAATACCTGAAGCTTCATGGGCTTCCCAGACAAGTGAACCCCTCCAAAAAGATGGGGGGGGGGGGGGGGGGGGGGGGGGCAGCAGTTAATTCATTTGTAATTGGAAGCTTTATAAAGTGGTTGGTAAGACAGATATTCTAGAAAAAATGTGCCTTGTTTACCCTGTGGCTTCATACTTCCCCAGCACATATACCCTAGAAAAATACGAGGCTGGATTTAGAATCATGACCTCACGTCTTTATTTCAGAGATGCTTTAATTGCACCTTTGACTATTCTTCATATCAGCACAGAATCTGATCACTTTTGCTCTAAATTTCGTTGGCCCCTCCCCAACCTGATCCTCCCCAGCCACCTGCTCCTCCGCTGTTCCCCGTGGTGCCTAAAGGTCTGCTCCCATCCTCCTTGGGTCCCCTGCTCTCCCCTTGACATAGCTCTGTGTTCAGGCACCCTTCTTCCCTGCCTCCCCATCCCTACCTTGAAAAGTGAAACCCATGAGATGTTAGCCACTGAGGAGGGAAGCCTGGAACAGATTTCCGGGATCAAAACAGAGAGGACTATACCAAGGTGGCATGCCATTGCCAGAGCGGACTGCGAAGACTCCCTGCTATTGAAGCAGTGAGTTTGGTTTTCAGGAACAGAAGGCAAAGATAGGGTCCCAACCCTAACCCAACAACCACAGAACATTCCTCTTTTATTAAGAAACTGTGGGCCGGGTGCAGTGGCTCACACTTCTAATCCTAGCATTTTGGGAGGCCAAGGCGGGTGGATCACCTGAGGTCAGGAGTTCGAGACCAGCCTGGGCAACATGGTAAAACCCTGTCTCTATTACGAATACAAAAAAAAATTAGCTGGGCACGGTGGTGGGTGCCTGTAATCCCAGCTACTCAGGAGGCTGAGGCAGGAGAATCGCTTGAACCTGGGAGGCGGAGGTTGCAGTGAGCCAAGTTTGCGCCATTGCACTCCAGCCTGGGCAACAAGAATGAAACTGCATCAAAAAAAAAAAGAAAGAAAGAAAGAAAAAAGAAAAAGACACTATGGTACAAGTAGCACTAACACGCTCCCAAAACACACAAAAGAAGTAGCAGACTGGCCCTACTTTCCAGGCAATTTTAATTTACCCGAAGGATAAAGTAAAAATGTAGAGAACCATCACAAGGTAAAATAGAACCGAGTGCCTGGCAGAGCAGGAAAAAGGGTATGAGTAATCAGCAGATGAGGTAGAAGGGCTGAGTGAGGTGAGTTAGCAGGAGAGGGACTCTTGGAGGAAATGAATCTTGAGCCAGGCCCTGAAGGAAGTCGTTGAAAAATGTAAACTCTCCAGCGGGCCACAGAGGAAGAGGCTGGGCTGTCTGCGGGAGTTGTGTAACTCACATATCCTCTGACCTGTTTGTCTGTGAAGACTCAGGCCAGCTCTGAAGCTATTTAGCCTTGATGTCTAAGTCTACACAAAACCACTGTCTTGGTTAAAGAAATGTAGTGTGCTTGGCACAAGGCACACCCTATAGATGATGTCATGTCTATAGATCAAAGCCAGGCTAATGTCACCAGGCAAGGGAAGAAGACTTAGAAAATACAGTCTGTATTATGCTTTTTCTTTTTTTGGCCTTCTGTTTCCAAGGTTAGTTTTTAGGGTGAAGATTTTCATCTTGATTACAGCTCTTGGTAAACGAAGGTCATTTGTAAAGTCTGATTCCTGGAAGTGAAATGTAGAATTTATGGAAACACAAATTCTTGTTGATATGTTAATTGTGCTAATTGAAATAGAAGTCCTCTTTAAAACAACAACAATAAAAAATCTACTTTTTGCCTTAGGAGCAGAAAGTGAATAAGAGACATAATAATGGAGTTTGCAGACTGTTCTTTCCTTGCAAGAGACATCAGCTGAAACACGGTCTTTAGCCATAATGAAAACACATTTTTAAGTCCCTTGCTTATTCTGGCAAGATAAAAATAAGTTGTAATGAAACAACTTCTGTCAAGACTAGAAGCTTTGGCCTTATCACCATTGTTAAAAGCAATCCAAGAAATACTATTGAAGGCTAATTTTGTTGCCCTTTTGAAGAGAGTTTTGAAATTAAAAAAAAAAAAAAGAGCCCAGACAATAAGCTAGATAGGAAGGACAAGTTCCTCCTTGGCAGCCAGGGTCGAATTACACTGTCCCCTGTCTGTGGATAAAACAGAATTGTGCTCTTCAGACTGCCAACCCGTTACTTGACAACCACTACAAAAATTTCACAATAAATGAAACTGACAGTCCACTTCACCAGATTGGGAGTACATCTGAACTTCTACAGCAAGACAGCTGGACTTGAGTTCATTTCCCTGGAGGCTGGGCTACAGCAATACCCAGTGAAAATAATAATGGACACATATTTATTTCCAAGGCATTTGTAGCCTGCACTCGAGTTCCAGTCTTATCGCAGAAGCAAGATCAATTTTCACATCCTTTCATTAAATGGATGGGATGCGAAATTACTCCTATTGACAATAAGCATTCTCAAGGGCTGTGGTAATTGTGTAGCCCAGCACAGCAGAAAAGAGGTGCTAACAAAAGCACATAGACAATTGGTTACCATCAATTTCCTGTGGCGTTGGCACATGTGAGTAAGGCAGTTAAAAAAAAAAAAAAAATGTGGTCCTGGGTAAAGCCTGTACCTTCTCTATCAGTAGCAAATCCAACCAGCAGAATGCAGGCGGCAGGTGATTTCTCCCCCAAGAATCTCTGAAAAGTGTGCAGCACCAAATCTAATCACAGCCAGGATTTGTGGATTGAGAAACCACGGGCCTAACCTTCTGCCTGGTCATTTCTGCATATCAGCTCCCCCCGCCCCCATCACACTCCCTTCCTCCCATCTTTTATTCTACCCCATTTGTGAGATGAGTGCCAAATGACCTCTTTGACAATGGACCAGAGTGGACAGCTTCATTTTCATCCCCATCTTTAAACATTTGACCTATGTGAGATACTTAGATTAGAAACAGCTCCTGGCTCCTGCCTTCTGCCTTCTTATTCGTTTTGTCTTAAATGCACTGGCCTATATATCAGGAACAAAGAATGAAGACAAAAGTAAGCCCATTGGTGAGGTGAGTTAGGACAGAGGCAGAGAGCCTGATGGAGTATGTAAATGAAACATACTGCCCTTGGTCTCCAGATCTCAGATTGTCTTGCAGATACCAAAAGCTGATCCAGCACTAACGAAACATCATTCTCAGGAAGGTGCCCATAAGGTCAATTTCTTCACTGTTATACAGATGATTTATTTCCTCTAAAATAGTCCATCTAATTCAACCAAAAGTAAATTTAATAAAAAGCACTTTATATGCTTGCATAAATATAATGTAAGTAGGAAGTTCCTATTTTGACAGTTTGACAATAAAGATAGAAGCAATGGGAAAACAATTTTCATGAAGCATATAGATATTGGATTTACAATATTACGAGATCAGGTCCACCTTTTGAAAATTCTGGTTCCGTTTGGGATCTAAGCTGTCAATCAGTCAACAGAAAGGAACATTTCTTTCATGCCTTTGTCTGTTAAAAAAATAAAATGTTCCTCTCCAGGTTTGCTACCAAAGAATTTCATTTTTGCAGTCCCGGAAAAAAACAGAAGAAGGAAACCAACATTTACTGAGTGTCAGACATTATGTTAGGTATTTTATATACAGTATATATTTCACAAATGTTATCTAATTTAATTTTGATAATACTGAGGAATGATTCAACTCCAGGGTGTCTGGCCTCTGAGCTTGGGCCCCTCCCTCTCTATGCCATTATGACACACTGTTTGCCAATTTTCAGAGAAATAGAGTACGATAAAATGTACTTGGCAGTAATGAAAACAATTTATTCTATTGTGATAAAAAAGACTTTACCTCAAGTTTTATTTATCTAAATGGCAACTATCATGGTTTTGTTCTATTACTTGTACATCCATTGTAGTTAAAAGTAAGATGGGTGTTAGGTTAGGCTGAATCGTCACTGATCCTGTTATTTTCTAATATCAAATTATGTATTTAATACCTTTTCTAATAAAGTGAGAGGGCAGGGCCAGACACGGTGGCTCATGCCTCTAATCCCAGCACTTTGGGAGGCCAAGGTGGGCAGATCACCTGAGGTCAGAATTTCGAGACCAGTCTAGCCCAACATGGTGAAACTCTGTCTCTACTAAAAATACAAAAATCAGCCAGGCATGGTGGCATGCATCTGTAATCCCAGCTACTTAGGAGGCTGAGGCAGGAGAATCACTTGAACCCAGGAGGCAGAGGTTGCAGTGAGCAGAGATCACACCACCGTATTCCAGCCTGGGCAACAGAGTGGAATGCTTGTCTCAAAAAATAAATAAATAAATAAAATGAGAGGGCAGGAAAAAAATGGTGGTTACTCGAGTCTTTTGGTTATATAGATTGTGTGTACTATTTGGTATTATTTACTTGTTTGTGTAGGTCCATTAGAGTGTATTCCCAACCTTTGCGCTTGGGACTTTAAGCAAAATAAAATTAAAGGCCTTAATTCTCCTAAACAAACATTTTGGTTTTTATTTAATGGTAACATTAGATAATATTAACAATATAAACAGGCTCAAGAAGGGTTGAGATAAATTTATATACCAACCCCCTGCATTGTTGTGTGAGGGCTGCTTCAGAGTTGAGGTGGGTGGTCATTTCCCAGCACTTCTGCCTTCCACATGGGCAGGTTCAAGAAGGGTTGAAATAAATGTATGGATCTCAACTGCCTTATAGATTAAGAGAAATTAAGGAATTGGGAATGTATTCTAATTTCAGAAAGCAATGCCGTGGAAAACCACCACTCTTCTCCATAGACTGTTAATGAAGGGTATTAGAAGAAACACTGCATTTTTCATGCATTTCTCAAGTTTATTTCCATCAGCTTTCCTTCAAAACTCATTTTGCTTCATCACTATCTAATCTCCTAATTTTATCAGCATTTGCTAAACCTCCCAGGAGACAAATCTGAGAATAGCACTTTTCAATAATGGATTCTTTGAAATACGAAGGTCTGTGATATGCTAATAAGGTTCTGCCAAATAAAGAATCTCTTTAGGGAATACTAAAGAAAATCACACAGGTTTCACTTCTGGTAAAGGCCAAGTAACTCACGTTAGACCAACCCTTCTGTAGAAAAAGACTAAATTCCTGAGAAAATATACTCTCAAAAAATACAGACAACTATTTGAAGTTACTAAAAAATGATCAAAAAATGGGCTATAATACTGAAGAAGGGAATGGCATTGGATGAATTTCCCATTTTTACAGCTTTTGGTCCTAGAACAGGCTCTACAGAGAGCTGTTCCCGGAGGAATGGTTAAAACGCAAATAGAAGCTCAGTGGTACTTGGAGAACTAGAAACACAGTTCTGGATAACTATAGCAGCTAGAAAGTTGGGGGACATCTCACAAAGGAGAGAACCAGAAAGGAGGCTGCCCAAATTCTATGTATCAATCTCTGGCTGACATCTCAACCATGCATGCATGGAGCAGATTCCAAAAGCCCAGCTAAAAATAAATTAACTGAGATTTTAGCTGATGTCCTTCTCTAGGAAGACAGTTTGCAGTTTGAGTTCAGCCAGGTTACCTTTCTGCTAAAACAAAAATGGAAATCTCTTTAAAGGAACATCATAAAATTCAGAATGTCTATACCATATCATTCACATTGTCCAGAATGCAATCCAAAATTACTCAGCATACAAAGAAATCAGCAAATGTGACTCCTACTCAAGAGAAAAGATAATCAACAAAGACTGACACCTAGATGACCTCAATATTGGAATTAGCAGACAAGGATTTTAAAGTAGCTATTATAACTATGCTCAACAATGTAAAGGAAAATATGCTTATAATGAATTTGGCCATAGAACACTAAAGAACATCTCTATGGAACACAGTTTGAGAAATGCCACCCTCAAGATTCAAATGACGCTACCTGCAATTAAACAAAAGATCCATAGTTTTGGGTTGACTCTGGTACTGAGTCAATATTCTGTAGGGCAAATATAATGCTGAGTTATGGGTCAGAGAAAAAACATACATTATTTGCTTTGTGCCAGATAACATCATTTCACAAAATAGATTTTGTTATTTTTGATTTAATATAAAGTCTGGGCTTAGAAAAGTTAAATTAATTATGTGCTCAAGGTTACTCAATTAGTAAGTATAGACTGGGATTCAAACTCAGTGTTGTCAGACTACAAAGGCCACACTCTTCATTCTGTTCTATTCCCTTGCTGCTGAAAGTGTAGTGTGTGGACAAGCAGCAGCAGAATTGGCCTGGGAACTTGCTAGGAATGCAGAATCTCAGATCCTGGTGAAGACCTACTAAATCAGAACCTGCATTTAACCATGTGTGTAATTGGCATGCACGTTGTATTACTCTGTTTTCATGCTGCAGATAGATACCTGAGACTGGGCAATTTACAAAAGAAAGACGTTTAATGGACTCACAGTTCCATGTGGCTGGGGAGGCTTCACAATCATGTTGGAAGGTGAAAGGCTTGTCTCACATGGCAGCAGACAAGAGAAGAGAGCTTGTGCAGGAAAACTCCTGTTTATAAAACCATCAGATCTCATGAGACTTACTACCACAAGAACAGCGCAGGAAAGACCCGTTTCCATGATTCAATCACCTCCCACCAAGTCCCTCTCACAACATGTGGGAATTGTGGAAGCTACAATTCAAGATGAGATTTGGGTGGGGACACAGCCACACCATATCACATGTTAATGTTTGATAATAAGTTTATTTTAATTGGATAAGTAATCAGATACGATTAATCAGATAAGTTATTAATCAGATATTAATCAGATAAGATTATTTAATAAGTGCTTATTAAATTATCAGAGCTTGAGAAGCATTGGTCTATACCAGTGGTTCGCAGTGTAATCCCTGTAATCCCTGGGATCAGCTTCAACATCACCTGGGACTTGTTAGAAATGCAAATTCTTGGGCCTAATCCCAGAACTAGGGAATCAGAAAAATCTGTGTTTTAACAAGCACTTCAGGTGATGCTGATGCCTATTAAAGTCTGAGAACCACTGGCCTACGCCACACAGCCTCACATTAAAAAGTAACTGAACCTGGCTAGAAGGGGAAGTGAGTGAAAGGCAAAAGTGAGAGAAAATTGGATTTTGACAAAAATAAACCAAGACCCAATAGGGTAAAGTTTCAAGTAATAGCCTATGTGAAGAAAAGCATACAACTTGACTAAGAGACATAAAAGATGACAAATCTAACATGGCAATGCTTTACAAATTAACATACTCACTTAATGTAAGTTGAATTCCTATCCAAGTGAGGAGTTTGATAAAGAAATTATAAAGTTCCTACAAAATAATAAATAAACAAAAATAACCAATAATTTTTTTAAAAAGAAGATAAGTGGGGAGGCTAACTCTACTAGAAAAGTATGCTAAAAGAGCTACAATAAACAAAGCACAAGAAACTGCAACTAGATTAACTAGATCGATTATGTGACTTCTAACATAGTAATTTTCAAAAACAAGGGCTTTTTCCAACAATGAACGCCATCCCCTGGAAATTTTGTTAAGCCTCCCTTTAGGATCAAACTCTCCAGTTATAAATCCTTGCGTATTGTGATTTTGAGTTTTGTGGAGGTAGCAAAAATAGTAAGAACCACTTCCCCACAGTATATAAGAATTTAGCATATGATTAAAAGGGCATCTCAAATTAATATAAGTATAGAATATTTAATAATTCATACTGAAGGAAATGATTATTCTGGGAAAAATTAAGTTAGTGTCTCCCATCAGAATTTTTACCACATGGCCGGGCGCGGTGGCTCAAGCCTGTAATCCCAGCACTTTGGGAGGCCGAGACGGGTGGATCACGAGGTCAGGAGATCAAGACCATCCTGGCTAACACGGTGAAACCCCATCTCTACCAAAAATACAAAAAAAATTAGCTGGGTGCGGTGGGGGGCGCCTATAGTCCCAGCTACACAGGAGGCTGAGGCAGGAGAATGGCGTGAACCCGGGAAGCGGAGCTTGCAGTGAGGGGAGATCATGCCACTGCCCCCCCCCGGGGGAAAAAGAAAAACACTGTCTCTCAAAAAAAAAAAAAAAAAAAACATTTTTTACCACATATATTTCAGAACATTTTAAAGTAGTATGAAAACATACAACAGGAAATACAGATTTAACCACATACAATTTTTAGTTTTTTTTTTTCTTTGAGATGGAGTCTTGCTCTGTTGCCCAGGCTGGAGTGCAGTGGCGTAATCTCAGCTCACTGCAACCTCCGCCTCCCAGGTTCAAACAATTCCCCTGTCTCAGCCTCCTGAGTAGCTGGGACTACAGGTGCTTGCCACCATGCCCAGCTAATTTTTGTATTTTTAGTAGAGATGAGGTTTTACCATATTGGTCAGGCTGGTCTCAAACTCCTGACCTCAGGTGATCCATCTGCCTTGGCCTCCCAAATTGCTGGGATTACAGGCACGAGCCACTGCTCCCAGCCTAAAATTTTAACTTCTATCTTTGAAAAAATGACAATATTTAAAAGGCAATAATAAATTATACAAAAAAAGTGACAATTATGATGGAGAAAAAGTTAACAACCTTAATGTTTAAAGCATTTTTACAAATCAATGACAAAATCACTGAAGTCTCAATTTTAAAAGTGAGCAAAGGACACAGACAAATTGTGGAATAAGAATACAAATGTTAATATTCATATTTTAAAGTACAAACTTATTGATAATTGATAATTAAAATACATGCTTTTAACTCAAATTTGATGGTTTAAATTTGGTTAAGATTTTACCAGGCAATATATGCATACTGGTATGCCTGTATATGGAAGAACTATTCTGGAAAACTATTTTCTAGAATACAGTGGAAGAACTATTCTAGAAAGCTAGCTGGTAATGACTTCATCCAGTAATTCCACCCATGGAAATTAATCCTAAACAAATAATCAGAGTTTATTGCATAAAATCAAGCAAAAAATTAGAATATAATGATCATAACTGGAAAAATAACTAAATACATGATGGCAGATTCAGTATATATATAGATGTATTAGTTTTTTTGAGACAGGTTTTTGCTGTGTCATCCAGGCTGGAGTGCAGTGGGGCAATCATGGCTCACTGCAGCCTCAACCTCCTGGGCTCAGGTGATCCTCCCACCTCAGCTTCCTGAGTACCTGGGACTACAGGTCCATGCCACCCTGCCCAACTAAATTTTTAAAATTTTTTTGTAGAGATGGGGTCTCCCTATGCTGCCCAGGCTGGTCTTGAATTCCTAGGCTCAAGTGATCCTCCTGCCTTGGCCTCCCAAAGTACTGGGATTACAGGCATGTATTCTCATACTGCTCTAAAAATACTACCCAAGACTGGGTAATTTGTCATAAGGAAAAGAGATTTAATTGACTCACAGTTCCACATGGCCACGGAAGCCTCAGGAAACTTACAATCATAGCAGAAGGGGAGCAAGGACCTTCTTCACTTGGCAGCAGGAGAGAGAAGAGTGAGAGGCAAAGAGGGAAGAGTCCCTTATAAAACCATCAGATCTCGTGAGAACTCATTAAAGCTTGGGGAAAACTGCCCCCATGATCCAATCACTCCCACCTGGTCCCTCACTCAACATGTAGGGATTATGGAGATTACAATTTGAAATGAGATTTGAGGGGAGGACACAGAGTCAAACCATATCAAGGCATGAACCACCATGCCCAGCCTAAATATAATATTATATGGTTATTAAAGTTATGCCTCCAAAGAAAATTTAATGATATAAAACTATTTCAATATAATAGAAAAGGTTTAAAAGGCAAGATACAAAATTACATACAATAGAATTTCAGGGGCTGGGTGTGGTGGCTCAAGCCTGTAATCCCAGCACTTTGGGAGGCTGAGGTGGGTGGATCCCCCCAGGTCAGGAGTTCGAGATCAGCCTGGCCAACGTGGTGAAAGCCTGCCTGTACTAAAAATACAAAAATTAGCTGGACGTGGTGGTGGGCACCTGTAATCCCAGTTACTCAGGAGGCTGAGACGGGAGAATCACTTGAACCTGGGAGGCAGAGGTTGCAGTGAGCCGGGATCACGCCACTGCACTCCAGACTGGGTGACAGAGCAAGACTCCATCTCAAAACCAAACAAACAAAAAAAGAAACAAAAAAAAGAATTTCAATTTTGTACAAAGTAAAAAAAATATTCAGTGACTTTCTCTGAATAGTGGGATTAGGATGATCTTAATTTTTTTCTTGAAAAGTTCCTGTTTATTCCAGTAAACATTAATTACATTTATAATGAGGATTAAAAAGCTTTTTCTTCTTTTTTTAGTGAAATAGTATGAAGGTGTTAGTCTGTTTGGGCTGCTATAACAAAAGACTGTAGATGAGGTGGCTTGTAAGCAAACAGACCTTTATTTCTCACAGTTCTGGAGGCTGGAAAGTCTAAGATCAAAGTACTGGAAGATTCCCTGTCTGATGAAGTCCCACTTTCTCTACACAACTGTCTTCTCGTTTTAACCTCACATGGCAGAAGGGACGGTGGATCTCTCTGAGACCTCTTTTCTAAGGGCACTCATCCCACTCGTGAAGGGTCTTCCCTCATGACCTTATCACCTTCCAAAGGCCCCAACCCCACCTTGGAGGTGAGGGTTTCAATATATAAATTTAGGAGAAACATAAAAATTCAGATCATAGCAAAAGGGGTTCATGAAAACTCATTTTCTCTCTGCCACGAATACCAGCACAAAAATAGTGCTATTTCTTATGGAATCAATTGATTAAAAGGCATTTATTACGCCAACCACTGTGTTACATGCAATTAAGAACAAAATTAAAAAAAAAAAAAAAAGTAAGTCCACATTCCCTGGCACCAATTAGCTAATAACCCAGATGAATAACGTCTCTTGGGTCTCTATTTTATGTATACATATGTGATGAGAACTACACAAACAAGCACGCCCCCAAAATCCCCCAGAAAATGAATTTGTCACTGATGTTATTGATACCATAGTCTTGCTCCCATTATTGTAAATATCAGAATTCTTATCTTAATCATCACTCCCTCTTGGCTGTTAAGCCCCTGTTGTACCCTCCTCATTTTTTTCTGTTGTTTGACATCAATTCTCTCTACTCCCTCCAGACAGCTCTCTAGCCACACTATCCCCAAATACGACCATATATATAATTATATGAACAATCATCAAACTGTGAAGGGGCTGAGACTTCCTCATACTTGTAAGCAAGTTAGGCTGTTACAGTTTCAGGGATGCTGGCAGAGGACACAAGACTCCTGGGTTGGAGACGACGGACTTTATTACTCATGACACATTAAGTTTCATGAGCTTAGTGATTGCATCAGCTTCTTTTGCATCTGAAGTCTCACAAGAGTAACCCCGAGGGGTTCTGGTGGATGCTGTGCACAAAGTGGAGTTTCATCAAAGCTGAGGAGCCTTGAGCTTAGGGAACACAAATTTTCTGTAATGGGCTGCAAGCAAACCTACCCAACCTTTGCCCTGGAGGGACACAGTATATTATTATACTCAACAGTAAACAAGTCTCCAGCAGGAGATTCAAACTCTATCTTCCAAGGCTCTTGACTATACAAATATCTTTGAAAAGACAATCTGGGACAACTATCTGTGCCTCTGCTCACAAGACAGACAGAAACATGGGAGATACACAGGGAATTATCTCACAGCACCTTTCCCAACATTTTTTGGCAACTTTGTATTTTGATACAAATTTAAACTTACAGAAAAGTTGCAAGAATAGTGCAAGGAACTGGCTTATACCCTTATGTTTGCCAATTACATTTTGTCCCGTTTGCTTCTCTCTCCTTCTTCCTCTTTCTCCCCTTCCTCCCGCTCTCTGACTGCATTTGTGCAATATGTCCTCACAATTAGATTCAGGTTCTGCATTTTTGGCAGAATGCCACTGAAGTGATGCTGTGCCCTCCTCAGTGCATTGTATCGTAACACACATGATGGAGGTTTGTCTCAATATTGGTGATGTTACATTCCATCACATGGTTATAATGGTGTCTGCCCAGTTTCTCCACTGTAGAGTTACTATTTTTCTCTTGTAATTAATATGTCATTTATTAGGAGATATTTTGAGACTATGTAAATATGCTGTTCCCCATCAAAAATTCA
Organism: Piliocolobus tephrosceles; assembly: GCF_002776525.5. Taxonomy (NCBI): domain Eukaryota; kingdom Metazoa; phylum Chordata; class Mammalia; order Primates; family Cercopithecidae; genus Piliocolobus; species Piliocolobus tephrosceles. The sequence continues at coordinate 56,751,737 of NC_045449.1, read as the reverse complement.
CCCACGAGTTTTAACATCCCTTGATGATTATCTAACTCCACCAGCCCTTCTATACTATCGGTTGGCTTGCTACCACAAAGAAGAGCTTTCTCTTCTCCCTATTTATTTATTCCTTTATTTACATCAGTATCAACTCATAGAGCCTTATTTTATTGAATAGATTATAACCTATTATTTTATTATTTATTATGATGCTCCAATTGTCCCATATTTGGCCACTGGGAGCTCCTTCAAGCACTCTCTGGTGTACAAGATGTTCCAGACTTATTTGTATATTTCTTATTCAAGCCCTAGAGTCAGTCTTTTCTGCAGTGGTTGGTTCCTTTTGGTAGAAAATAGTATTTGGAAACGCAGATCTTAGCTCTAAATGTGCTCATGACCTCTGGCGTGTATTGTTTATAGGCTCTCACAGCAAGCACACACTTGCTTACACACATATACACAAAATCATGAGTTCATATTGATATTTCCAGTGTGAAATTCCTAACCAACACTGCACGGTGCATCTTTTCCATATTAATTCTGCCCTCTATAGTGAGAAACCTGGATCCCATCATCCTGAATATCTTTACTCATTTACAATACATAGAAAAAAGTTTCAGAATTGCTAATCAGTACCCCTGTGAAAAAGCAAACCTTCAAAATTGTTTCTTTTATAAGGTAAAATTTATATGCAGTGAAATACACAAATCTTAAATACACAATTCAATGAGTTTTGACAAATGTACATATCTATGAGATTTAGAACACCTCCATCATCTTGGAAAGTTCCAGTATGTCTCTTCCCAGTCCATCCTATTGCCTTTCAGATTATTACCTTCTCATTTTTTTCACCATAGATTACTTGTGCATGTTTTAGAGTTTCACATAAATGGAGCCATATAATATATAGTCTTTTGTGTCAGGCTTATGTGCCCAGAATGTCTGAAAGATGCACCCATGGTTTTGCATATATCAGTAATTTGTTTCATTTTATTGTTCAGTGTTCTTCCATTGCACGGATATACCAAAGTATTAAAAATCCATTCTCCTATTAATGGATAATTGGACTGTGCTATAATTTGAATGTCTCCTTCAAAATTCATTTTGAAATGTAATTGCCATTGTGATGGTATTAAGAAGTTGGACTGTTAAGAGTTGATTAGGCCATGAGGGCAGAGGGTAGACGTGATGGATTAATGCCATTATCTCAGGAGTGGGTTCGTTATCACAAGAGTGGGTTGCTACAAAAGTGAGTCTAGCCCTCTCTTGCTTGCTTGTTCTCTTTCCCTTCTGCTTTCTGCCATAGGATGATGGAGCACAAATACCCTTGTCAGATGCTGGCACCATGCTCTGGGACTTCTCAGCCTCCAGAATCATGAGCCAAATAAATTTCTGTTCATAATCAATTACCCAGTCTCAGGTATTCTATTATGGCAGCATAAAACAGACTAAGAGTCTGGTTCCAGCTCTTGGCTATTAGGAATACAGCTGCTATAAATATCCTTGTGCAAGACTTTTGTGGACATACACCTCCATTTCTGTTGGGCAAATACCTAGGTGTGGAATTTGAAACAAAGGCCCTAGAGCAGGTGCACGTTCAAATTTATGAGAAACTACTACTGTTTTCCAAAGTGGTTGTACCATTTCACTCTTCTATCAATAATGTATGAGAGTTCCAGTTGCTTCTGCAGGAGCAGAAAACCTCTACCCTCATCCTCTTAGGGTCCCCGTTGGGTCCAAGAATGAAACTTACTTACGATGGATAAAGAGGAGAAAGGCATAATAAAAGTTTTACCTGGCACAGGAGTCCTCAGAAAGAAATGAAGACCGGAGGAAGCAGTTAGAGTCAGTCACTTATCTACCAAATTGGACAATAGTTAGTTGTGAAGAGCAACTAAATTATGTGGGGAGGCTTAAATGATAAGAGTTATTTTGACAAGGTCTGTACAGAATTCTCTTGGTTTCTACTTCTTGTCCTTGAAGATAAGGCTGTTGTCTCTTCTTCTAGAATAGGGAAGGCATCTTCACACAGGAATTTGATCTTCTGCTTTCAAGAAACAGCGTGAAGGTCAAAGCGATCCTTTCTTTGGCATCTGGTATTTTTCAAGTGCCTTTTGCTTAAATAGTTAATATGCCAGGGTGATATATTTTTAACTCTTTCACTCCATATCCTTGCCAAAATTTTGTGTTTATAATTTTAGCCATCCTAGTAGTTGTGTAGAGATAGCCTGCTGTGGTTCTAATTTGTGTTTTCCTGATAATTAATGATGTTGAACAGTTTAAAAAATATGTTTATTGGCTATCTGGATGGCTTCCTATTGGAAGTCTCTGTTCAAATCTTTTAAAGATTTAAAAAAAAAACAAACAAACGAAAACAAAACAGCTTTATTGATATATAATTCAATGACCACACAATTCACCCATTTGAAGTGTACACTTCGACGGCTTTGGTATATTCACAGAGTTGTGCATCCATTATTACAATCAACCCTGGAACATTTTCATCACTCCAAAAGAAACCCTGTACTCCGTAGCCATCACCCCACAAACTCTTCATCATCCTCACCCCTAAGCAACCACAATTGTACTTTCTGTTTCTATAGATTTGCCCATTCTGGACATTTCAAAAAATAGAATCATACAATCTGTGGTCCTCTGTGGCTGGTTTCTTTCATTTAGCATAGAGTTTCCAAGGTTCATCCAGATTGTAGTATGTATCAGCATTTCATTTCTTTCTTGCCAAATGTTTAATTAAACGGATATACCATATTTTATTTATTCATTCATCAGTCGATGGGAATTTTGGTTTCCACTTGGTTTTATGAATAACACTGCTATTAATGTTCATGTACTTTTTTGTGTGTAGATACGTTACCATTTCTCTGTATATATACCTAGAGTGCAATTGCTGGATCATATGATAACTCTTTAGTTGTTTGAGGAACTGATTGTTTTCCAAAGTGGCTGCACATCATTTTACATTTCTACCAGCAGTGTATGAGGGTTCCGATTTCTCCACATTATCACCAACCACCAACACTTGTTATTATATCTTTTTTATTACAATCACCACCTGTCTAGTGGGTGTCAAGTGGCATCTTACTGTGATCTCGATTTGCATTTTTCTGATGGGTGTCTCTTCCTTCAAATCTTTAGTCTATTTTTAAAAATTGGGTTGCTTGTCTTTTGATTAATGAGCTTCAGTTTCCTCATCTGTAAATTGGTGGTAATAATAACCATGTAGCAGAGTTGTTGTGAGGATTAAATGCAATTAAATGTTAGTGACTTGTGGTTAGGAATCAGGCTTTCACTCATTACCAAGGCCAGGGATGTCTGTCTTCTTTCCTGCCTCCAGCCATCCTTAGTAGGGATAGTGTGATCTCAAAAGGCATGAGTTTTGGAGTTAGATTCCAAGTAGGAATTTTGGCTTTACTACTTACAAACCTGTAATCTCAGGCAAGTTATTTAATGTCTCCGAGCCTCAAAGGCAAGGATACCTTACCTCTACCACACGAATGTGTAGATTAAATCACATGGCTTCTATTTAGTTCTTACCACAGCAACTAGCAGATCGGAGATAGTCAATATAAACTGTTTTTGCTACAAATGTTTCTTTTATATGAGCGACCTCACAAGCCATGAATAAACAGGGGAATTGGTATAACGCAGATGTCATGTTGGTTCCCATGTACTTTTTTCCCCCAGCATGTAAATGTTTTGAAGCCAGGAGCCAGCTTTCTCACAATAACTACCTCTTTAATAAGAGGAAACCTTAGCACTCTATGAAGGCCTTAAGAAAAAGCTGAGAATACACACAGCTGCCTTCTTTAGCTGCAGGGACTGACTGATTTAGTGACTTAGGAACCACTATGTTGTTCTCTTGTCAAGCTTTCTGGAAAAACTGAGGGTGCTGTTGAAGAAGCAGTGAAAATGTTTCCCTTTGTATTAGAAAGATGGGTTACTGAAGAACACTACTCTTTAAATCAAATGTTTAATATTGATAAAACTGGTCCCTATTAGAAGCAAATGTCCTCCAGGGCCTATATCTCAAAGCAGAAGGAGGAGCCCTAGGGTTCAGGGGATGCAGTGTGCAAATGTTTGTGAAAGCTGAGGCTTACTGGGGTAATGTTTCATTAGTTTTGACATTGTTCCTGTGAGTGCTCCGGTTACAGTTGCATAGTTTTTTTGTTGTTGTTTTTGTTTTTTGTTTTGTTTGGTTTTTGAGACAGGGCTTTGCTCTTCATTCAGGCTGAAGTTCAGTGGTGCAATCACAGCTCACTGCAGCCTCAACCTCCCCTGGCTCAAACAATCTTCCTGCCTTAGCCTCCTGGGTAGCTGGGACTACAAGTGTGTGCCACCATGCCTGGCTGTGTGTGTGTGTGTGTGTGTGTGTGTGTGTGTGTGTAGACAGGGTCTCACTATGTTGTCCAGGCTGGTCTTGAACTCCTGGGCCCGAGCAATCTTCTGGCCTCACCCTCCCAAGGTGCTGGGATTATAGGTGTGAGCCACTGCACCCAGCCAGGTTTTGAGTAGACTGTCCCAACCCTACTTTTTTTTTTCCCACCAACCCTGTTATTTTGGTGCTTGTGGCCATTTTTAGACCATGGAAGCTTTTCAGTAACACACAGATGGTGTTACAGAGACATCTATATACATTCCATTTCTCTCTAACGTTTCTTACATACTGTAAAAAATCCAAGTGATCATTATAAAAGTATAATATGTAGATACAAGTAGAATAATGAAAACTCACATTGATTGTGTACTCTTTCCACATGTTAACTCATTTAATTCTCACAGCAGTCCTCTGAACTAGGGGCTATTACACCCATTTTCTGAATGTGGAAACTGACATCTATCTGTAAGTAACATGAGTAAATTGAGCTTATGTAACACAGCCAAGGGCACACAGCTAGAAAGTGGTGGAATGATAATTAAAACCTGTGCTTTTTCTGATTTAAATTCATACGTCATACTGTTTTGTCATATAAAAAATATGAATGGGATTATACTTCCATTGTTTCTTTAATGTAACAGGGCTATGCCTTGTTAGAATGCCTAAGAAAAGGAAAGCTGTTAGTAATTCACAGCTATTTACATTTTATAAGTCTCATGTTTCATTCCAAGAAATCAGGCTCATCAATTGTTTGCATTTGGTAACATCTTAATTATACAAATAATTAGCCTTGAGACTAGACATGAACATGAAAGTATAATGAATAGTTTTGTTAATTTCTCTGTTCTGTTAGGGACGGTCATTGGTCTGTAGCATTAACAGCTCCCACATTCAGCTTACTAAATTCTCCTAACTTTCACTTTGGCAAAAGGTCTAAATCAGGGATAACAAATTTCCTCTCTCACGCCTTTTCTAACCCATTGATCATGACTGCTGGGAGCACTGTGTTGAGAAGCTCCTGGGGCCTTCTCTGATGAGTCTGTGCCATTAGTGAGAGAGTACAGGTTGGCAGCAGGTGAGCCAGGTATTTGCCAACTCTGGCCTGAATGTTGAGAAGAGAACTTACCCCAACCTCAGAAGTTATAGCATCATATTTTCTGCTCCCTCTAATGATCCTACAAATATGCTGTGTTCTGTTGGTGGGTCGGGGTGGGGGGATACAAAAGTCAGACATGGATTCTGTTTGAATAAAAAAAGGCATAAATAGCCTTATACAAAGTAAAACATATGAAGTGCCCTGAGAGTAACAGATACCAGGACAGAAGGGATCAGAGGCGGCAAAGGATTATTTATAGGAACAGGAAGGCAGGGGCAGAGATGGGGCAGAGAATGAATCCAGGGCTCTTTTTGAGGTGGGTCTCAAAAGATAGACAGACATGGGGGTGGCAGTGAGGTGAAGTGAGCAGGGCTCAGCTTTTTTCCCATTTTTGGGCAGATGATGAATCACCTGCTGTAGCAAGAAAGAAGGAAATGTGAAACAGGAGCGTGTGCAAGGGGAGAGCTTAATGTGGCTGGAATGTCAGAAAATAAAGGAAGGAAAAGTTCGGAAACAAGGGCAGGCCCAGGCTGTGAAGGGCCTGGGAACACCAGATTAGGAATGTTCTAGAACAATGTTTCTCAAGGTGTGTCCACAGGATGTTCAGGGTTGTTATATAACAAAAGGATCCTGTTGGACCCTGGTGTCAACTACATTTGAGAAACTTTAAATTAAAAACAACGAAACAGATTTCTCTACCTCAGGAGTTGGCAGAGTGTTTAAAATGCACGCAGTACACATTCAGAGTTAATGTACACTGTGAATCCCCAAGAAGGACCTGTAGTTTACAAAAATCCCAAACACAGTCATCATAGAAATGTTTTCCTTGGAGCATTCGTGAGCTGCGCGTTGTGCAGGAACTTTATGAAGGTGATAGCCATCTACTGGTGTGACACCCACAGCCAGCCTTAGCTGCTAATGGACCAAAGGACTGATCTAGGAACCTGTGCTATTGTTGCAGGAATAGGGAGAGAATCATTTGCCCCAAAGAAAGCATCAAACCCTATTTCCCTGTTTCCACCCTGGTTCATTATCATAAGCATCCGTCTTCAGCTGCTGACCCTGTGCCCCCTTTTCAGCCATGGCCAGTTGTCCTGCTCTTTCTCCAGTGCTCAGTTCTCACCCTGATAAAACCTTGCCTTCCTTTCAGGCTTCTAGTGGTGCCCTGTTTTGAATCTCCCATCTGTCATCCTGCTCCCAGACGTGCTGCCTGATGCCCCTTGACCCCTCCCCAGCCCGCCTGGACTCCTTCTTCGCCACTGCTCTGACCTCCACATACTTTGAGTGTTTTTGGTCCTCCTGGTAAACCTCACAATGTCCCGTCTCAAGCCACTCAGAACCCCAGTGTGACTGTGGCTCCAGCTCCTGCCACTTGTTCAGAGACAAAGGCACCTGTGTCTATCTTCTGAGAAGCTGGGCTCATACCTGCCTGATAAACATCCTCCTGCCACCTTTCCAGGTTGTGGTGGTTTCCAGGTGAGTTTCCATAAATCTGCTTGGGAGGGATGAGCAAGTTGCTTCTATATTTAACATGATTTAATTATCCCCTGTGGAAGGAAAAAATTTTAGCAGTGGCATGTTTAGAGCCGCACTTCCAAAGAGCTTCATCCAATTGGGTAAAATTGGGTGGGATCACACAACAATTTAGGAGTGTAATCTCTAAGCTTTTAGAGGGCTGTTCAACAAGAAGCCAACTGTAAGGCCAGCTGTGGTGGCTCACACCTGTAATCCCAGCACTTTGGGAGGCAGAGGTGGGTGGATCACTTGAGGTCAGGAGTTCGAGACCAGTCTGGCCAACATGGTGAAACCCTGTCTCTATTAAAAATACAGAAATTAGCTGGGCATGGTGGTGCACACCTGTAATGACAGCTACTTGGAAGGCTGAGGCAGGAGAATCACTTGAACCCAGGAAGCAGAGGTTGCAGTGAGCCGAGATCATGCCACTGTGCTCCTGCCTGGACTACAGAGTGAGACTCTGTCTAAAAAAAACAAAAAGCAAAAAACAAACAAACAAATACAGACAGAAGCCAACTGGTGAAGTGAAATGAGGTTGGGTGATGGGCACAACTTTGGCAGGTAAACTTCAATGGGAAATTAGAGTGACAAGGAGAAAAGGTACAAACTATAGAGGACGAGCTCCTGCCACTATGAACCAGCCGTTGTGACCCAGGAAAGGGACTTGGGACTCATTGCAGAGTGCTCAGGAAAGTGCTCTGGTACCCAAAGGCGAACCAAGTTTGGGAAATTGTGAGAAAGAATAAGGCGGCGGGGGTGGGTAGGGCAAGAAAACATCACCTTACCTTTGTTTCTAACACAGACTGGAATGTGCAGTTCTGGTTGATACATTTCAAGAAAGAAAGCAGGGAGTTCACAAAGCATTTCAAGAGATTAAGGGGCTGGAGGGGCTTCTGTATGAGGTCAGGGTGAAGGCTGGAGGTTGACGGGATATACCGCAGTTTCAAGAATTATGAAAAGTACAATTAATGTGAAAATAGACCAAACCCCAGCTTATTAGAATGAAGAGGCTGCCTGGTCTGACTTGTATGTGGAAGCTAAACAAAGTTGATCTCACAGAAGTAAAAAGTAGAACAGAGAATACTAGAGGACAGGAAGGGGAGGAGGAAGGGAGGGGTAGGGAGAGATTTGATAAAGGATACAAAATTACAGCTAGATCGGAGGAATAAATTCTACTGTTCTACATCATTGTAAGATGGCTATAGTTAACAATAATATATTATACAGTTTCAAATAGGGAGAGGGAGGATACTGAATGTTACCAACACAGAGAAATGGTAAATGTTTGAGATTATGGATATGCTAATTACCCTGATCTGATCATTATACATCATATGTATCAAAACATCACCAGTTACCCCATGAATATGAACAATTATTGTCAATTTAAATAATTTTTTTAAAGAAGAGGTTTCTTGAGATTTTCTCAAGATTTCAAGCAAGTAAAAAATGGTTGCTAAATGTATGGAACTCATTACCCCCCAAGAGGTAGCACAGGCTAAAAACAGAAATAGCTTCAAAAATTACTTACATAATGTTGTGATGGCTGGCACTAGTGTATCATACTGAGGGAAATCTGTTTTAGATGGGATAAAGGAGGACAGTTCTTCCTAATACACACCGCTTAGCCTCACTCTCAGCATCAGTGAAGATTTGAGGTTGGACCACACACGACAGTCCTACTTTTAAAAAAAAAATCAGGCCAGGTGCAGTGACTCACGCCTGTAATCCCAGTACTACGGGAGGTCGAGGTGGGCAGATCACTTGAGGTCAGGAGTTTGAGACCAACCTGGCTAACATGGTAAAACCCCGTCTCTACTAAAAATACAAAAAAAGACTGGGCACAGTGGCTCACGCCTGTAATCCCAGCACTTTGGGAGGCCGAGGAGGGTGGATCACCAGGTCAGGAGATCGAGACCATCCTGGCTAACACTGTGAAACTCCATCTCTACTAAAAATACAAAAAATTAGCGGGCGTGGTGGTGGGCGCCTGTAGTCCCAGCTACTTGGGAGGCTGAGGCAGGATAATCGCTTGAACCCAGGAGGTGGACAGAGATTGCGATGCTGCACTCCAGCCTGGGTGACAGAGTGAGACTCCATCTCAAAAAAAAAAAAAAAAAAAACTTAGCCAGGTGTGGTGGTGGTTGCCTGTCATCCCAGCTACTCAGGAAGCTAAGGCAGGAGAATCGCTTGAACCCGGGAGGTGGAGGTTGCAGTGAGCTGAGATTGCACCACTGCACTCTAGCATGGGTAACAGAGTGCGACTCTATCTTAGAAGAAAAAAAAAAAAGGAAGATTGTTTATATGAATATGTATGTTATCAGTTATCAGATGCCTACCTAATATTAGGCACCAGGCTAGGCACTTTTATATATATTATCTTTGATCTTTACATAATACTAAAAGATATGATAATGATCCCATTTCATAGATGAGAAAGTGAAGGTCAGCCGAGTCACTCGCTCGAGGTCATACACAGCCAGCAAATGGGGAGTTGGACTTGAAACCTGTGCCCAGGCTGGAGCACAAGAGCAAGATCATGGCTCTCTGCAGCCTGGACTTCCCCGGCTCAGGTGATTCTCCCTCCTCAGCCTCCTGAGTTACAGGAACTACAGCCGTGTACCACCATGTCCGGCTAATTTTTTGCATTTTCAGTAGAGTTGAGGTTTCATCATGTTGCCCAGGCTGGTCTCAAACTCTTGGGCTCAAGCGATCCACTTGCCTTGGCCTCCCAAAGTGCTGCATTTAACAGGTATGAGCCATCAGGCCCAGCCGTGTGCATACTCTTTTATTTTTATTATTATTATTATTATTATTATTATTATTATTATTATTATTATTATTATTATTATTAAGACAGAGTCTTGCCCTGTCACCCAGGCTGGAGTGCAGTGGCATGATCTCAGCTCACTGCAACCTCCACCTCCCAGGTTCAAGTGATTCTCCTGCCTCAGCCTCCTGAGTAGCTGGGATTACAGGCGCCTGCCGCCATGCCCAGCTAATTTTTGTCTTTTTAGTAGAGATGGGGTTTCGCCATGTTGGCCAGGCTGATCTCGAACTCCTGACCTCAGGTGATCCACCCACGTCTGCTCCCAAAGTGCTGGGATTACAGGCGTGAGCCACCGCACCTGGCCTGCATACTCTTGATCAATGCAGTACCGTCTCTCAACTCACCTATTTCTTGGGTTTTCTGTCCCTCATGCCTAAATGTAGTCTAAGGCTACCAGCCAAAATTCCAAAAATGGTGCTTTTGTCCTTTGCTCGTTGCTGAATAAACTGACCCTAGTCATTTATAGGACTAGTACATTTGTTCATATTCTTCAAAAATGCAAAGTACCCAGCAATAGAGAGGGGGCAACTGGGTTCCTGAGGCTGAAACAAGAAGGGAAATGGGAGGAGCTAATATCGAGGGCTCAATAGAGATCAGGCATTTCACACCGTCCGCCATGTAATTCTGATAATATCCACTTAGATTCCCATTCTAGAGTTGAGAAGACTAAGTCTCAGAGAGATTATGTAAAATACCTAAGAACCCACAGTGCATAGACAGCAGACCCGGAATGTGAAGCCAGATCTGTTTCATGCCTAAGCCCCTGGAAGCCAGGACAGAGCATTCCGACTCTGCTCTCCTTCCTTCTAGGAAGGTCGGCTTACCAGTTACTTCCATTGCCACAACTCCAAAGGGTGCTCTGCTCAACACTTTCGCTGGTAGGGGCCCAGGAGTTCCTTGCTATACAGAAATTTCTGTTGGAATGATATCTGTTGAATGGATTTTGATCTGTCCCACCCTTTACCTTGTGAAAAATTTTCCTCGTCAGCTGTCATGCTAGTTTTTATAACAAGACAGATATTCTGATTTCTCTAACTTGGGATTTCTCCACTTGGGGATATTAACATCAGGGGCAAGATACTTCTCTGGTGTTGGGGCCACACTTTGCATTGTAGGACATTTAGCAACATCCCTGGGTCTCTGCCCACTAGACAGATATCAGTAACATCCCCCTCCCCCATCAGTTGTGACAACTAAAAATGTCTGCAGGCCTTGCCAAAGGTCGCCTGGGGGGCAAAATCACCTCTAGTTGAAAACCACTGCTGTAACAGTAAGGGGGGGCCGCATGCTCTTTGTGCCCTTGTACCTAAAACTCAACAAACCAATCCACCCCGCCCCGGCCTCCCCAACCCCTAAGGAATGGAAGCCGAGGAGAGATGACACCTGTGGGTGGAGTCTGGATTTTCTGGTTTGGGAAGGGATGTAGGGCCACACAGATTGCTGGCCCTGTACTTACTTGATGCCCCCATGAGACGTTAAAAATGTAGAGCTTTCCATGTGCAGATGGCTCGAGCTGCTTAATTACCAACCGAAAGCATGCTAACATTTTCCTCTCTCTCTCCTTGCCTAAAACAGCCCGCCAGGAGCAGCGGAGGCTTTAGCAACGGGGAGCAGTTGCCCTTTCCGCATCCTTATCACACACTAATTATTTTATTCTAAAGAGACAAAGTAGAGAGAATGTAACATATGATTCTGATGACAAACACTTTCTTTAAAAAAAAAAAAAAAACTGTCTGCTTTTTCTAGTGACTAGAGCATAGGAGCTGGTTGCTAAGCAACTGGGAAACGGCAGACTCCTGTACTGGCCATGCTGGTTTCGGAAATGAGCCATAAAAGGAATTCCCCAGTGAGACGGGATCCCATACCATTGCCTGGTTGCCATGGACACCATATATAAGTGATGGATCCTGGGTTACAGGCCCTGCTTAAGAAAATATGTTGCCTCTGTTTAAGGCTTGAATGGTATGAGGACGGGATAGAAGCCCTCTTCCCCTACGTTATCCATGGGGGCATGTCCCAATCCCTTCCCCACGGGCTTCCCCCAAAGACAGGTCTGAATCTAAGTGGCTGAGACATTCCATCCAGTTTCAGCTCTGCTTTTCCTTAATGTGTTCCAGGCTTTGCTGGAGTTGGAAGGGAGTCTGCAATCTGGAAAGCAAATTTTTAAGCAAGAAAAGATGCTTCGGGTGGCAGACAGGCTGTCTGTCTATCATCCACCCCTGTTTGGGGGCCACACAGAGCCAAGATCAGGCACAAGGGCAACTCTCTATGTTCGCGCGTTCTATTGGAATTTTGCAAAACAAGAGAGATTAGCAGAGAAAAAGACAATAGCCGTGACTCCAAAATGAAATTGGCATGTCATGCAGAGCAAGGCACACAATAAGCCATTGCAATTCTGTCAGAAATTAGAAACAGACTTCAGATAATGGGAGTGAAAAATGTGAGGCAAATATAAAGATATGGAACTTAAAATACAAAGAAGTACAGGTTTCACCAGGCTTCCTATGGGAAACAGAACAGGACAGATACACCTTGTTTTAACATCATTGACCCTATCCTATGAGTAGGACACTTGGGACACTAGACTCCGACCCTGGATGTCATGAGGATACAGGGCCCAAAGAATGACAGTGATTTGTTCAAGGCCATACAAGACAAAATGGTGCTGAATGGTGGTCCACAGAGGACAATTCTGCGTTTTATTTTAGTTTTTATTTTTGGAAACGGAGTCTCATGCTGTCACTCAGGCTGGAGTGCGGTGGCACAATCTCAGCTGACTGCAACCTCCTGCCTCCTGGGTTCAAGCGATTCTCCTGCCTCAGCCTCCTGAGTAGCTGGGATTATAGGCACCTGCTACCACACCCAGCTAATTTTTTGTATTCTTAGTAGAGACGGGGTTTCACCATATTGGCCAGGCTGGTCTCGAACTCCTAACCTCAGGTGATCCGCCCACCTCAGCCTCCCAAGGTGCTGGGATTACAAATGTGAGCCACCGTGACTGGCCCAATTCTGCCTTTTAAATATCACTACACAACAAATGACCCCAAAATTTAACAGCTTAAAACAACAAACATGTATTATCTCACAGTTTCTGTGGGTTGGGAACCCAGGAGCCTCTTAGCTAGGCACCTCTCACTTGGGTGTCAGAAGAGCCACAGCATCCCAAGGCTCCTCTAGGGGAGGGTCTGCTTCCAGCCGCATGCATGTGGCTGCTGGCGGGCCTCAGGTCCTCTCTGGCTGTTGGCTGGAGACGTCAGTTCGTTGCTCTGTTGCTCTCTCAGTCGGAGAGTTTACAACAACATGGCAGCTGGCTTTCCTCAGAGACAAAAAGCAGCCAAGACAGAAACCGCAGTCTTTGAAAATCTAAGCTCGAAAGTGACATCCCATCATTTTTGCTGTACTTGTCGAGTCACTAGGTCTGGCCCACACTGAGGGAGAGTGGATTCCATGGGGGCATGAGAACATGAAAGCCAGGAGAGGGGACCACATCAGTGGCCATCCCAGAGGCTGCCTACTGCAGCAAGCAAGTGCATTTCCAGGATAAAAACCAAAGGGAAGAGGTCAGGGACGGAGGTTGAGTTCCTTGGGCACGGAAGATGGGAGAGGGCAGAGTATGGGGACCTAGGAAGGGGCAGCTAGGGGATGCAAAAGGGAGAAGAGAGGGGAGGAAAGATAAATGTGAGAAGGAAATGGTAGCAGAGAAGAAAGATAACCTGGTAGCGTGGGAACAGGAAAATGACTGGGGGTGGGAATTGGGGAGTTGGGATGAAAGACATAAATTGTAAGAAAACAGAGGAAATAGGAAAGGGAATGAGAAATGAATAGGAGGTGTAGGAAGGTATAAAGACCAGTGGGAGGAGTAGGAATAGGGGGAGAAAGAGAGCCAGAGGCAAGAGGCAAAGAGCGTAAGCAGACAGTGCAACAGAATGGGGAGAAAATTGTTAATGAGGGGCAAGCTGCGGGGAAAGTCAGGATCGGGAAACTCTACAGGAGAGATGGAGAAATGCGAGCTATTTTAGGGCTGGGGGCGAAGGTGGCAACTGGGTAAAAATGACAATAATAAGAGGATTTTTTGAGTGCTAAGAATTTCATGTGTTCCCTCATTTAGTCTTCATCACCAGCCAACACTGTAGATGCTGTTATTTATAGTATTTCAGAGATGAAGACATTGAATTTTAAAAGGATTAAGTACCTGCCTGAGGCTGTGCAACCAGAAAGTGGCTGCAGGTGTATGGAAGCAAGGCCAGGCATCTTCTTGCCAGGCAACCAGACTCAACCTGCAAAGTCATGTTGGCCAAGGCAAAGGGGACTGTAGGGTGAGGCGGTTTACTTCCTCATCCTAACCATACATGGATGTCCCCTCCTGTCTCTTCTGCCACACCCTGAACCCCTGAGTCCCAGCACAGATTAGGAAGGATAGATTCCTCATGGATGGCAGCAAGCTCATCAGAGCATGAGGGTCAGGATGAGTGCCTCAGTTTATCACATGGACCCACATATTAAAATAAAATATCTCTGCTATACCGTGTAATGCTTTCTCCATGTTTGCATTGCTCAGAGCCATCAGGGCACTGTGTCTTGTTCTTCAAATCCCCTACAGTGCCTTGCACTGCCTTAAGCAGGTATTTTAAAAAATAAAAAACTTTGTGAAACCAAACATTTGCTTCTACCAAATTCAATGAGAAATGCTGCTGCAGCAAAGTGGAAAAGGCTGGCTCTGTCCCCCAGGCTCAGTTCTTCAGCTGCTGTTGAACTGTCGGTAAATTGCCTAACCACACCAGAATGCAATATTCTTACTAGTAAAACAAGTTGGCTAAATGATCTTTAAAGTTTTTTTTCTAGCTCTGAAATGTCACAAATTATATAACCAGGATAAGAATTAGGAGTCAACATGGAAATAGTCAATGGATCGGATACAGATGCAGGCTACCATTTAGGCAGACCTGATATACAACCATTCCGGGTTCCATGTTGCCCAGATGCCAATTCATTAATATGGATCTCAAGAGAAGTTCAGCTCAACTCTCTTGTGGCATCTGTGTGCAATAGAGACTCCATGAGCTTAATTTTCTTCATCACCAAGATCCCTCTCCAATGCTATGTTAGGAACCTAGAGAGACTTAAAAACTCTCAAAGCAATAGGAACTCAACTAGGGCATGATTGGTTCAGCTGCCAGAGTGCTATTAGGGACAAAGAGAGCAGCAGGGCTCATTGGGGACAAGATCCAGAACTTCCAAGAGATGTTGATGGAATTAAGATGCCTGGATTGAATCATACTTTCAGTTGTGAGTGTGTTTGGAGGTGGTGCCTAGGAATAAAAGACACAGCTCAGAGTTATACCATCTGAGGGCGAGGGAGCTGGGGTATTTATATACCAACTCCCTCAGTCATTGGTCGAGGGCTGCTCAGGGGTGAGGATAGGTGGTCATTTCTCAGCACTTCTGCCTTCTACATGGGCAGGGACTATCAAAACCCCAGGAAGCTATCAGGGGAAGATATATAAGTGCTAGCAGTTAGAAGCCAAGCCAGTATGTGCTGAAATGTAGAGGCTGAGAGGCTGTGGGCAGGACACCAGCAACATCTGCTGCACTTAGCTCCCTGGAGCATGTGAGAGGAAGTCAACTCTCTGTTGCTCCTGAGAATCACCACCAGCTTTTACTGGTAAATGTCTTCTATGTGCATTTTCTACAAACCAATAAAAAAAAAAAAAGAAAGAAAGAAAGAAAGAAAAAAGGTTTTTAGAGACTTGTCATTAGAGAAGTGAAGCATTTTCCCTCAAAAACAGGCATCACATACCCCCATTTGGCCCCTGCCCACTTGGGCACTTTACAGATGGTCTCCCTGCCACACCACAGTCCATGAGGTACCCAGGGATATGCAGACACTTTCAAAAAGCGTCTAAGGGGCGAGCCTATGCCAGACATGAGAATCCACTGCTGATGGTTTAAAGACCGTATTGAAAATAAAGGCTGTACATGTTAGCATCTATATCCTCTATCCTCTGAAAATGATGGGTGGGGACATTTTGGAAAGGCTTTTTATTAATCTATTTATTGTGGCCACTGGCTCCATTTCCTCATATTTCTACATAAAGAAATATTTTGAGGGAAAACACTTCACTTTTCTAATAAGTCTTTACAACCCTTTTCAGGTTTGCAGAAAATGCACGTAGAAGACAATGTGTGTCTTATACACAATAAAATGCTGGTGGTGATTCTCAGGAGCAATGGAGAGTCAACTTCCTCTCACATGCTCCAGGGAGCTAAGAGTAGCAGATATTGCTGGTGTCCTGGCCACAGCCTCCCAGCCTCTACATTTTAGCACACACTGGCTTGACTTTCAACTACCAGCACTTAACATCTCTGCCTGAGAGCTTTCTTGGGTTTTGGTAGTCCCTGCCCATGTAGAAAGCAGAAGTGCTGGGAAATGGCCACCCACTCCCACTCCTGAGCAGCCCTCGACCAATGACTGAGGGAGTTGGTGTATAAATACCCCAGCTCCCTCACCCTCAGGTGGTATAATTCTGAGGTGTGTCTTCTATGCTGCTTCCCAGGGATCCTTGGCAGGATTTAGCCCCTTACCCACAGTAGTAACCTACTTGATGATGTATCTTTTACTGATGTCCTTCCCTTCCCTGTACCACTTCCTCACATGCCCTTGGTGTTTCCTGACATTACCTCCCTGGTAAACCATTTGCACTTAAACTCTTATCTCAGGGTGTGCTGTGGGGGAAGGGGGAACTCAGACTTCTACTAGGGCAATGGGAAGGAACAGAGAAAATAATTGTTATTTAAAGAAGGATTTCTTTAAGCAATGTATTCCTATGGTGCATTTCAAAATTTATTTATAGCTCATTATCTTCCTTTATAAGAATGCTACAGGATAGATTAGGTAAGAAGTGCTGCCAATGAAAGGCCAGTCAGAAATGAAGACAAAACGGCTGAGCTCGGTGGCTCACGCTTGTAATCCTAGCACTTTGGGAGGCCGAGGCGGGCGGACCACGAGGTCAGGAGATCGAGACCATCCTGGCTAACATGGTGAAACCCTGTTTCTACTAAAAACACAAAAAATTATCTGGGCGTGGTGGCGGGCACCTGTAGTCCCAGCTACTCGGGAGGCTGAGGCAGGAGAATGGCATGAACCCAGGAGGCGGAGCTTGCAGTGAGCCAAGATCGTCTGCTACACTCCAGCCTGGGCAACAGAGAGAGACTCCATCTAAAAAAAAAGAAAAGAAAAGAAAACATCTCTGAAATGGTCACGAAGGTTACTAAGAACATTGGCTCGATGTACAAAAATTCTGTTGACTTATGACTTCCCTTTGTTGTGAGCAATGCCACATACCTTTAGTAATAACCATTTGCAGCATCCCTTGAGACCCATGTCCATGTAGTCACCTGGAAATAACATATGACATGGGACAGGGCCTCTTCAGAGCAGACGATGCCGTGGCTTGGTAGTGCCCACAGTGGATCGTCTGGTTTGCCTCCAGCAGCATCTGGCCCCAAGACTGCCCAAGTACAGAGGAATGGGGGATAGAGGAACAGAGATGTTGTAACTTGAAGGGCAACTGAAGAAGCAGCAGTTTACAGCATGTGGGCTCAATTTTCCCCAAAAAGCTCATAATATAACTGTCAAAAATGACACTATGAACCGAAATTATAAGGTAATTGTATTCGGTCCCAAATTTAACACAATAAAGGTTATTTGCTCTCATGCCTTAGCAACCATCTCATAGAGGACAGAAAAATACCATACAAAAACAAAATGTAAACTCGCAAAGCAGTAATAAAACCAGCACACAACTATTCATTTCAAGTCTATTTTGAAAAGCCTTTGATAATACCAGTAATTCCCCGTAAAGCTTCTATTCTCTCGCCACAATTCCCTTCTGGAGGTAGAAAAAGGTTTTGCTGTTCTACAGCCATTCCTTTTAGGGAGATAAAGTCTCAAGTCCACTTTATTTCCCAATTTTAACATTTGTCATTCTTTAAACAGAAAGAAAGAGAGAGAGAAAGAAATCCCTGATCATCTATATCCAGCTAAGCCTCCCATATAGGTAGGGCTTAGTGGCAATATTAACGTGAATCTTCCTTGTCTTGCACCACAAAATTCATTTAATAGTCTTAACAAGGTGCTTAAGCTAGCCCGAGAGGCTTGTCCAAAAGATGCTGAAACATTCCACGAAAAAATAGAAAATTCAACCAGCAGTCCACCCATTTCCAGATATTCTGATGCTTCATAGCATGCAGGCTGGGCGTTAGTCAGCCCTTTGACGTCTTGGCTGAGCAGTTTCTCCGGGTGCCACTGGCAGGCCTACCCTACAACAGAGGCCAGGAGGAAGGGGCTTGGGGTACCTTTGGTTGCAAGAACAGAAATCTACTTAGACAAGTTCAAGTACGAGGAAGATGGTGGACTCCAAGGAACTTCGTGGACTCCAAGGAAAAGCCGAGCAATCAGGCCTCAGGAAGAGTGGGAACCAGCAGCTGTCACTCTTGGGGAGGGATGTGGTAGAGAAAAGAGACAGAAACACCTAGAAGGGTGTGCACGCATGGGCAATGATTAGACTCTTTGATATAGGAAAACAAACAGGAAAATATAGAAGAGGAATAGAAGGTGGGGAAAGAAGTAAGATAATAGGAATCAAAGAGAAATGTATAACCTGAGGAGTCATGACATGTTATCACAATGGCTTTAGCCAGCAGTCAGCAGCTCACCGGTGCTAAGCATTGACTGTCCCTGACATAGAACCAGTCTGCGTAATACACAGAGGTTGCAAATACCAAGCCCTTCTGATTTACCTGAATTGGTCATTCTGGTTTACATGGAATTATGGACTATTTTCAAAAAGACAAAGTTGTATTGGTTGACAGGATGTCCATGGTCTCAAGGAAGATCTTGATGAAAAAGGCTGGGTGACTTTTTATACTTAAGCTTTGACAGAAATAATTCATAATTGTATTTTAGGGGCTTGGATGTGGATGTCAGTTTGTTTCACCAGGTTTATTTTTACATTTGTGGTAGACATTCTTTGTCCCAAGATATATGTCTTAAACTTTAATACACTCATTCTGAAATTCCACCTCAATTTTTATCAGAAATGTTTCTTCAATATATATGACTTTTGGCCAGATGTGTTGGCTCACACTTGTGATCCCAGCACTTTGGGAGGCCAAGGCAGGTAGATCACTTGAGACCAGGAGTTCAAGACCAGCCTGGCCAATATGGTGAAACCCTATCTCTACTAAAAGCACACGTACCTGCAATCCCAGCTACTTGGGAGGCTAAGGCATGAGAATCACTTGAACCCAGGAGGTGGAGGTTATAGTGAGCTGAGATCACGCCACTGCACTCCAGCCTGGGCAACAGAGTGAGTATCCATCTCAAAAAAAAAAAAAAAATATATATATATATATACACACACACACACACACACACACACACACACACACACATGTATACATCTCAAGTCGCAGGAAACCCTTCAGTCCCAGGCACACTGTCACAGCTGGTCAGAATCACTGTAGGTGCTTGAACCCAGGAGGCAGAGGTTGCACATATGTATACATATGTGTATATATATATTTTAATATATATTTATATATGTATACATATGTGTATGATTTATACATATTCATACATATATATGTATGATTTTTGTTCTGTTTTTCAAAGACAAAGTCTCACTTTGTTGCCAGGTTGGAGTGCAGAGGTGTGATCATGACTCACTGCAGCCTCAACCTCCTGGGCTCCAGCAATTCTCCTCCTTCAGTTCCCAAGTAGCTAGGACTACTTGGGATCTAGGTACATGCCATTATGCCCAGGTAATTAAAAAGATTTTTTTTGTAGAGATGTGGTCTCGCTGTGTTAACTAGGCTGGTCTTGAACTCCTGAACTCAAATGATCCTCCCCACTTGACCTCCCAGAGCACTGGGATTATAGGTGTGAGCACTGGGATTATAGGTGTGAGCACAGGGATTATAGGTGTGAGCACAGGGATTATAGCTGTGAGCCACCACACCCAGCCTATATGATGTTAAAGGCACTCTGCTAAGCACTTAACATAGATACACAGTTGAATAAGACACAGCCCTGTCTTCATGGAGCTTGTAAATTGAAAGTGGAGGGGATGAGTGGAAGACAAATTAGACATAATAGATATATACATCAGTAACCATAAGGCAATAAAGACTATTATCTATGTCAAAGCAGGCTGTTCTTGAAACTTTCCCAGCTCTCTGATTTGGAACCCTTGACTCTCTCCTCTTCCACAGCCCCCCAGTCTCCTATCTAAATCCTATCCTTTCCTCCTACCCATTCCAAAACCTTACAGCCTTGTCAGATCCTTCTGTAGCAGGTGATCTCTTTGGAACCTCTCCAGTCTTTGTTCTCTCCAGTATGTTGGAAGTTATTACTAGAGGCTAAATAGTACCTTCACAACACCCTGACTCTCCTGGCCCAGTGGAAATTGCTCAGGGAGATCCTGAACTGTGGGAATTTGCCGGAACTAATGGGCACCTTGACCCCTTTTCCTGCTCAGACATTTACTCACTAAGCTCTCCCTTATGGACTCAGTCAGGACTTCACATTTCTGTTTCCTCCCATAAGAGTTCGTAATGCTTTAATCAGGGTGGAATGTACATAAATGTTCATGTACGTGTGTGTGTTTGTGCACGCACGTGTGCACACACCCGAGAGGGAAAGGTAACTCTGATGAGCTTTCCAGCCTTTCATTCCCTCTCTTGCCTTCCTGTCCACAGCTGCCTCTCAAAATCCAGGTAGGGGACTGCCCCACACCACCCAGGTGTTGACAGGATCTCATGTCTTTAGCACTTCCTCCAGCAGCCCTGTGTTGGGAGAGAGGCTGAGCCAGGAGGCAGGGAGATGCTCCGTGGCTGGCCGCATGGGAGGGTGTGTTGTCCTAGAAACCCTGTCCCTGGAGGTAGGTTTGGATACAAAAGCTTCTGCCCCCATTCCCTCTGCCCTGATTCCAGGGGTGGCAGGGATCGAATCTCAGCATCTTCTAATCTGCCTGTTATCAGTGTCATCGCTTTCCTGTCACCCAAAGGTCCTCACCAGACACCTCTGGCCTGCAGCCCCAGTGCCATGGGGGTAGTGATAAACTCTTATTGCCTTCAGCCTACAAACCCTGGTCAAAAGCTTCTGATTCTTATCAGAGGCTGAAGGACAGGTTTTACCAGAAGTTCCTATCCCCCAGCTTGAAAAACAAGTTCATCCACTCCTTTACTCCACACGCTGGGGTTCTATCCTATTCTTGAGAAAAGATCAAGCACCCCACCTCCACAATGACTCTGGAAATCACAGTGAGGTCCCAATGTGGATGCTGGTCACTAGAGTGATTTTTTTTTTTTTTTTTTTTTGAGACTGAGTCTCACTCTGTCGCCCAGGCTGGAGTGCAGTGGTGCGATCTCGGCTCACTGCAACCTCTTCCTCCTGGATTCAAGCACCTACAGTGATTCTGACCAGCTGTGACAGTGTGCCTGGGACTGAAGGGTTTCCTGGCACTTGAGATTTTCAGTGCTAAAAGTAGGAAAGCCCCAAGCAAACTGAGATGAGTTGATCCTATGACCAAGATCCCTGTAAACCAGTTACCCACCCTCCATGGGACCTACAGCTTAGCAAAAGCCTGTAAGAGGACAAAGAAAAAGTGAGATCTGGAACAGCAGGCTGCAGTTGTCCTTTGCCTTATTCAGAACTTTTGCTGTGTTCAGAACCATCATGTGCCCATAGGATAGTCTTTGCTCCCCTAAACTTGGATGGGAAAGGAGCGAGGAGGAACAGGAACCGCTGGCATCCGAAAAGAGGCTGTGGCCGCATCTCTGGGCCGTGTTTTATTTTTCTGGAATCCTTAATGGCACAGTATCTAAAAAGAGATCATGCATGTGCTCTGGGACTCTTAACTGTTTTAAAACCTCTATCTTGGCTGGACACAGTGACTCACGCCTGTAATCCCAGCACTTTGGGAGGCCGAGGTGGGTGGATCACCTGAGGTCAGGAGTTCAAGACCAGCCTGGCCAACAGGGTGAAACCCCGTCTCTACTAAAAATACAAAATTAGCCGGGTATGGTGGTGCATGCCTGTAATCCCAGCTACTTGGGAAGGTGAAGCAGGAGAATCACTGGAACCTGGGAGGTGGAGGTTACAATGAGCTGAGACCACGCCATTGCACTCCAGCCTGGGCAACAAGAGTGAAATTCTGTCACAAAACAAAACAAAACAAAACAAAATCTCTATCTCTATGTAGAGTGGCCCCAGAATATGCCCTGATTTGGATCAGATCATTGCGCTTGCCTCCTCTGGGGAGATGTAAATTTCCTCTGTCTTAGAAGCCACTGCTCTATAAGTATCCACAGGATTTGTGGTCAAGAGATCTGAGCTTTAATCTTTTAAAAGATCTCTGTGATTGGCTCATGGAAAAACCCTTAATTTCTCAGCTCTTCACCTGTAAAATTGATTGAACTAAGCTTTTGTGATTAAGAATTCTTCTGGCTTTGTGGTTCACCTCTTTCCCTCTACACACACACACACACACACACACACACACCCCTCTTATTCCACTGTATTTCTGGCCATTGACTCTCAGTGCCATTCCAAGCCATATTGGAACCGAGGCCAAAAGGAAAAATTAGTAATGTGAGTCCTCTCTTTATTTAAAATGTTGACATTTTGTTCATCATGGGTTGTTTTTTTGTTTGTTTGTTTGTTTTTTGTTTTTTTTTGCATTAACCCAGATTTTTAAAATATTCCATTAAAATGTTCATCTTAATCTCCAGACATAGAAAAAGATCCTGAAGTTCCTGGATATGCTGGCTGCCAACATTATGAAATACAGCGTGGCGAGCTGGAACACAAGGTCCTTGTTGACATTGAATTACCGAAGAAAACTCCCCTATCTCTGGCCACTCTGCGGCCTGCAAAGCATAAAATATGTACTATCTGGCACTTTACAGAAAAAGTTTGCTAACCTCTTATACCAAGCAATTCTGAGTCAAATTTCCTGTTACTTGCAACCATAAAAATTCTAAGTATTACACTCCCCTGAACTCTGGTAGCACCGAACTACTTGATGATACTCAAAGAGGAAATATATGATAAAGCCCCCATCAGTTCATTCATACTGTTTCCTTGGCCTAAAATGCAACACCCTCCACGTGACTATACAGTTGCCCCCTCAGTATCCAGCGGGAATTAGTTTCACGACCCCTGACGGATACCAAAATCCACATATGCTGAAGTCCACTCTGTAAAATGGTGTAGTACTCACATATAACCTATGCACGCCCTCCCAGGTACTTTAAATCATCCTTAGTCACTAAAGTACCTAATATGATGTAAATGCTATGTAAATAGTTGCTATACTGTACTGCTTTCTTATTTGTATTTTTTTTTTCAGATGGAGTCTCGCTTTTGTCACCCAGGTTAGAGCACAATGGTTCAATCTCAGCTCACTGCAACCTCTGCCTCCTAGGTTCAAGCGATTCTCCTGCCTCAGTTTCCCGAGTAGCTGATATTACAGGTGCCCGCCACTACGCCTGGCTAATTTTTGTATTTTTAGTAGAGATGGTGTTTCACCATGTTGGCCAGGCTGGTCTCGAACTCTCAACCTCAGGTGATCTGCCTGCCTCAACCCCCCAAAATGTTGGGATTACAGGCGTGAGCCACTGTGCTTGGCCTTCTTTGTATTATTTGTTCTTGTTGGGTTTTTTCCTGAATATTTTTGGTCTGCAGTACTGAACTTTTGGAGTCCCCTTAAGTTGTGCAGCTCACTGGCCTCACCCTAGTTCCAGCCCTGTTAACCCTTCCCTGCATCTGGGTGAGTTGCTTGATGACAGAAGGAGGGAAAACACAGACAGAAAGAAGAGACTAAATACCACCCACTTTATAAGATTCCCTGGGGCCAGCCATAATGTTCGTTTCATTTTATTTATTTATTTTTATTTATTTATTTATTCATTTATTTTCTTTTGAGATGGAGTCTGCCTCTGTCACGAGGCTGGAGTGCAGTGGCATGATCTTGGCTCACTGCAACCTCCACCTCCCTGGTTCAAGCAATTCCCTTGCCTCAGCCTCCCGAGTAGCTGGGCTTACAGATGTACGCCACCACGCCCAGCTAATTTTTTGTATTTTAGTAGAGACAAGGTTTCACCATGTTGGTCAGGATGGTCTTGATTTCCTGAGCTTGTGATCCACCCACCTCAGCCTCCCAAAGTGCTAGGATTACAGGTGTGAGCCACTGCGCCTGGCCCATAATGGTTATTAACAGCAACCTACCTATAATTTCTAGTTGCTTCTGTCATGTTTGTTTTATTTCCCCGGGGCTAAAAACTCTTTGGGTATGGGTACAGGGATCCTCACATCTGGTTTTGTTTCTTTATTCTAATTCCACTCTCCACATACCAAGTGCCCAGCACAGAGCTGTGCACTAAATTACTAGAATGAAATGGCGGAGTGCATGCTGAATTCCGGAGTTCACACCAACCCTTCTCTTGACCTTTCAGGAGACAACTATTTATCATTTAAAACATTGGTTTTTCTTTCTTTATATTTTTAATTAATTAATTTATTTATTTTATTTTTTATTTTTTTTGGAGACAGACTCTTACTGTGTCACCCAGGCTGGGGAGCAGTGGCGCATCACTGCTCACTGCAGCCTCCATCTCCTGGGCTCAAGCGATCCTCCCATCTCAGCCTCCTGAGTAGCTGGAACTACAGGCATGCATCACCACATCTGGACAATTTTAAAAAGTTTTTCTAGAGACAAGGTCTCATTATATTCCCCAGGCTGGTCCCAAACTCCTGGGCCCAAGTGACTCACCCACCTCAGCCTCCTAAAGTGCTAGGATTACAGGCATGAGCCACTGTGCCCAGCCTTAAAACATTGTTTTTGAGGCCGGGCGCGGTGGCTCAAACCTGTAATCCCAGCACTTTGGGAGGTCGAGACGGGCGGATCACGAGGTCAGGAGTTCGAGACCATCCTGGCTAACATGGTGAAACCCCGTCTCTACTAAAAAATACAAAAAACTAGCCAGGCGAGGTGGCGGGCGCCCGTAGTCCCAGCTGCTCGGGAGGCTGAGGCAGGAGAATGGCGTGAACCCGGGAGGCAGAGCTTGCAGTGAGCTGAGATCCCGCCACTGCATTCCAGCCTGGGCGACAGAGCGAGACTCCATCTCAAAAACAAAACAAAACAAAACAAAAAAAACATTGTTTTTGTTTGTTTTTTTGAGGCGGAGTCCCACCCTGTCACCTAGGCTGGAGTGCAATGGGGCGATCTCAGCTCACTGCAACCTTCGTCTCCCAGGTTCAAGCAATTCTCCTGTCTCGGTCCCCTGAGTAGCTGGGATTACAGGCACGCACCACCACACCCAGCTCATTTTTGTATTTTTTTTTTTAAGTAGAGACAGGGTTTCACCATGTTGGCCAGGCTGGTCTCTAACTCCTGACTTCAAGTGATCCACCCACCTCGGCCTCCCAAAGTGCTGTGATTACAGGCAAGAGCCACTGTGCCTGGCCAAAACATTGTTTTTGTTGTTGTTGTTGCTGTTGTAGTTGTTGTTTTGAGACAGAGTCTCACTCTGTCGCCCAGGTTGGAGTTCAGTGGTGCAATCTCGGCTCACTGCAACCTCCGCCTCCTGGGTTCAAGCAATTCTCCTGCCTCAGCCTCCCGAATAGCTGGGACTACAGGCATGCGCCACCACACTCAGCTAGTTTTTGTATTATTAGTAGAGACGAGGTTACACCATGTTGGCCAGGCTGGTCTCCAACTCTGTGATCCACTCGCCTTGACCTCCCAAAGTGCTGGGATTACAGGTGTGAGCCACTGTGCCCAGCCCAAAACTTTAGTGTTTAAAGTTAAGAAAATAAAAACATAACCAGCTTGAAAACTGGAAAACAAAGTACAGTTATTTTGGCAAAATGTTACCAGATAATAAAAAATAAATTTGGGTTTCATTTCGTGCATTTTCCTCTCAGAGTCAAAAAGAGCAGGAGGAGTTAAGACTTAGACAAATGAGCCTCCTGGGACCCAGAAGATTCCAGAGCCTCCCTACCCTGAGGAGGGCCACATGCCAGACTCACCCATTCTTTGACCTAACAAACCAAAGGCTGTGGGCGACCTGCTGCCTTGCAGTGGGACCTGCAGGTCATCTTCAAACTGTACTAAGCTGGGCTCGGGAGGAGCAGAGGGCATGGAACTGAAACATTCTTCCTGATAAGGCTGCATTAGAGGACATCACAGAAAAATGCATTGCTTTCAACGAGTGCTTTAATAAAGACGTAGCTATGAAATGGATTTGTGCTGAAGCCCTCCCTGGCAAGCATTTATCAAACAAAAAAGCAAGAATTGGTGTTCAGGGCCAGGCACGGCATCTCATGCCTGTAATCCCAGCACTTTGGGAAGACAAGGCAGGCAAATCACTTGAGGTCAGGAGTTTGAGACCAGCCTGGCCAACAAGGCAAAAACCTGTCTCTACTAAAAATACAAAAATTAGCTGGGTGTGATGGCACGCACCTGTAATCCCAGCTACTTGGGAGAATTGCTTAAACCCAGGAGGTGGAGGTTGCAGTGAGATGAGATCGTGCCACTGCACTCCAGCCTGGGCGACAGAGTGAGACCCTATCTCAAAATAAATAAATAAATAAGAAAAAAAAAGAAAAGAATTGGTATTTGGGTGCTATAGTTCAGGAAAGACCCGGATAGGATTGTCTTCTTTTTATTTTTTTTTATTTTTTTTATTTTTATTATACTTTAAGTTCTAGGGTACATGTGCATAACGTGCAGGTTTGTTACATATGTATACCTGTGCCATGTTGGTGTGCTGCACCCATCAACTCGTCAGCACCCATCAATTCATCATTTATATCATGTATAACTCCCCAATAGGATTGTCTTCTTTTGTCACTAACTGGCTGTGTGCCCTTGGACAAATCATTCACCCTCTCTGTGCTTCATTTTCTTCATCTGTAAGAGGCTGTGGATGAGATCACTGCTAGTCTCTTCTGCCTCTGATGTTATATAGAAGGTGCTCTATGAAAAGGGTGGGGGGAAATTTTGTTTGCTGAACCTTCCCTCCTGCTGTCTTTCTGCCCTACTGGGCTTTTTTTTTTTTTTCGCAGAAAATGTCAAATTCTTAATCAGTAGGTTTCAAAACGTGAAGCCTACAAAGCTTTACTGTACATCTGGGAAGAATGAAGTTTTACCTTTTAAAGCAGAGAAATGGAGTTTGCTTAGGATTCTAACTGAAGCAAGTCACACCCCCACAGAAATGAAATGGAAGCATGAAAGATTGTGAAAATCTGGGACTCTGCACCAAGCAAAGAACAAGTACTGTGTTGGTATTTAAAAAAAAAAAAGATTTTCATTTCATATGCAACACCTTTGTGCTTCCTTTATGTATTTCTCCCTCTCTTTTCCAGCTCTACAATGAGCTATTTTAAGACTCTGTTTTCCTGCTATACAGTATTCCTGTTCAGATAGGCAATTTAATTGTCATCAGACTTTTTCTTAGTCTTTCAAGACCTTTTGTTATGGTGAAATAATTTTAGGCACACCAAAAGCATAAATCCATTAAATACTTTCCTTATTTCACTAATGAACTATTATGGGTGGTGAAAATTAATTTTATTCCACTCACATATCTGTTAAATTTTTAAAGTTGAAAAATGAAGGCTGCAAATAACCGAAGTCGAATGAGAGACTCCTCTTCAAACATTGTTGTTTCATTTGTGCCGAGATGTGTCAAAAAAAAGCTACAGAAACAGTTCACAAAATGAAAAGGGTTCAACAGGTCCAATCTCAGGGTTGAATATTGCAAAACTTTTACAGGCTGGATATGCTTAGGAATTGAAAGGCCCCTCTGTTAATGGATTTGAAGAGAGTTTTCTGAGTGGGTGTGTTTAAGCTTATCCCCATGGGCAGATCAGATATTAGCACACTTGTTTAAAGCCTGGTAGTGATGATACAAAGGTCCTGAATTGAACTGCTACACAACTCAGCCATTGTTGTTCCACATCACAGCTCAGGCTCTAGCCCTAACACCTCTCTGCCATTTTACCTTTTTTTTTTTTGAGACAGAGTCTCACTCTATCACCAAGGCTAGAGTGCAGTGGAGCAATCTCAGCTCACTGCAACCTCTGCCTCCCGGGTTCAAGTGATTCTTGCACCTCAGCCTCCTGAGTAGCTGGTTTACAGGCGTCTGCCACCATACCCAGGTAGGTAATTTTTGTGTTTTTAGTAGAGACTGTGTTTCACCATGTTGACCACGCTGGTCTTGAACTCCTGACCTCAAATGATCTGCCTGCGTTGGCCTCCCAAAGTGTTGGGATTACAGACGTGAATCACTGCGCCCAGCCACAAAAGAGAAGGGGAGAGGATGTGGAGGGAGTCAGGTAAATCCTTTCCCAAAGCATGGAAAGGGTCTCCAAGCCCAGGCTGTACTGAGGACCAGGAACGCCACTTTGACAAGCCGGGGGCAATACATTATAATCATGACAGGTCAGACCCATTAACTCTGCTTGAAAGGTACTTTGAAACCAGAAATCACCCCCATCACATGGGGGAAGCTGGGGGAGGATGTGCCTCCAGAGAAAAAGGGCAAACACCACAGCTCAAAAGACAAAGTTCTCTTCTGGGAGACAGACCCAGTGCCACAAGGCAAGGAAGGTCAGAGTCCTGTCCCTGAAGATAAATGTCTCCAGAACGAATGAGGACCTTGATAAATGTGCAGTTGGAATAGACTCTTAAGTGCTTCCTTATTTATAATCTGTCCCTTTCAGAGCCAACTCAGATTCATGTCAGTGCCTTAGGTAGAAGCAGCAGCTTGCCGATTTTTCTTTAGTCAGATTTAATTCCAATTTCGGCTTCTAAATGTGTGCCACCTGCTCCAAGGGCTCCCATGAGCCTGTGCTTCAACCCTCTACTCTTTTTTCCTTTATCTCTTCTTCCTGACTCCTTTTAATTTGTCTCCCCCTTTTCTTTTTTTTTTTGAGATGTAGTCTCGCTCTGTCACCCAGGCTGGAGTGCAGTGGCTCCATCTCAGCTCACTGTAACCTCTGCCTCTGGGTTCAAGGATCTTCCAGCCTCAGCTTCCCAAGTAACTGGCCCAAACTCCATCATGTGGTCCTCCTGCTTCGGCCTCCCAAAGTGCTGGGATTACAGGCATGAACCACCACACACAGCTCTCCTTCTTTCTTTCTAAACCCAAATAGCGGGTCACTGAGAAGGCACACTGAATAAGTAAAAAGAATCCAGTCTCAAATAAGACAGACCAAAGAAAAAACAATCCCCAAATCCATGTTTTGTGGCCCTGAAGTAATTACTAAAAAGAATCTGGTGGAGTTCACACTGATTCTGAGTTTAGGGTTTAACAACATAACCAGTGACAGCTCAAAAAAATAAATGAATAAAAGGGGAATGATAAGGCAGTTGCCTTTTTTTTTTCAGTCTATAAAGCTAATTGTTTCATTGTGCTTCCATACACACACTCACACGTACATACAATCTGATGCCTTCTTTTTTTTTTATATATTAAATGGCAGTGAGCCATGAAAGACTACAGAGAATTTTAAGCAGAGTCTGCCTTAAAAAAAAAAAAAAAACCTCCTCCAGTGACAGTAAATTGGATAAATGCTATTTTTAGATGAAATATATCTAACTGATGTCCAGATGTGATTCTACCACATGAAGAGAAAAACAAATCTATCTAAAGTGCGGAACTGTACTTGAAAACATTTTTTATATTTTCTGGTAATAATGACATATAATGGAAAGACTGAGACGTTTGGAACTGACCAAGAGCCTCTGCAGAGGGTCCCTCTGGAGCAATATCGGCACACATGGCTCCAATATGTAGATGATCCTGAGGTTTGCATTTCTGATTTAATTGTTACTAACTCTCAGGGCTTGCAAGTTGCAGTATATTTTCACATGAGCATAAGGAATAAAGCAGGAATTTATTAGTCCATTCTCATACTGCTATAAAGAGCGACCTGAGACTGGATAATTTATGAAGAGGCTGAATTGACTCACAGTTCTGCAGGCTTAACAGGAAGCTTGACTGGAAGGCCTCAGGAAACTTACAATCGTGGTGGAAGGTGAAGGAGAAGCAAGCACCTTCTTTACAGGGTGGCAGGAAAGAGAGCGAGCAAGGGGGGAAGGCTTTTAAACCACACACTTTTAAACCATCAGATTTCATGAGAACTCACCATCATGAGAACAACAAGGGGGAATTCTGTCCCTCCTCCAATTCCACGTGAGATTTGGGTGGGGACACAAATCCAAAGCATATCAAAGAAGAACTGGTATCATGACTTCTGTGCTAAGCCAGTGGGTTAGAGAACTGATAAGGTTCGGCTATGTTTCCACTTAAAATCGTATCTTGAATTGTAATCCTTATAATCCCCATCATCCTGTGCTGAGGGGAGACCAGGTGGAAGTAATTGAATCATGGAGGCGGGTTCCCCCATGCTCTTCTCAGGGTAGTGAGTGGGTTCTCATGAGACCTAATGGTTTTATAAGGGCTCTTCTCCCTTCATTCGGTGCTTCTACTTCCTGCCACCTTGTGAAGAAAGTGCTTCGCCTCCCCTTTGCCTTCTGCTATGACTGTAAGTTTCCTGAGGCCTCCGTAGCCATTTGGAATTGTGAGTCAATTAAACCACTTTTTTTTTTTTTTAAATAAATTACCCACTCTCAGGCAGTTCTTACAGCAGTGTGAAAATGGACTAATACAAGAAATTTAATTAATTAATTTATTTATTTATTTATTATTTTGAGACAGAATCTCGCTCTGTTGCCCAGGCTCCAAGGCAAGTGGTGCAATCTTGGCTCACTGCAACCTCTGCCTTCCAGGTTCAAGCAATTCTCCTGCCTCGGCCTCCTGAGTAGCTGGGACTACAGGCGCACGCCACCATGCCTGGCTAATTTTTGTATTTTTAGTAGAGATAGGGTTTCACCAATAACTTTTAGATGGTGGCTATTACCAGGTCATCTGCTTGTCTGAATGATACTGCTTCTGCTCCAGACATTCTTGGAAATCCTTCTACTTATTCACTCAACAAACATTGGTCAAGCACTTACAACTTTTCAAGTTCTCTTTTTGGTGCTGAGTATAAAGTGATGAGCAGAACAAACACAGCCCCTGTCCTCATGTTTACAGTCTAGTGGAATTTCTTTTGGAGCCCAGTTTGCAAATTACAAAAGAAAATCCATTTTATGACTTTAGTGACACAAATAGTGGTGTTGTGTTTGATCACAGCCTTAATCACTGAGCCCATCCCTGAACAATGTCTGGTCATTTAAAAAAGTCAATCCCTGAAATATAGCTACTGAAGATAATCAAAATATGATGTGATACAGGATCTAAAAGAAGAGTTGTGAATACATTATTGGGCAATGTTATCCTCACTTAAATAAAGGCATGGCCTGTCGGAGTGACTGTTTCTGGAGTTTATGCTCCTACCTGGAAATAAGGATATCCCACCCAGGAACTGCAGCCAGGTGGCAGAGAGGAAGCAGGGGTGAGAGGAGTGGCAAGGAACTAGATGCAACAAGCCCAATCCAAGTCCAGGCAGGTCATAAAAGCCCTCAGTAGAGGAGGGAGTGGCACTCTTATGGGGGAGTGAGACATAAAATGAGTGTAGCTTCAGAAGAGTTGAGCCCAAAAAGGTTGGATAATCTTAGCCAAGCTATGTAAGAGAATCTATCCAAAAACTAGACGGAGAAGAGTGAGAACTAGGCCTGCAAGCTGGGCACCAAACCTCAAGAGAATGGAAATATCCAAGTTACCCAAAATAACCTGTCTGTTAGCAACTGGCTAGGTTAGCAAGCCTCTTCCAGGGCCAGGGAAGGAAAGGGCCAGGCCTCATGTCTTCATGGCGCCTTGAAGCACTGGGCACTTCTGCTCTTAGTCAGAGTAGCCATAACTGTTTTAGTTTTATTTTTATTTTTTTGAGACAGAGTCCAACTCTGTCCTCCAGGCTGGAGTGCAGTGGCACGATCTCAGCTCACTGCAGCCTCCACCTCCCAAATTAAAGCGATTCTTCTGCCTCAGCCTCCTCAGTAGCTGGGATTACAGGCACCCACCATCACACCTGGCTAATTTTTGTATTTTTAGTAGAGACAGGTTTTCACCATGTTGGCCAGGCTGGTCTCGAACTCCTGACCTCAAGTGATCCCCCCACATTGGCCCCTCCCAAAGTGCTGGGATTACAGGTATGAGCCATTGTACCCAACTGCCACCACTACTTTAAAATCTTCAAGACTACAGATGACATACTGTCTATATGGCCCCTTCTTTGTCCCAAGAAGAGGACGAAGAAGGCAATGGATACTGGTGTACTCATTATGGACAGTCAAAAAGAAATTAAGATAGAACAGGGACTAATGACTTTATTTGACATTATTTCATAATCATTTCTCAAATATCCAGTATCCATTTGAAGATGCATGAATATGAAAAGGGATCTTTTCATATACACTCTTCTGCAGTTTAAATTGTTTTTTGTTGTTGTTGTTGTTTTTAGTCCTAGAGATGATTTGCAGGTAGCCCTATAAACTCTTCTACTCTAAAGCATTCACAAATGGCCACCCTCAACAGAAGTTTCATTACAACCTGGAGTGCATAGGCATGAATAGAGGTGATCAAACTGATGAAAACATTGGGCTTGCAACATCGGGTTCACCCACATTCTATAACTGACAAGCCTAGCCAGAGCTCCCCAAGCTGCCCTGTCAAGATAGTCTTTTAAACCTAGTAGGTCAGAAATACACTAACCATGTGGCTCCTCGAGGCCTTAGGTGCTCCTCCCTTGGGGAACTCTCTGGAATTACTCTCTGGATTTCTGCCCCAACACCCGTCTTTAGAGCAGTGTTTTTCAAACCTGGGGTTCCACTGAACCCTGAGGATCCTTCAGGGTCCATGGAAGGGTCTGGTGGGTGGAACCCAGACTTCCTCTCTGCGTGCATACATAACTGCTCCATCTTTTATTTTTGTTAAGTTGGTTTTCTATAAAAGCCCATTCAAACTTTGCTTTCATAAAACAAACAGGTCAGAGGAAGTCCTATTATACATGCATTTTTAAAGATTGTAAAGCATTGTTTTAGACCAGGAGTCAGCAGTCACTTTAGCCATATACAGGATGAACAGTGGAGTAAGCAAATTCCTCCCATGGCTTATAAACACAAGGCATATCGACAAGAAAGAAGAAAAAATGGGAAATAGGAAGGTGGAAAAAGAAAGTCAGAGAAAGAAAAGGATCAATGGCTGCGGTCATGATTTAGGGGCCTTTTGCCCCCAGAAAATGCACACATACATCTACTACCATGCAACTGAACGACCTGAGGGAATCCACGGGTGATGAGGAATCCTCTCCTCTAGAGGCCCAGCTTGAAAACCATGGGAAGACATCCATTTGTCCATGAAAATAGCTCCATGTGCCCCATTAGTGACATAGAGTACTGTGCCTGTTGAAAAGGAAGTCTGGCTTCTTGGATTTTCCTTTTTTTTTTTTTTTTTTTTTGAGACAGAGTCTTGCTCTGTCACCAGGCTGGAGTGCAGTGGTGCGATCTCAGCTCACTGCAACCTCCACCTCCCAGGTTCAAGCAATTCTCCTGCCTCAGCCTCCCAAGTAGCTGGGACTACAGGCACATGTCACCATGCCCAGCTAATTTTTGTATTTTTAGTAGAGACGGGTTTCACTATGTTGGCCAGGATGGTCTCAATCTCTTGACCTCATGATCCGCCCGCTGTCATGTTACTAGTTCCCCTTGAAAGCACAAACAATTCAGGCTTTTGCTGGAGGCATTCAAAATCATCTAGTTATTGGCCAGGCGTGGTGGCTCATGCCTGTAATCCCAGCACTTTGGGAGGCCGAGTGCTGGGATCACTTGAGGCCAGGAATTCGAGACCAGCCTGGCCAACATGTTGAAACCCCATCTCTTGAACCTGGGAGGCGGAGATTGCAGTGAGCTGAGATTTTGCCACTGCACTCCAGCCTGGGTAACAGAGCAAGACTCCGTCTCAAAAAAAAAATCTGGTTATTTTTGTGTTCCTAACTCAGCAAAGCCCTCCTGGTGTCATCCTGAAGCTTCTGACACCCCCTTACGTCTTGATTGTTGCTGACACTGACACTTGTGATCAGCCTTCTATTTAGAATCTTAAGACTTAGTCATCTACCAGGTGTCATAACCCTGGCATGCTTGACCATTACGCAAAATAACCACTGCCTTTCTGGTCATCCACCCTCTCAAGCACTAACAAAGTGGGGTTTAATGCCAGCACAGGCTTTTCCCTTTAAGTACCAACCTCACAGATCTAGTGGCTTACCAAATCACCAGTTATAGGATCCAAAGACTTAAGGCCAGGCATGGTAGCTCATGCCTGTAATCCTAGCATTCTGAAAAGGCCGAGGCAGGAAGATTGCTTGAGGCCTGGAGTTCGAGACCAGCCTGGGCAGCATAGTGAAACTCTGTGTCTACAAAAATAAAAAAGTTAGCTGCACTCGGTAGAGCACACCTGTAGTGCCAGCTACGTGGGAGGCTGAGGCAAAAGGATTGCTTGAGCCCAAGAGTTCAAGACTGCAGTGAGCTATGATCTTGCCACTGCACTCCAGCCTGAGCAACAGAGCAAGACTGTGTCTAAAAACAAACAAAAAATTCGGCCGGATGCAGTGGCTCATGCCTGTAATCCTAGCACTTTGGGAGGCTGAGGTGGGCAGATCACGAGGTCAGGAGTTCGAGACCAGCCTGACCAACATGGTGAAATGCTGTCTGTACTAAAAATACAAAAATTAGCTGGGACTGGGCATGATGGCTCATGCCTGTAATCCCAGGACTTCGGGAGGCTGAGGCAGGTGGATCACCTGAGGTCAGGAGATCAAGACAATCCTGGCTAATTTTTGTATTTTTAGTAGAGATGGGGTTTCCCCATGTTGGCCAGGCTGGTCTGAAACTCCCAACCTCGGGTAACATGGTGAAACCCCATCTCTACTAAAAATACAAAAAATTAGCCGCACGTGTTGGCAAACGCCTGTGGTCCCAGCTACTCGGGAGGCTGAGGCAAGAGAATCGCTTGAACCTGGGAGGCGGAGGTTGCAGTGAGCCGAGATGGTGCCGCTGCACTTCAGCCTGGGGGACAGAATGAGACTCCATCTCAAGGAAAAAAAAAATTAGCTGGGCACGGTGGTTCGCACCTATAATCCCAGCTAGTCTGGGGGCTGAGGGAGGAGAATCGCTTGAAACCGGAAGGCAGAAGTTGCAATGAGCTGAGATCGCACCACTGCACTCCAGCCTGGGCAACAAGAGCGAAACTCTGTCTCAAAAAAAAAAAAAAAAATCAAAAACCCCAAAGATATGTTAAACTCAGTATACCTGAAACTGGACTCTTCTTTTCTCCTGATCCATTCCTCTGTCTGTCTGCACCCACCACCATACACACAGTTGCTTCAGACAAAGTTCTCTGGGTTTTTTCCTTCTTTCTCCTTGACGGTTGCATCCAACAGGTGTTAGGTCTTAATGATTTCCATGTCCTTAATAGCTAAGTGCTTTAGTTCAGGTCGTCTTCATCTGCCTTCCAGATTACTACAACAATTTTCTAATTGGCTTTCCTAATCCACTTTTAACCCTCTACCCTGACCCTCAATTTGCTGCCCATAACCTATCAAAATTACAAATTTGACCTTGTAACGACTTCTACTTAAAATCCTTCAGTAGATGCCCTTTGCCTTCGAAATACAACCAAACTTCTTAGCATGGGATTTCATGCGCATCGTAAGCTGTCCTTGTGTCTCTCTCCACTTGCCCCAGGCCAACACCCGCAGCTCGGGCCCAGCACATCACGTGCTGTTCCCCTCTTGGACCTGCTTCTTCTTTTTGCTGCCACCTCCTCATCTTTCAAAAATATATTGAATGTTTACACCAGCACTTCTTCAGTGCCCTTCACAGATATTATCTTTTTTTTGAGATGGAGTCTTGCTCTGTTGCCCAGGCTAGAGTGCAGTGGTGTATTCTTGGCTCACTGCAACCTCCACCTCCTGGGTTCCAGCAATTCTCCTGACTCAGCCTTCCCGGTAACTGGGATTACAGGTGCCCACCACCATGCCTGGCTAATTTTTGTATTTTTAGTAGAGATGGGGTTTCACCATGTTGGCCAGGCTGGTCTGAAATTCCCAACCTTGGGTAATCCACCAGTCTCTGCCTCCCGAAGTATTGGGATTACAGGTGTGAACCATGACGCCTGGCCACAGATACGATCAGTTCTAATCCTCCCAGCAATCCCGTAGGACTTGCAGAAGCTCCTAAGTTTGCCCAAGTTCACACAGGGAGCGAGTAGCTAGACTCAAATTTGGGCTGGCCTAACATCAGTGCTTACATGCCTTCCACGAAGCTGAGGCGCCTCACTTTGGAGCTTCACTCAGATGTCGTCCTCTCTCAGGGGCTTCACCAGCTCCGCATCTCACCTGCTTATGTGGCATCCAGCCTGGAATTAACTCTAACAGCCTCGAGTACCACATGGCCGTGCAAGTGTCTGTATCTGTCACAGGCTGTGAGCTTCTGGCAGGCAAACATCAGGCCTTTTAATTGTCTAAGCAAAACCTGTTCATAGATGTTAAAGTTCCAGTAATATATAAAGGTAGAAATAGACCTCTACCCCCAGGCCACCTTCTTAGAGTAACCAATGTTAACCCACTTCTTGTGTGACCTTCCAGAAATTTATGACTATGAAAATAGAGGTACACATATCCTTTTCCCCTCATGAATGGGCTTATTTTATACATACTTTCCTGCAATTTTTCCCCTTAAGATCACATTTTAGATATTTTTCTACGTGAACATATGTAAATCTCCTTTTTTGCATAACAAATCCATATATATTATTTTCACAACACATATAAATGAAAAACTTACTGTTTTAAGATTAGAAAGTCAATCTGAGGCTGGGCGCAGTGGCTCATGCCTGTAATCCCAGCTCTTTGGGAAGCCGAGGCAGGAGGATCACTTGAGGTCAGGAGGCGGAGGTTGCAGTGAGCCGAAATCATGCCACTGAACTGCAGCTGGGTGACAGAGTGAGACCCTGTCTCAAAAAAAAAAAAAAAAAAAAAAAAGGTCAATCTGGAGAAAATTTAGCTAGATGCTGTTTGTAAGAGAAACACCTAAAACATAACACGATGCAGAATGATTAAAAGTCAAGGGATTCATTGAATAAAATGAGAATACATATCCCCCTCTCTTTCTCTCTCTCTCTCTCTCTCTGCATATTTAAGTAAATAAGTGGGGGAGAAGGGAAAGTTCTGCGTTACGGAAGAAAGCCAGCTGATAAATATAGAAGGAATGACAGATGTAGAAAACTGCCAACTTGGCAACCAGGATAGTATTAAATGATTCAGGCAAGAATCATAAAGTCTTCCTAAAACTAGAGGGTAAAAATTTGAGGAGTAATAGGATATTTACAATTGTCTCAAAATATCTCTCCACAAGACAGATAATGAATTTATAAATTGCAAAGAGAAAAATAATTACTTTGGAATAAAGGTACTTGACAGCCACCACCTTAACCGAGTGATCTAAATGCCACTATGAATGGAAGCTGTCATCCAACATGATGCGTGGGGAAAGACACTGTGTTATTTCTGGGTATTTCTGTCAGAAGGCATAAGTGGAATCTCACTGTGAAGAAACCTCAGACCAACCCAAATCGAGGAACAGTCTTCAAAATAACCAGCCAGACCCTTAAAAATGTCAAGTTCATGAAGGATGGGGAAAACACTGAGGAAGCATTTCAGATTAAAGAGAGGTGACAACAGAGCACGACCTGCAATTCAGGACTTTCTTTTGCTATTAAGGGCACCATTGGGACAAATCCCAGTGACCTTTCAAAATTACAAATCTGATCTTGTAACCTGTGGGATCCTGTGGGAGCCACGGGAGACTCAGATGAAGCCTGTATAACAGCCCCCACCATCCACCGTGTTAGGCCCATGCGTTTTTTTTTGGAGTCTCGCTATGTCGCCCAGGCTGGAGTGCAGTGGCACGATCTCGGCTCACTGCAGCCTCTGCCTCCCAGGTTCAAGCGATTCTTCTGCCTCAGCCGCCCGAGTAGCTGGGAGTACAGGCGTGTGCCACCATGTCCGGCTAATTTTTGTATTTTTAGTAGAGACGAGGTTTCACCATTTGGCCAGGCTGGTCTCAAACTTCTGACCTTGCGATCTGCCTGCCTTGGCCTCCCTAAGTGCTGGGATTACAGGTGTGAGTCACCACACCCGGCCCTGGGCCATGCCTTTTTGAGTAAGCCTCCCTACCGCTGGGAGAGTCCTTGCTGCAGACCAGCTGAAATCTGGACTCAAAGGATACAGAACATTTCCATCACCATCAGGATCCCCGATGTTACCCTCTTATGACCATGTCTACTTCCCTCCCATTCCCCGCTGCTTAACCCCTGGCAACCATGAGTCTATTTCTATAATTTTGTCATTTCAGGAATGTCATGTAAACAAACTTATGCAGTATATAAACTTCTGGGATTGACTTCATTATTCACTCAGCATAATTCTCTTAAGAGTCATCCAGGGGTGGTTGTGTTTATCAATAGTTTGTTCCTTTTTAATTGCTCAGAAGTATTCAAGATGGACCATCGTTTGTTTCACTGTTCACCTACTGAAGGACACCTTGCTGTCCAGTGTTTTGCTATAATGAATACAAGTAGGGTTAGCATTCGTGTACAGGTTTTTGTGTGAATATAGTCTTCATTTTGGGGAAATAAATGTCCAAGAGTGCGATTGCTAGATTGTATGGTAGTTGCATGTTTAATTTTTTTTTTTTTTTTTGAGATGGAGTCTCCCTCTGTTGCCCAGGCTGGAGTGCAGTGGTGCAATCTTAGCTCACTGCAAACTCCACCTTCCTGGTTCAAGCGATTCTCCTGCCTCAGCCTCCGGGGTAACTGGGATTACAGGCATGTACCACCATACTCGGCTAATTTTTGTATTTTTAATAGTGATGGGGTTTCACCATGTTGGCCAGGCTGGTCTTGAACTCCTGACCTCAGGTGATCCACCAACCTCAGCCTCCCAAGGTGCTGGGATTACAGGCATGAGCCACTGCGCCTGGCTGCATGTTTGTTTGTTTGTTTGTTTGTTTGTTTGTTTTAATTTGAGACGGAGACTCGCCTTGTTGCCCAGGGTGGAGTGCAGTGGTGCAATCTCAGCTCACTGCAACCTCTGCCTCCTGGGTTCAAGGGATTCTCCTGCCTCAGCCTCCCAAGTAGCTAGGATTACAGGTGTCTGCCACCATGCCCGGCTACTTTTTGTTTTGTATTTTTAGTAGAGATGGGGTTTTACCATGTTGGCCAGACTAGTCTTGAACTCCTGACCTCTCAGGTGATCCACCCATCTCAGCCTCCCAAAGTGCTGGGATTACAAGCGTGAGCCACCACGCCCAGCCTGCATGTTTAATTTTTAAAGAAATTGGCAAACTGTTTTCCAGAGTGACTGTACCATTTTACATTTCCACCAGCAATGTATGAGTGATCCGGTGTCCTTTCTAGCATCTGGTGTTTTCACTGTTTTGCATTTTAGCTATTCTGATGGGCATGTAGTGGTATCTCGTTGTGGTCTTAATTTGCATTTCCCTAATGGCTAATGATATTAAACATCTTTTCATGTGTTTATTTGCCATCTGTATTATCTTCTTCATGTCTTTTCTCTACCTTCTAATTGGATTTTTGCTTCTTTTACTGTTGAGTTTTGAGAGTTCTTTATATATTCCAGTACTAGTCCTTTGTCAGATATGTAGCTTACAAATATTTTCTCTGCAGAAATATGCACATAACTTGTCTTTTTATCCTCTTTAAAAATAAAAAAAAAAAGTTTATGTTAGGTTCAGGAGTACATGTGAAGTTTTGTTATATACATAAACTCATGTCACAGGGGTTTGTAGTACTAATTATTTTTGTCACCCAGGTACTAAGCCTAGTACCCGTAGTTATTTTTCTGCTCTTCCCCCTCCTCCCACTCTCCACCCTTCACCCTCAAGTAGACCCCAGTGTCTGTTGTTCTCTTCTTTGTGTTCATAAGTTCTTACCATTTAGCTCCCCAACTTAAAAGTGAGAACATGCGATAATTTTCCGTTCCTGCATTAGTTTGCTAAGGATAATAGCGCCCAGCTCCATCCATGCTCCTGCAAAAGACATGATTTCATTCTTTTTTATGGTGGTATCGTATTCCATGGTGTATATGTATCACATTTTCTTTATCCAATCTGTCATTGATGGGCATTTAGGTTGATTCCATGTATTTGCTATTTTATATAGTGCTGCAATGAACATTCATATGCAAGTGCCTTTTTTTTTTTTTTTTTTTTTTTTTTGGGACAGAGTCCCCCTCTGTCGTCCAGGCTGGAGTGCAGTGGCGCGATCTCGGCTCACTGCAACCTCCGCCTCCCGGGTTCACGCCATTCTCCTGCCTCAGCCTCCCGAGTAGCTGGGACTACAGGCGCCCACCACCATGCCTGGCTGAGTTTTTGTATTTTTAGTAGAGATGGGGTTTCACCATGTTAGCCAGGATGGTCTCAATCTCCTGACCTCGTGATCTGCCCGCCTCGGCCTCCCAAAGTGCTAGAATTACAGGCGTAAGCCACCGTGCCTGGTGTCACATGTGTCTTTATGGTAGAATAATTTATATTTCTCTGGATATATACCCGGTAATGGGATTGTTGGATTGAATGGTAGTTCTGCTTTTAGCTCTTTAAGGAATTGCCATGCTGCTTTACACAATGGTTGAGCTAACACTCTCACCAACAGTGTATAAGTGTTCCCTTTTCTCTCCAACCTCACTAACATGTTACTTTTTGACTTTTTATTAATAGCCATTCTGACTAGTGTAAGATGGTATCTCATTTTGGTTTTGATTTACATTTCTCTAATGATCAGCGATATTGAGCTTTTTTCACATGCTTGTTGGCTGCAGGTATGTCTTCTTTTAAACATAGTCTGTTCATATCCTTTGCCCACTTTTTAATGGGGTTGTTTTGTTCTTGTAAATTTGTTTAAATTCCTTATAGATACTGGATATTGGACCTTTGTCAGATGCATAGATTGCAAATATTTTCTCCCATTCTATAGGTTGTCTGTTAACTCTGTTGATAGTTGCTCTTGCTGTGCAGAAGCTGTTAAGTTTAATTAGATCCCATTTGTCAAGTTCTGCTTTTGTTGTGATTGCGTTTGATGTCTTTGTCATGAAATCTTTGCCAGTTCCTGTGTCCAGGATGGTATTGCCTAGGTAGTCTTCCAGGGTTTTTATAATTTTGGGTTTTACATTTAAGTCTTTAATTCATCTTAAAGTTGGATTAAAGACTTAAATTAATAGAGTTGATTTTTGTACATGGTGTAAAGAAGGGGTTCAGCTTCTATCTCCTGCCTATGGCTCGCTAGTTATCCCAGCACCATTTATTGAATAGGGAGCTTTTATCCTCTT
Organism: Piliocolobus tephrosceles; assembly: GCF_002776525.5. Lineage (NCBI taxonomy): Eukaryota > Metazoa > Chordata > Mammalia > Primates > Cercopithecidae > Piliocolobus > Piliocolobus tephrosceles. Next base: position 56,710,444 of record NC_045449.1, on the reverse strand, counting down.
AATGAGGTCTTTTCAGAGCAAATTTTTTTATTCTTATGACATCAAATATGTCAATTTTTCCTCTTCTGGATCACATTTGTGGGTCAAGTCTAAAAGCTCTTTGCATAAGCTTAGATTCCAAATATTTTCCCCTATTTTCTCTAAACAATCTTACAGTTTCACATTTCCCATTTAAGTTCACAATCTTTTGAGTTAATTTTTGTATAAGGTGTGAGAGTTGGGTCAAGTTCCTTTTTTTTTTTTCACCTATGAATATCCAATTGCTCCAACACCATTTGTTGAAGTCTATCTTTTCCGTATTGAACTATTCTTACATCTTAGTCAAAACTCCACTGGACATATCTGTAGGGTCTATTTCTAGATTCTTTAATCTATTACATTAATATATGTGTCTAATGTGTCTCTCTCTTTGCCAGCACTATACAGTCTTGATTACTGTAGCTTCAGAGCAAGCCTTGAAATTGGGTAGACTGATTACTCACTCATTACTCTTCTTATTCAAAATTGTTTTAGCTCTTCTTTTTAAAAATTTCTAATGATCACCTTTATTTAGAAGCCCTGCATCTCTTTTGATCAAAAGTCACATAGCCTTACATCAGCATATTTTTTAAAAATTTCTACCTAAAAGATAGTTCTATTTTTAAAATAACAAATAAATATATAGTTAGCTTGGAGAGACCCGGGGTAACCGACATTGTCCAACAACTTTCATGATTATTTCTCTGCAGATACTCTGCTGCTGCCATCAGAGTCTCTATGCTTCCTCTTGCAGAGGCCAACAGTTCTTCAGTCTCAGCATTTAATTTGTGTATTACCCGTTCCATTGCTTCTCAGTCTTGCCATCAGTCCTTCAAGGTAACTGCTGAGGCTGACTCCTTTCACAGTGATTATGGTTTCTTGAGTCAAAATAGTTTTTTTCTGAGTCCCGAGGATGTGGCTTTTCTATAAGTCTCTCATCTACTGAAACCTTATTTGTAAATGAAATGTTAGTACATTTAAGTTCCATTGTTTTCTCTACATGATCAACTACAGAATGTTCTTGCACATGTTTTGGTTCTTGCTGCACCAATAAGAGACTTCACAATGAAAGCAGCCCCCTCTCTGTGCTGAGAAGGGATCCAGAGGGATCTATATGTCTGTCCAACACATCATCTCCAACCACACTCAGGCTCATAGGGTTTGGATATTTCTGCATTTCAACTGTTGTAACAATTTCCCACAGGTGGTCAAAGACGTGCTCCAAAGTCCATAGCTTCATGGTGCTGGCAGCCTGTGGTGCTAGGGGACAATGAGGGAAACAGGCTATGCCTGCCCCTGACCCACCCCAAACATCCCAGCTAGCCACACAGTGACAGGCACCGTTGAGCCTGATGCAAGGGATGTCCCAATGCACTGCCTCATGCCCTATCCCAGCCCAGGTTTTGCCCCTTAGCTTTTTGTTTGGACTTTCCATATACATTCTAGAAAAATCTTGTCTACAGCTACCAAAAGATCTTGCTTAGTTTTTAATGAGAATTGCATTAAACCATTATATCTATTTGGGGAGAATTGACATCTTTACTATGTTGAGCTACTTTACTGAGTTGAATCTATAAATACAGACTATTATTCCATTTATTTAGATCTTGTTATTTTCATCACATTACATAGTTTACAGCATAAATGTCCTGTACTTGTCTTGTTAGATTTACACCTATTTCATATTTTTGAGTGATTATTAATATTACATTTTTAATTTAGATGTCCATGTGTTCACTGCTAGTTTGTAGAAATATAATTTTTTTTCATATGTTGATCTCATGTCATGCAACCTTGTTGATCTCACTTATTGGTTCCATGAGATTTTTTTTTTTTTTTTTTTTTTTGGCAGATTCTTCTGGATTTTTGATGTGGTCAATTATATCATCTGCAGATGGGGATAGTTTTCTTTCTTTCTTCCCAAACTGTATGCCATTTACTTTCTTTCCAAACTGTATGCCATTTACTTTCTTTTCTTACCTTATTGCACTGGCTAGGACTTCCAGCACTATGTTCAATAAAAGTGATAAAAGCAGACATCCTTTCCATGTTCCCAACTTTAGGGGGAAAGCTTCAGTCTTTCATGATTAAAATGTTAGCCTTAAATCTGTAGGCCTTAAATCTGTGATTTTATTTTTTGTTTTCTGTTGTTCTATTTTTTCATATAGATGCTCTTTATCAAGTAAGGTGGTCTCTCTCTAATCCTGTTTTTCTGGGAGTTTTTATCATGAATAACTATTGAATTTTGTTAAATGGTTTTTCTGAATCTATTGATATTATCATGTGACCTTTCTTCTTTAGCCTGTTAATGTAGTGGATGTCATTGACTGATTTTTGAATGATGAACTAGCCTTGCATCCCTGAAAAAACTCCGCTTAGTCTTAGTGTATACATTTTTTAAAATATAGCTGAATTCTACTTGCTAATATTTTATTAAGGAATTTTCTATCTATTTTCACTAATGATTTTGGTCTGTAGTTTTCTTTTCTGTGTTGTCTTTGTCTGGTTTTGGTATTAAGGTAATACTGGCATTATAAAATGAATTGGGAAGTGCTTGCTCCTTTTGTATTTTCTGAAAGAGATAACGTAGAACTGGTTTAATTTTGAGATAGGGTCTTGCTCTGTTACCAAGGTGGAGTGCAGTGGTGTAACCTCAGCTCACTGCAACCTCTGCCTCCCCGGTTCAGGTGATTCTTCTGCTTCAGCCTCCTGAGTAGCTGGGACCGCAGGCTCATGCCACTGTGCCCGGCTAATTTTATATATGTATATTTTGTAGAGATGCAGTTTTGCCATGTTGCTCAGGCTGTTCTCAAACTCCTGGGCTCAAGTGATCCACCTGCCTCAGCCTCTCAAAGTGTTGAGAAAACAGGCGTGAGCCACTGCACCCAGGCAATAATTGGTTTAATAATTCATTAAGTGTTTGGTAGAAATCTCCAGTGGAACAAATTGGGCCTGGAGATTTCTTTTTAGGGAGTTTTAAAAATTGTAAGTTCAATTTCTTTTTAGTTATAGGGTTACTCAAATTATCTATTTCCTATTTGATGAGTTGTGGTACTTTGTGTTTTTCCAGGAATTGGTCCATTTCATCTAGATTGTCATATTTATAATATTTAGAGTTGTTTGTAGTATTCCCTTATTATCCTTTTGATGTCTGCAGTGTCTATAATTTCATCTGTTTCCTTCCTGATATTGACAATTCGTGTCTTTATTTCTCACTTTGTCAGTCTTGCTAGAGGTTTGTCAATTTTATTGATCTTTTCAAAAAACCAGATCTTTGGTTAATTGATTTTTCCATTTGTGTGTGTGTTCAATGTCATTGATTTTCTTTATTATTTTCTTCTCACTTTGGATTTATTTTGCTCATCTTTTACTAAGTTCTTACAGTAGGATCATAGACTGATTTTGGACTTTTCCTCTTTTCTAACATATGCATTTAGTACTACATATTTCCTTCTCAGTATTACTTTGGCTGTGTCCCACAAATTTTGACACATTGTATTTTTATTTTCACCCAGTTCAATGTATTTTTTAATTTCCCTTGAGACCTCTTTTTTTTCACTCCTATGTTATTTAGATGTGTTTTTTAGTTTGAAGATTTGCCTGTTATCTTTCTCCAATTTTAACTGGATACGTGTATGTCTCCTTTCAGTTCTGTCAGTTTTACTTCATGTATTTTGCAGCTGTGTTGTTTGGTGCATACACATTTAAGATTGCTATGTCTTTTTGGTGGATTGAACTTTTATCATTATATAATTGCCCTCTCTGTCTCTGGAAATTTTCTTTGCTCTGAAGTCTGCTTTATCTGATATTAATACAGCCACCCTTGCTTTCTTTTGATTAATGTTTGCATGATATATTTTTCTATTCTTTTGCTTTTAACCTGCCTATATTGTTATATTTGAAATGAGTTTCTTGTAGACAGTATACAGTTGGGTTGTGTTTTAAAATCCACTCTGCCAGTCTCTCTCTTTTAAAGTTGATGTGCTTCTACCACTTACATTTAATGTAATTATTAATATGTTAAGCCTTAAATCTCTGATTTTATTTTTTCCTTTCTGTTCGTTCTATTTTTAATTTCTCTGTTTTCTTTCTTCTGCCCTCCTGTGGGTTACTCATACTTCTGTTAAATTTTCATTTTGATTAATCTACAGCATTTTGGATAACTTTTGAAAAGCTTTGTATAGCTTTTTAGGTAGTGCTGTAGGTATTACGTTATATATACATAACCCATTATAGTCTACTGGTGTCATTATTTTACCAGTTTAAATGAAATGTAGAAATTGTGCTTCCCTTTAAATCCTGTTGCCCTCCACTATTTATAATACAATTGTCTTAATATTTCCTCTACATACTTTTAGAACCATATAAAACATGTCATTTTTACTTCAACTATTAAATATTTTTTTTAAAAAACTGAAGAATAGGCCGGGCATAGTGGCTCATGCCTGTAATCCCAGTACTTTGAGAGGCCGAGGTAGGCAGATCACTTGAGGTCAGGAGTTCAAGACCAACCTGACCAACAAGGTGAAACCCCACCTCTACTAAAAATACAAAAATTAGCCCGGCATGGTGGTAGGCATCTGTAATCCCAGCTACTTGGGAGGCTGAGGCAGAGAGAATTGCTTAAATTCGGGAGGCGGAGGTTGCAGTGAGCTGAGATGGCGCTATTGCACTCCAGCCTGGGTGACAAGAGCAAGACTCCGTCTCAAAACAAAACAAAACAAAAACTGAAGAATAGAAGGAAAAACTATTGCGTTTACTCTCCCCCTTTTTCACGTATTGTGTTCTTTCTGATGCTCCAAGTTTTCTTCTTTTATCACTTCCTTTTCTGATGATCCAAATTTTCCTCTTCTGTTTTTTTCATTTGTTTAGAGAACTTCCTTTAGCCATTCTTTTAGAGTAATTCTGCTGGTGAAAAATTGAGTTTTTCTTCATCTGAGAATATCTTGGTTTCCTCTTCATTTCTGAAGATTTTTATTGACTATAGGATTCTGGATTGACAGTTCTTTTCTTTCAGCACTTGAAAAACACTGTACCACTGACTTATGGCCCCCATGGTTTCTGATAAGAAATCCACTGTCATTCAAATAGGTTTTTTCCCTGGGGTTGTTTGTTTGTTTTCTGGCTGCTTTTAATATTTTTCTCTTGGTCTTTGGGTTTCAGAAGTTTCATTATAATGTGTCTTGGTATAGATTTATTTGGGCTTTGTCTTCTTTGAGGTTTGCTCATCTTCTTGTCTCTTACCAAATTTGAGACGTTTTCAGCCATTATTCCTTTGGTATTTTGTTGTTAAGTTTGAGTAATTTTTATTATTCTATCTTCCTTTCACTGATTTTTTTCTTCTCTGTTCCCTCCCTATCCTGGTATTATGTCCAACCACTTACTTTTTAATTTCAGTTATTGTGTTAAAGTTTTAAAATTTTCATTTGGTTCATCTTTATATATTATATTTGTTTCCTGAGGCTTTCTACTTTCTAATTTGTTTCAACTGTGTTCAGAATTCCTTTTGAAGCATTTTTGTAATGGCTACTTTGACATCTTTGTCATATAATTCTAACATCTCTGTCATCTTGGTATTGGCATTTATTGATTGACTTTTCTTCATTTCATTTGAGAACTTCCTGGCTCTTGTTATGATTAGTGATTTTCAGCTGAAACTTGGACATTTTTATAAGGCTGTCAATTTTATTTTAACTCTGTATTTGAGCTGGCTTTTTTTGACATTACTCTAGCAGAGGAGGAAAGACACCATCCCATTACTGCCAGACGGAAGTAGAAGACTAGGTTCACTCAGCCTCTGTTGACATCTTAGTTACACTTCTCATTATTGCTGGGCAGATGTTGGCGTTCTGGCTCCCCAGGTGGTCTCCACTGACACTGAGATGGGGGTTGCCTTATTACCACTGGACGATGGTAAAAGTCTAGACTCTCCGCTAGTCCTTCTCTGATACCACTGAGCAGGAATGAAGAGGAGCACTTCATTACTGCCTTTTGGGGGTGTAAGTGTAGGCTTCCCACATGGTCTCCACTGATACCATGGGGGCCAGGTGGAGAGTGGACTTATTATTGACTCTCTACTTGGCCTTCTCTGACACAACCCTGGTGGGTGAGGTGCCTCATTATAAGGTGCCTCATAAGGGTGGAATCGTCGGCTCCCCACTCAGCCTTTGTTGGCATGGGTAGGGGCCAAAGGGTTTGCTGTGCTGTTTGGCTAGAGTAGAGCAGTTATTGTATTAGTCTCCTCAGGCTGCTACAACAAAATATAGACTGGTGGCTTCAACAACAGACATTTATGTTTCCCAGTTCTGGAAGTTAGGGCGTCCAAGATCAAGGTGCTAACCAATTTAGTTCCTGGCAAGAGCTCTCTTCTGGGTTGCAGATGATCTGCTTCTCACTGTGTCTTCACATGGCAGAGAGAATGATCTCTCTCCACTCCTTTTTTTTTTTTTTTTTTTGACAGGGTCTCATTCCGTCTCCCAAGCTGGAGTGCAGTGGGCACAATCTTGGCTCACTATACCCTTCACCTCCTGTGCTCAAGCGATTCTCATGCCTCAGCCTCACGAGTAGCTGGGATTACAGATGTGCACCACCACGCCCGGCTAATTTTTGTATTTTCTGGTAGAGATGGGGTCTCACCATGTTGGCCAGACTGGTCTTGAACTCCTGACCTCAAGTGATCTTCCCACCTCAGCCTCCCAAAGCGCTGGGATTAGAGATGTGAGCCACCACACCCAACCCCACCATTCTTCTTATAAAGCTGCTGATTCCATCAAGAGGGCCTTATTCTCATTACTTCATCTAACCCTAATTATCTCCCAAAAGCCCCGTCTCCAAATACAATTACACTGGGAGTTAAGGCTTTGACATGAATGTAGGGGAGACACAATGCTATCCATAGCAATGTTTAAAACTTTTCCATCTTGCTAGGCTGCCCCTTCCATGGTTCTTTGGCCAAAGAGAGCAGGCTTTGGTTGGGTTTTTTTGACTACTGTTGGCATTTCCAGGTTGCTACCTTTTTCAACTCCAACTCTAGTGTATATGAGTCAAAAATAAAAACAAAGTAAGTCACTGCAATGTTGTTCTTCAGATCCTGCAGTCCATAGATGTTCTGCCCTCCTTTTTTCCCACCTTTCAGAGTCTTCTTATGTTTGTTTAATATATAATATTCAGGGGTTTTGGTTGTACTTAATGGAAGGAATAGGGAAAAGTACATCTACTGGAAGGAAAGAAAATATGCTTTTTCTTTCTAGGAGAAAAAGGAAAAAGTTGGGGGTACTATATGTTTGTCTATATAGACAAATATATCATAAACTCATTACTGGGCATCATCTACCTATTAGTTGCCATTAAGAGACATTTAGAGCCAGGCATGGTGGCTGACACCTGTAATCCCAGCACTTTAGGAGGCTGAGGCAGGAGGATTGCTTGAGCCCAGGAGTTCAAGACCAATCTGGGCAACATAGAGAGACTCTATCTCTACAAAAATGTTTAAGTTAGCTGGGTGTGGTGGTGCACGCCTGTGGTCCCAGCTACTCAGGAGGCTGAAGTGGAATATCACTTGAGCCCAGGAGTTTGAGGCTTTAGTGAGCCATGATTACACCACTGCACTCCAGAAAAAAAGAGAGAGACACATTCATTGGCCCACACACTCTACTTGATATATTTACACACACACACACACGAAGTATTTCTTTAAAAATGAAAATTATAGGCTGGGTACGGTGGCTCACACCTGTAAGCCCAGCACTTTGGGAGGCCGAGGCAGGCAGATCACGAGATCAGGAGATCGAGATCATCCTGGCCAACCTGGTGAAACCCCTTCACTACTAAAAATACAAAAATTAGCTGGGCGTGGTGGCGCATGCCTGTAATCCCAGCTACTCAGGAGACTGAGGCAGGAGAATCACTTGAACCAGGGAGTCAGAGGTTGCAGTGAGCTGAGATTGCGCCACTGCACTCCAGCCTGGTGACAGAGTGAGAGTCCATCTCAAAAAATAAATAAATAAATAAATAAATAAATAAATAAATAAATAAATAAA
>NC_045449.1:56677009-56702377 GCF_002776525.5 Piliocolobus tephrosceles | reverse complement strand
AAATAAATAAATAAATAAATAAATAAATAAATAAATAAATAAATAAATAAAAATAAACTAATTAATTAAAATTATATTCTCTCAAAAATCACCAGGAAAAAAATGTAAACAAAATGGACTCTTCCTAATGAATTAGAACACCAAGTTCAATGCATTATATATCTTATGTGTCTTCCAAACCCCTTTTTGCAGAAAAGTAAATTAACATTATACATTTGTAAAATTCAAATTGCTAATTCTAGTTGGTCTTACTGGGCCTGAACTAAAGAGTAGTACAGGCTATCCTTGTTTGCTTTAGGCCAGTGGTTCTCAAAGTATGGTCCATGGGGGCCTTGATCGTGTGTCTACAAAATTAAAACTATTTTCACAATAATACTAAGATGTCTTTTGCCTTTCCTTTGTATGAAAATTTGCACTGACGTTACACAAACAGTGATGCGTCTGTTGTGATGTTACACAATCTGCACTGATGTTACACAAACAGCGATGTGATGTTACACAAACACTGATGTTTTAGCATACATCAGGGCAGTGGCCCTAAATGGTCATAGTGTGAAAGATCCAGTGATTTAAGAGAATGCAAAGACAAGCCACATATTTTCTCTGCAGATTGGGAGAAAACATTTGCAAAACACACATCTGATAAAGAAAAAATATATAACAAGTGGGGAGGATTGCTTGGGGCCAGAAGTTTGAGACCAGTCCAGGCAACATAGTAAGACTTATCTCTACAGAAAAATTTAAAAATAAAAATAAAATAAAATAAAAATTAGCCAGGCATGGTAGTGCACACCTATAGTCCTAGATACTCAGGAGGCTAAGGCAGGAGGACGGCTTGAGCCTAGGAGTTCACAGCTGCAGTGAGCTATAATGGCACTCCAGCCTGGGCAACAGAGTGAGACTGTCTCAAAAAAAGAAAAGAAAAGAAAAGAAAAAAAATTAAAAAGCACACTTATCTGATAAAGGACTAGTATCCAATATACACAAAGAACTCTTAAAACCTTAAAACTCAGTAGTGCCAGACAACCGAGTTTTAAAAATGGGCAAAAAAGTTGAAAAAGTACCTCACCCAAGAAAATATACAGATATTGGGCCAGGCATGGTGGCTCATGCCTGTAATTCCAGCACTTTGGGAGGCCAAGTCAGGCGCATCACTTGAGGTCAGGAGTTCAAGAACAGCCTGGCCAACATGGTGAAACCCTGTCTCTACTAAAAATAGAAAATTAGCCGTGTGTGGCGGTGCACACCTATAGTTCCAGCTACTTGAGAGGCTGAGGCAGAAGAATCACTTGAACCTGGGAAGCAGAGGTTACAGTGAGCTAAGATTGTGTCATTGCACTCCAGCCTGGGCAACAGAGCGAGACCCTGTCTCCAAAAAAAAAAAAAAAGAAAAGAAAGAAAGAAAATATACAGATGGCAAATAAACACGAAAAGATGCTCAGCATCATATGTCACTAGAGAATTGCAAATTCAAACAACAATGAGACACTACTATACTCATATTAGAATGGCTAAAATCCAAAAAACTATTCATATCTAATGCTGGCAACAACGTGGAGCAATAGAAACTCTCATTCATTGCCATTGGGGATGCAAAATAGTACAGCCACTTTTGAAGACAGTTTGGCAGTTTACATTTCTTATAAAGCTAAATGTATTCTTACCATCTGACCCAGCAATCATACTCCTAGGGATTTACCAAAAAGAGTTGAAAACTTAGCCCACACAAAAATCTGCACACAAATGTTTATAGTAACTTTATTCATAATTGCCAAAAAATAGAAGCAACTAAGATATTTTTCAAAAGGTGAATGAATAAACTGTAGTACATCCATACAGTGGAATAGTCAGTGATCAAAATTAAAAAGCATTTAATCCACAAAAAGAAACATTAAATGCATATTGCTTAGTGAAAGAAGTCCATCTGAAAATTCTGTGTGATGTATGATTCCAATTACGGTTGACCCTGGAACAACACGGAGGGGTAGGGGTGCAGTCGAAAATCTGTGTATAACTTTTAAGTCCCTAATAACATAACTACTAATCGTCTAGTGCTGACCAGAAGCCTTACTGGTAACATAACCAGTCAATTAACATGCATTTTGTATGACATATATATATGTATGTTTATATATATTATATACTGTATTCTTAATATTTTAAGAAATAAAAAAAATTAAGAAAATCATAAGGAAAGGCCAGGGGCAGTGGCTCACACCTGGAATCCCAACATTTTGGGAAGCCAAAGCAGGAAGATTGCTTGAAGCTGGGAGTTCAAAACCCACCTGGGCAACATAGTGAGACCCCATCTCTAAAAAAAAAAAAAAAAATGTGCAGGTGGGCTGGTATGTACCTGTAGTCCTAGCTACGTGGGAGGCTAAGGCAGGAGGATTGCTTGAGCCCAGAAGGTTGAGGCTGTAGTGAGACAAGATTGTACAACTGCACTCCAGCCTTGGCAACAGAGTGAGACCCCATCTTTTAAAAAATAAGAAAAAAGAAAATCACAAGGAACAGAAAATATATTTACTATTTATTAAGTGGAACTGGATTATCACAAGGTTTTTATCCTTGGCCTAGAGGGTAGTGCATACCTGCAGTCCCAGCTACTCAGCAGGATGAGGTGGGAGAATTCCTCGAGCCCAGGGGTTTGAGGCTGCAGTGAGCTACGATCACACCAATGCACTCCAGCGTGGGCAACACAGCATGACTTTCACCTTAAAAAAAAACAACGAATAAATAAAATAAAGGTCTTTGTCTTTGTCTTCACGTTGTGTAGGCTGAGAAGGAAGAGGAAGAAGAGGGTTAGTCTTGCTGTCTCAAGGGTTGTGGGGGCAGAAGAGGTAGAGGAAGTGGGAGGGGTGATAGGAGACGCAAGCACATTCAGTGTAACTTTCATTGAAAACAATCTTGGCCAGGTGCAGTGGTTCACGCCTATAATCCCAGCACTTTGGGAGGCCAAGACAGGCGGATCACCTGAGGTCAGGAGTTCAAGACCAGCCTGGCCAACATGGTGAAACCCCATCTCCACTAAAAATATATAAAAATTAGCCAGGTGTGGTGGTGGGCACCTGTAGTCCCAGCTACTTGGGAGGCTGAGGCAGGAGAATCGCTTGAACCCTGGAGGTGGAGGTTGCAGGGAGCCGAGATCGCACCACTGCACTCCAACCTGAGCGACAGAGACTGTCTCAAAACAAAACAAAAAAAATCTTGTGAAAGAGGACCTGTGCAGTTAAAACCCATGCTGTTTAAAGGTCAAGTGTATATGATGTTCTAGAAAAGGCAACCTATAAAGATAGTCAAAAGATCAGTGGTTGCCAGAGATTCGGGTGAAGAAGAGAAGGGCTGAATAGGAGGAGCACAGGGTGGGTTTAGGGCAGTTAAATTATTCTATATGTTCCTATAATAGTGGACACATGTCATTATACATTTGTTCAAACCCATGGAACTGTATATCACAAATAATTAATCCTAATGTAAACTATGAGCTTTAGTTTAATAATCATGTTCAGTATTATTGGCTCATCAATTGTTAACAAATGTGCCACACTAATGCAAGATGTTAATATGGGAAAATGTGGCGAAAGGGGGCACACGAGAACTCTCCAAACTGTCTCATTTTCTTTAAACCTAAAACTGCTCTTAAAAAAAAAAAAAAAAAAAAAACTGTTAAAAAAAAAAAAAAAGTCCACTGAAAGGGTTTTAATTTCCACATTGCAACTAACCTTTAAGAACCTACTATTTATTGCTGGACGTGGTGGCTCACACCCGAAATCCCAGCACTTTTGATTGAGGCGGGTGGATCATCTGAGGTCTGGAATTCAAGACTAGTCTGGCCAACATGGTGAAACCTTACTTCTGCTAAAAAAAAAAAGAAAAAGAAAAAGAAAAATTAGCCAGGAGTGGTGGTGCATGCCTGTAATCCCAGCTACTTGGGAGGCTGAGGCACGAGAATCACTTGAACCATTGCACTCCAGCCAGGGTGACAGACGGAGACTCTGTCAAAAAAAAAAAAAAAAAAAAAAAACAAAACAAAACAAAAAGAAAACCAGAAATGTTTATTTTGGCTGGGCGCGGTGGCTCACACCAGTAATCCCAGCACTTTGGGAGGCCAAGGCAGGTGGATCACTTGAGGTCAGGAGTTCAAGACCAGCCTGGCCAACATGGCAAAACCCCATCTCTACTAAAAATATAAAATTTATCCAGGCATGGTGGTGCACACCTGTAGTCCCAGCTACTCGGGACGCTGAGGTAGGAGAATCACTTGAACCTGGGAGGCAGAAGTTGCAGTGACCTGAGATTCCACCACTGTACTCCAGCTTAGGCAACAGAGCAAGACTTCGTTTTAAAAATAAATGAAAACTACCACTTGTCAAGTTTTAGTCTGGGATCAAAGCAGACTATCCATAATTATTTGAAAAGGCTATTAAAATATTCCCTTTTTCAACTACATATCTGTGTAGGGGCAGTTTTTTTTCATATACTTCAACCAAAGCAACATATTACAGCAGACTGAAGACACAGATATGAGACTCCAGATGTCTCCTAAAGTCAAACAGAATCCAAAACAATCACTCTCTTCTTATTAAACTTTTTTTTTTGCTACAGAAAATAGTTATTTTTCATTAAAAAAGGTATTTATGTTAACATGCAATTATTTATTGGTTTGGGGTGTTTGTTCGTTGTTGAGACAGGTCTCACTCTGTTGCTCAGGCCGGAGTGCAGTGGTGTGACCACAGCTCACTGCAGCCTCGACCCCCCAAGCTCAGGTGTTCCTCCCACCTCAGCCTCCTGAGTAGCTGAGACCACAGGGGCATGCCAAGACACCCGGCTAATTTTTTTTTTTTTTTTGAGACGGAGTCTCACTCTGTCGCCCAGGCTGGAGTGCAGTGGTGCAATCTTTGCTCACTGCAAGCTCTGCCTCCTGGGTTCACACTATTCTCCTGCCTCAGCCTCCCGAGTAGCTGGGACTACAGGCACCCGCCACCTCCCCCAGCTAATTTTTTGTATTTTTTTGTAGAAACGGGTTTGCACCGTGTTAGCTAGGATGGTTTCGATCTCCTGACCTCATGATCTGCCAGCCTTGGCCTCCCAAAGTACTGGGATTATAGGTGTCAGCCACCGTGCCCGGCCGACACCCAGCTAATTTTTAAAAATTTTTTGTAGACATGACATGGGATTTCGCCATGTTGCCCAGGCTGATCTCAAATTCCTAGGCTCAAGTGATCCTCCCACCTTGGCCTCCTAAACTGCTGGGATTACAGGCACGAGCCACCACCGTGTGTGGCCCTACTGTTATTTTTAACTGAATAAATAAGCATTTTTAAATGTCTCAGTTCTAATTTCTTATACAGTAAGTATTGATAAATATAATCATACGAACAAAAGCTCTTTGGGGTCTTCGAATAAGGGTGTTCATGAGATGCAAAAGTTTGAGAATCACTGCCCTCAGCCTATGTGATCTGCATAAACTTTAATTTTTAGGCTATTTTCTGGACCATTTAACAAGTGATATAGCAACTACCTCTAATAGTTACACAAAAGCTGCCAATATTCAGAAAGTGGCCATCAGTGGTCTGGGTATATGCAAAAAATATGTATGCTAACATATCTTTATTCAAGCGTGAATTTGGCATTTGTTCAATTTTCATTTTCCCGTTATCTTCCTTTAAAATGAAGCATTCCAAAGAATATAATAAAACATGAAGGTAAATAAAAAAACAGTGCAAGTCAAATTTATGGTGTGGGAACATAAGGCTTGCTATTACAGCTTTTAATGGCAGATAGTTTACAATAAACATTGGGCTTAGCCTGGTAGAAAATAGTCACAGACAGGAGGTAATTACTTGTCCATCTCCAAGTATCAGAAACTAGGGAGTCTCTCCAGTTGAATAACGCAGATCTGCCAACTGTCACTCATTTGGACTAACGCCTTTTATGTTGTTTTAATTACACTGGAGGGTGGTGGGGGAAGAACATAAGATAAGCCTCCCTCTGAATGCGCTAAAATTCCATGGATGGATAAATCCACGACCCATCCTTCTACACGGTCTTTATTAGTCTTGAGTAAATCACGTAGACTCCCATAAATAAAGTCACCGAAGGAGCGGAATGTATATGTGCTGGAAAAGGCTTGGTGCCAGCAAATCTGAATGTTACAGTGAGAGTTCTAGAAACAGCAAGAGAAAAGCAGCTAGATCCCTATGCAGATAACCAGGATATAAATGGACCTTTCAATGAGCCTTGCATCATCACATATGAAGTAATAAATACACCCAAACAGAGATAAAAACAGGAAGAGCAAAATTATGCATAAATTCTGTCGTTAAGATATGTGGGCAGCATGGCTCAAAATAGAAACCAAGCAGCTTTCCAGAGACTTGAAGGTTTTAGATAAAATTTAATCGCTGTAATTCTTATTTAATCCTGTTCCCTCAAGCTTTTGTCAGAAACTGTTACCTACCTCTGGTTATTTAGGGACAGTGGAGCTTCTCACAGAAATATACCTGAAACTGATTCTCACAAGCATACATTCTAATTAAGTTTTTTAGTTGTGAAAAAAGGAACTGTGGCAAAAATCAAGGTTATGTGTAGGGAGAATAACTAAAATACAAATGACATGCATATTTTCTGTTAATCTCTTATATGCTTCACAAATAACTTACATTTATGTTTGCTTTATAAATACTTCCCATTAAAGGGCAAATTAGCATCAACTTTCAAATCATTATCTTAAATCACTAAGGCATTCATCTGTTATTATTAATACCTTAGATTAGTTCAAATCAAGGACTCTCACTCTGTGTGCTTATCCAAGGGTGTTTTCTTAAAATGAAGAATGTGGGTAAGAGTAATTTTGCTTTTTACTTGCAATATCATTTCATTGGCTAAGAGGTTGGGTGCTACAACGTAAACGTCCGTCTCATTTTGCAGTGAATGAAAACATTTTTCCTTACATAGTTGTGTATAGCAGAACTAGTATCTATCCCATGGTCATGCTAGTAAGCCTGACTTGCATCTTCAAGAAGAACTTTGACATAAATTATATGGATCTTACGAACTGTAATAATCTTTAATTTCAACTTCATTATGAAAATTTATGGTTGGACATCATGGAATCGTGCCTATACTTTGGAAAGCCGAGGGGTGGATCACCAGAGCCCAGGAGTTCAAAATCAGCCTCGGCAGCCTGGTGAGACCCTGTCTTAAAAAAAAAAAAAAATTCCAAAAATTAGCCGGGTGTGGTGGTGCATGCCTGCAGTCTCAGCTACTCGGGAGCTGAGGTGGGAGGATCACCTGAGCTTGACTGGGGAAGTCAAGGCTGCAGAGAGCCATGATCGTGCCATTGTACTCCAGCCTGGGTGACAGAGTGAGACCCTGTCTCAAAAAAAAAAAAAAAAAAAAAAAAAATTCATCACAAGTGCCACACCCAAAAAAAATAATAAAGCAGAAAGCGAGCAAATGAGTAACATTTGAAAGGGGAACAGAGGCGGGACTTCTGTATTACTTTTCCTTCTGGCACCGATGTTCACTGTCATCAGTTTCACAAGGTCTAAGGCAAGGTAAGGACAGGTTGAGTATCCCTTGTCTGAAATGCTTGGAATCAGAAGTGTTTCGAATTTCAGATTTTTTTCAGATTTGGGAATATTTCCGTATACATAATGAGCTATCTTGAGGATGCAATTAAGTCTCAACAGGAAATTCATTTCTGTTTCATATACACCTTATTCACATATCCTGAAGGTAATTTTATTCAATATTTTTAATGATTCTGTTCATGGAACAACGTTTTGACTGAACCCATCACATGAGGTCAAGTGTGTGTCATGTTGGCGCTCAAGAAGTTTCAGATTTCGGGCTGGGCGCGGTGGCTCACACCTGTAATCCCAGCACTTTGGGAGGCCGAGGCTGGCGGATCATGAGGTCAGGTTATCGAGACTATCCTGGCTAACACGGTGAAACCCGTCTCTACTAAAAATACAAAAAATTAGCCAGGCGTGGTGGCAGGTGCCTGTGGTCCCAGTTACTCGGGAGGCTGAGGCATGAGAATGGCGTGAACCCGGGAGGCGGAGCTTGCAGTGAGCCGAGATTGCACCACTGCACTCCAGCCTGGGTGACAGAGCCAGACTGCATCTCAGAAAAAAAAAAAAAAAAAAAGGTTTCGGATTTTGAATTTTTGGATTAGGGATGCTCAACCTCCATGATGGTATTAGGCCAACATTTTAGAAACCAGTAAAACTCAATATTGAATATGATGAAGTCATATTACCCAGGCGTGGTGGTGTATGTCTGTAATCCCAGCTACTCGGGAGGCTGAAATGGGAGGATGGCTTGAGCCCAGTAGGTCAAGGCTACAGTGATCTGTGTGCCACTGCCCTTCAGCCTGGGCAACAGAGTGAGATCGTCTGAAAAAAAAAAAAAGTCTTGGACTTATCTAAAAGACGTACTCTGAAGGCTCACAAGCAGAATGTAGCTCACAAGTGAGTTTTATTTGACTCTTACAGTGTTTTGCTAAAAATCAAATTAGTTGCCAACATTCACACAACAGGGTTTTTCACAAAAACCAAAACAAACAAAAACCCGAATTTGCGACTTCTTTGAGAAACTGGAAGGACTGGACTTGCATTGCATCATCCTCCCATGGCTAGGAGGAGCTAGGGCCAGAGTCCCCACCCAACCCACCTTACCCACATGCATTACCTGCTCGGCACTCAGATATATCTGAGTGTGAGACCCTGTTAATGGGTCACTCTGGCTTAGGCTGTGCATCGATGAGACTCATCAGACTCAAGTGTTAGATTCTTTGGGGCCCCTCCCTCTACCCTCCAGTTAAACTCTATATTCAGTATAGGGTGTCAGGTCCCAATTAGGTCTAAAATGGGAGGTGTTTACAGCCATGGTCCCAGACCAGAATCACTTCAATGTTTTCACTGATCTGAAGATTTTCTTGGCAAGTAAGGGTTCAGAGAAGTTTGTTGAAGTTTGTGTCTAATCTAGGTTAAGTGGAGGAATGTGTCTCAATTCAAAACGAGAGTAACTCTGGGGTTAAGCAAGAGAATGACCCATGATGAAGGTATTATAGAAATGTCCTCTGTGTGAGCTGTGAGTAGAGAAGAATATCTGGATTCGGGGCCTCACTCTGCCTCTAACAAGCTGTAAGATGAGTCACTGACCTCAGTTAGCCCCTGTCTCTTCACCTATAAAATGAAGCGGGTGTTTCTGCATTTAGAGCCCAGCCCATACATTCACTAGGAGACTTCTAAAACTGTGGATGCCTAGACCCCTCCCCAGGCCAGTTGAATCTGATTCCTTGCAATGAGGGTCCAGGACACAAGTTAACAAGAGCTCCAAGGTCCCTTCCCATCCTCCAATTCTGTGGTCTCAGTGGCTTGGAGCAGATGCCATTAACTCTGTTAATTTCTCCTGTATGTCAGATTGCCAGCAAAGAACATTCATTTCACACACACACACACACACACACACACACACACACACACACACACACACACGGAGGTGTGGTCATTGTTTTTCATTTTATTTTTCTTTTTAATTTTTGAGTCAGCATCTCACTCTGCCATCCAGGCTGGAGTGTAGTGGTGCAATCAGAGCTCACCGTAGCCTCACCCTCTCAGGCTCAAGTCATCCTCCTGTCTCAGCCTCCCAAGCAGCTGGAACCATCTCTATTAAAAATACAAAAATTAGCTGGGCATGGTGGCACACACCTGTAATCCCAACTACCTGGGAGGCTGAGGCAGGAGAATTGCTTGAGCCTGGGAGGCAGAGGTTGCAGTGAGCTGAGATCAGGCCACTGCACTCCAGCCTGGGTGGCAAAGAGTCTGTCTTCAAAAAAAAAAAAAATATTTAGCCAGGCGCGGTGATGCCTGTAATCCTGGCACTTTGGGAGGCCAGGACAGGCAGATTGCCTGAGCTCAGGAGGTTGAGACCAGCCTGGGCAACATGGTGAAACCCTGTCTCTACTAAAATACAAAAAATCAGCCAGGCGTGGTGGCGGGGGCCTGTAATCCCAGCTATTCAGGAGGCTGAGGTAGGAGAATTGCTTGAACCCAAGAGGCAGAGGTTGCAGTGAGCCAAGATCTTGCCACTGCACTCCAACCTGGGGAACAGAGAGAGACTCTGTCTCCATTATTTAAAAAAATGTTTTAATTAGCTGGGCGAGGTGGCACACACCTGTAGTCCAGAGGCTGAGGCAGGAGAACTGCTTGATCCTAGGAGTCCGAGACCAGCCTGGGTAACCTAGCGAGACCCCACCTCTACAAGAAATAAAAATAAAAATAAATCACTGGGTGTGGTGGTGCACAAGCCTGTAGTCCCAACTATTCAGAAGGCTAAGGTGGGAGGATGGCTTGAGCCCAGGAGTTCAAGGTTGAGTGAGCCGTGATTGCATCACTGTACTCTAGCCTGGGCAACAGAGTGAGGCTCTGACTCTAAAACTAAAAAATATTCATTACATGTTGAAACGACAATGTTTTAATT
Organism: Piliocolobus tephrosceles; assembly: GCF_002776525.5. NCBI lineage: Eukaryota > Metazoa > Chordata > Mammalia > Primates > Cercopithecidae > Piliocolobus > Piliocolobus tephrosceles. The sequence goes on along the minus strand of NC_045449.1, from coordinate 56,691,886 downwards.
TAGTGGCTTTAGTAAAATATGTTATTAAAATGAATTTCACCCATTTCTTTTTACTTTTCTAAATATAATTCCTAGGAAATTAGAAATTACTTATATGACTCATATTTCTGTTACATAGTGCTAAAAGGTGTCCACTTTCTGAACCTCTTTTTTTTTTTTTTTGAGACAGAGTCTCGCTCTGTCACCCAGGCTGGAGTACAGTGGCGTAATCTCGGCTCACTTCAACCCCTGTTTCCTGGGTGATTCAAGTTATTCTCATGCCTTCCAAGTAGCTGGAATTACAGGCAAGCACCACCCCACGCCCAGCTAATTTTTGTGTTTTTGGTAGATACAGGGTTTCGTCATGTTGGCCAGGCTGGCCTCGAACTCCTGACCTCAAATGATCTGCCCGCCTCGGCCTCCCAAAGTGCTGGGGTTACAGGCATGAGCCACTGTGCCTGGCCTCTGAACCTTTAATTGAAGACTGTAGCTTTTGTTGTTGTTGCCATTTTGTTTTTTGGGATTTTTTTTAGACAGCTTCTCATAATGAACTAAGTTGAGGGTTTGAAAAACATCCAATTGCTAGTCTTTACTGCACAGGGCACTGACTGTAACTAAACAACCTTGATGGCTGGGGATACAAATGCGGGACTTTCTGTAAATATGACATTTTTGTACACTGAAATATGGCCCATGGGAGAATCCTAGTGGAATGCTACGACTGGGAAGAAGGTGGAAGTTCCTGGTCATTTCCCCCTTCTTTCTATCTCACATTAGAGGTAGAATTTCAATGTATGTGCCAAACCAGTTCTGCCCTCATGCAGGAAACACACAAGTGGTACACCATGAACCAAAATAGTGAGGGCATTTAAAAGAGACATTTAAATGTCCAGTCCTGTTCACTGCAATTTTGTTTTACTTTTGCTTTTTTTTTTTTTTTTTTGAGATGGCGTCTTGCTCTGTCACCCAGGCTGGAGTATGTGTCACGATCTCAGCTTGCTGTAACCTCCTGGCCTCAAGTGATTGTCCTGCCTCAGCCTCCCAAGTAGCTGGGATTACAGGCATGTGCCACCATTCCTAGCTAATGTATTTTTAGTAGAGACAAGATTTCACCATGTTGCCCAGGCTGGTCTTGAACTCCTGACCTCAAGTGATCCATCTGCCTTGGCCTCCCTAAGTGCTGGGATGACAGGTGTGAGCCACTGCGCCAGGCCACAACTTTGTTTTTCATCACTGGTCTCTCCCAGGCTTCAAAGCAGTTGTTGTAGTCTTGTGGCATTTCCAGCCAAAAGGTCTGAGACTAGCAGTTATCAGCCCTCATCCTGCCTTATCATATAGCCACAATAGTGGGCAAGGAAGGGAAAACATGTAAGGCTGGGTGCTTGGAAGTAGAGCCAGCTTAAAGAACAGAAAAAGTGGGCAACCATCCAGAAAATGTGCACTCGGGGTGCAGGAGCGTGCAACATGCTACGAAGCTCTCCTGGTGAGCTGGCGAAAGCTCTTTTAGCTTGAGGCTTCCAGGCACATGTGCCCAGGTGTACCCTGTATGAGCCATTTATACTATAGTGTGAATACTTTTCAGATCCATTTGATTCAATAGATACCGATTATGCGTAGCTGCCCTAAGCACATTTTGAAAAGGCTGCTGGCAGCCTCCTTCCAGACAGGGAGGGAAAGGGCACAGACAGGAAGGCTGGGAGAGTTGACAACAAACGTCATCTAGCTTAAGGTCTAGCCAGTGTTTGGTGCTGCTGAGAAATGCTCCCTCTGGGAGGGAACTGACGCCCAGCATGCACCACTGAATGGGGCCTCCAGCGATTCTTGGAGGCCCTTCACCATCCCTCACTGTGAGAACCTTCCTATTCCTCTCCTTTATCTCCCCTGTGCACCCCCCCAACCCAGGCCCACACCTACCTCTATTGCAGAGCCTACTCTATGGCCTTGTTTACTTTCCTTCCTCCCCGCAAGCACAAAGACTGAATATTACTCCTCTGTGAATCCACAGAACCTCGAAGAGTACTTAGCACTTCAGTGCTTGATAAGCATTTGATGAATGAATACATGATTTTGCCTTCCCATCTCATGCAGCACGGAGAGGGGGGATGGTAAGAGAGCCTATCATCACCCGCCACCATGACATTTGGGGTGAAGGAGGTTGCAAACACCTGCATCAAACTGTGCCTGCATTTTTAAATGCTGGACACATCATTTTGAAACAAACGTGAAGGGGAAGAGGCATAGGACAGGTCAGGGCATGCGTTATTACCACCCATATGCACACATACCCGTTCATACGCTGCCAAAGTGTTGCTCTACCCTTTCCCGAGCACCCGTTACTGTTGAACCCAACCTCAGTAGCTTTCTAAGAGAAAGACCATTCTAATGACTTGATCTACATTAAAACAAAAAGCAAAGTGTGTCAAAATTTTTTCCCACAATCATAGGGCTATCACGCTTTTTAACAAACTAAACCTCCACCATATCCCAGCGTTCGGGATACACTGCAAGTAAGTGCCTGGCACTCAGAAAGCTCAAGGTTCCAGCAACAGTTGTGTGGCCTTGGATAAGGAACACAGGGAGACTCTTTGTCCTCTTGTTTCTTCAGTGTATTAAAGGGAGATAGTGGTATATTCAAAGGGCATGAAAAAAGCTTAACATGAGTCTGCATGGAGCTCTTTGAAATGCATGAAGGGCACTACAGTGGATAAATTCAACACTTGTCCTAGTGTTCACTTAGAACCCTTGTCCGGACATTTATAAAATTCCTCTGTGGACGTGTACACACACACACACACACACACACACACACACACACGCACACACATACACAAATATATCTAAAAGGGCTTAATTGCTTTTAAAATTTCTAAGTAAATACATTGTAATGATTATAAGGCCTCTGTACAATGTATCCAAGGCAAGCCTGCCATGGTAAGAGCTATTTGAGAAACTAAATCACATCACTGAAAGAATAGCAATGAGGCAATTGATGAAATATTGCATTAGCAGTGGCCTCTGACCCCATGTGATGCCAACCAAATGCTTTTTCCTCTCTTTGTAATTTAATCATTTTTTCAATTAAATTAATTTCTTAAAATCACTCAGATAAGCCGCCTGTATTAAACACACACACACACAAACACAAACAACTTCAGGTGTGGGTGAAATAAAGGACACTCTGCAATCACAATTGTGACTCTGCTCCTTTCTGGAAATGAACAATATCCTGTTTCCTTTTTTCTATGTCTGACAAGAATTTTTGCATAACTTCTTCCTGCTACAGTGTGAAGTCAAAGGCCCCCAAATACCCTCAAGACAGAGACCCAGTCGCCACAATATAAAACTATGAAAGTACAGCCACGGGAGGCCCAGAGCATACTGCCGGACAGACCAACTGGCTATTTTTAAAAGTTTACTTTAATACAAATGAACTGGCTGGGAAGGTGGCTTTGCAAAGGCAGCAACTCAGAAGAGAGTTAACAAGCCCGCCCCACACGTCTGTGCTCAGGCTTGCTGGGAGAGCTTACTCCACACACATCCAGGAATTTGTTTGAGGACAGAGCGTGGTTAGGTCATGTTTGAAGAATGTTCTCTCATTATTCTGACTCAGAGGGCGCCGTGAGCCGCAGAAGGGATGTTGCACAGTGATACCTTCTGTTCTGTCTGGTTTTCAAGAACTGCCTCACTGTACTGATGGCCGGAGACTGATGTCACTGGAGGTTAACTCCTTCACATCTTCTTTTTTACAGGGCTAGAGGAACAGCCCTTTTTCCTGTTGACATTTTTCAAACTTTGTAACCTAGGGGTTAGGCTTGTTGAGGGAGGGGAGGAGGGTATCTAAGAGCAGTGACTGGAAACAGAGAAGAGACTACATAGAAGCAGAAGAGAGAACCAATGCAAAAGTCTGTAAAACCAGCCAAGAAATCTGTTTGGGAAAATAGAAACCTAAGCGCTGTGGTTTGGCAAGGAACTTTAACTCTTAATGAGAAAGGCAGAGAGAAGAGAAGGAGAAGAAGTATGGAGAGGGGAGGGGAAAGGAGAGAAGAGGAAGGAGAGGTAGAGATCAAAAGAGAAAGAAAAGAGAGGGGAGTAAAAGGAATCAGACCCAGGATGCAACAAAGGTACATCAGTAAGGGCCATTATGAGGACTATATTGGAACAAGAGGCTGGAAATTAAAAATTAGGATATGCGGCCGGGCACAGTGGCTCACGCCTGTAATCCCAGCACTTTGGGAGGCCGAGGCGGGCAGATCACATGAGGCCAGCAGCCTGACAAATATGATGAAACCCTGTCTCTACTAAAAATACAAAAATTATCTGGGCATGTTGGCATGCACCTGTAATCTCAGCTACTCGGGAGGCTGAGGCAGGGAGACTTGAACCTGGGAGGCAGAGGTGGCAGTGAGCCAGACTGGGCCCATTGCACTCCAGCCTGGACAACAAGAACGAAAATCAGTGTCAGAAAAAAAAAAAAAAAAAAAATCAGGATATGCTACTCACCATGGAACATGTGGTCATGTGTGTGTCCCGGAACTGGAAAAATTTCTTTGACAATTCATCTTTGATCATGTCTCATGCTAATGGACAAGCTCATGCTTGAGTGACATTTTGCCGTTTCATCAAAGGCTGGAGTAGGGATCACGAGGTCATAACTACCAATTCTAGTGGGGAACCTCCTCATGGGTCTCTACAATATGCTCCAGACGGTATGTCAGATGCACACACACACATATGCATATACATGCGTGCACACACACACACAGAGGAACGCACATACACTTGAAAGCCATTCCATGGCTTCCCATTGTACTTAGAATAAAACCCAACTCCAACTCTTACAACCTCACCAGTCTTCCTTCACAATAGTCTTCCAGCCACACCTCAAGCCTTCTTGAATCCCCTGAGCTTTCTCTCACCTTACAATCATCTCAGTCCTGTTTTCTCCACCCTCGGAGGCTGGCTCCTCTTCATCCTTCAGCTTTCATACAGAGAGGTCATCTTTGACCAGCTGTGTAAATAGGGTCTCCCTGCTGCTCCCAGCATTCTCTGCTGCGGCACCCTATTAGTGTCCTGGCACTCATTAGTACTTGTCAGTCAGTGTACATTTATTTTTTAATTTTTTTAATTTTTAATTTTTGTGGGTACATAGTAGCTGTATATATTTATGGGATACATGAAATGTTTTGACACAGGCATGCAATGCGTAATAATCACATCATGGAGAATGGCGTATCCAGCCCCTTGAGCATTTATCCCTTGTGTTACAATCTAGTTATATTCTTTTAGTTATTTTTATGTATGTATGTATGTATTTATTTTTGAGACGGAGTCTCGCTCTGTCGCCCAGGCTGGAGTGTGGTGGTGCCATCTCTGCTCACTGCAAGCTCCGCCTCCTAGGTTCATGCCATTCTCCTGCCTCAGCCTCCTGAATAGCTGGGACTACAGCCTCCCAGCACCACACCCAGCTAATTTTTTGTATTTTTAGTAGAGACGGGTTTTCACCGTGTTAGCCAGGATGGTCTCGATCTCCTGACCTCTTGATCCGCCTGCCTCGGCCTCCCAAAGTGTTGGGATTACAGGCGTGAGCCACCGCGCCCGGCCCTCTTTTAGTTATTTTTAAATGTACAATTAGGTTATTATTGACTATAGTTACCTTGTTGTGCTATCAGATGGTAGGTCTTACTCTATTTTTTGTACCCATTGACATGATCCTCCTTCCTTCCACCCCCTCCCTACTATCCTTCCCAGCCTCTGGTAACCATCCTTCTGCACTTAATGTCCATGAGTTCAATTGTTTTGATTTTTAGATCCCACAAATACGTGAGAACATGCAATGTTTCTGTGCCTGGCTTATTTCACTTAACATGATCTCCAGTTCCATCCAAGGTCCTGAAAATGACAGAATCTTATTCTTTTTTATGGCCAAATAGCACTCCATTGTGTTTATGTACCACGTTTTCTTTATTTATTCATCTACTGATAGACACTTAGGTTGCTTCCAAATCTTAGCTATTGTCAGAGACCCGGCACAGTGGCTCACACCTGTAATCCCAACACTTTGGGAGACCGAGGCAGGTGGATCCCTAGAGGCCAGGAGTTCGAGACCAGCCTAGCCAACATGATGAAACCCCGTGTCTGCTAAAAATACGAAAATTAGTCAACTGTGGTGGTGCGTGCCTGTAGTCCCAGCTACTCAGGAGGCTAGGCCATAAGAATTGCTTGAACCCAGGAGGCGGAGGTTGCAGTGAACAGAGATTGTGCCACTGCACTCCAGCCTGGGTGACAGAGTGAGGCTCTGTCTCAAAATAAAACAAAACAAAAAAAAATCCTAGCTATTGCAAACAGTGGTGCAATAAACATGGGAGTGCACATATCTCTTCAATATACTGATTTCCTTTCTTTTGGATATATACCCAGCACTGGGATTGCTGGATCATATGTCCTATTTTTAGGTTTTTGAGGAACCTCCCAACTGTTCTCCATAGTAGTTACACTATTTACATTCCCACCAACAGTGTATGGGGGTCCCCTTTTCTCTACCAAAAGTACAAAATTAGGCCGCGCACGGTGGCTCATGCCTGTAATCCCAGCACTTTGGGAGGCCGAGGCGGGTGGATCACGAGGTCAGGAGTTCAAGACCAGCCTGGCCAAGATGGTGAAACCCCGTCTCTACTAAAAATACAAAAAAAGTAGCCGGGCTTGGTGGCATGCGCCTGTAATCCCAGCTACTCCGGAGGCTGAGGCAGAGAATTGCTTAAAAAACCTGGAGGGGCAGAAGAATTGTTTGAACCCAGGAGGCGGAGGTTGCAGTGAGCTGGAGATTGTGCCACTGCACGCCAGCCTGGGCGACAGAGGGAGACTCCGTCTCAAAAAAAAAAAAAAAAGTACAAAATTAGCTGGGCATAGTGGCACATGCCTGTAATCCCAGCTACTTGGGAGGCTGAGGCAGAAGCATTGCTTGAACCCGGGAGGCAGAGGTTGCAGTGAGCTGAGATCTCACCATTGCACTCCAGTCTGGGCAACAGAGCAAGACTGTCTAAAAAAAAACAAACAAAAACAAAAACAAAATATCGTGGAGTAGCGTCCACTTTCTGAAGGTTCAGAAGTTGCTCAGTGCTTACGTTCCTCTGCCCTCTTGACGAGATGGATTTTTTTTTTTTTTTTTGGCTTGAGCGTTTATCTGTCCAGAAGCATATTTAAGGCTCATGTGGGGATTCTTGACCTGACATCGCTTTCTGAAGCCTGAGTCTTGCTCACGGCTTGATGATCAGTCCACAAATCAAACTCTTGGCCAAATATGTATAGCTCGAGTTTATCCAAAGTCCAAACAAATCAGATACTCCTTCTGGACAGAAGTCAAATTCTTCCTTTTGGTAAGAATTTTTCAGAAACTCAAAAAAGCAGTATGTTTTATGTTCTCAAAGTTCCTATAATCACATCCAATCTTGTATCAGATGCATGAATGGCCAAAATGAAGGGTTTGAAAAGTCTGAAGCTTCCAAAACGGATATATAAATCAAAGCCCATGTGAACTTTTGAGAAATATTTCAGTACTATAAGATCCAAAAACTTTAATGAGTTTGCCCCCTCTTTGTAAAACAGCACAATAGATCAGCTACAATTACAAGTGAGGAAAATTTTAAGGGATCTCCCAGAGGACATGCATTTTTAAAAAATTATAATTAATTGTAGGGAGTTTGCCAGTCTCTAATGGCGTCTACTTTATTCTACAAAAGAATTGGATCTCAAATATCTGCCCTGTGAAAGCCCAACAGACATTACTAAATTTCACACAGTTCATGGGTGACTGCAAGCCCTAAACTGAATACACTCTCAGTTTCATAAAATTAGATGATCTCTAGCAAAAATCAAGAGATGAGATCATAAAATGTTGCTTTCTGAAATTCAGCATAAAAAATATCAATATAAAATTAACCACAAAGATATCAGTAGCATTTTAAAGAAGTAACAGCTTTTATTTATTTATTATTATTATTATTTTTTGAGACAGAGTCTCACTCTGTCGCCCAGGCTGGAGTGCAATGGTACAATCTCACTGCAACCCCCACCTCCCGAATTCAAGCACTTCTCCCTGCCTCAGCCTCCCTAGTAGCTGAGATTATAGGCACCCACCACCATGCCCAGCTAATTTTTGTATTTTTAGTAGAAACAGGGTTTCACCACGTTGGCCAGGCTGGTCTTGAACTCCTGAACTCAAATGATCTGCCCGCCTCGGCCTCCCAAAGTGCTGGAATTACAGGTGTGAGCCACTGTGCTCGGCCAAAGTAACAGCTTTTAGAGATGCTTTATAAATGCATGGGTGATGTACTTCAGGGTGTCTCATCTCAGCAAGAAGAATGAAATCTATGTACATGATGTAAGCAATAACGATAGCTACCATTGTTGAGCAGCTACTGTGTCAGGCACAATGCCAGAAACTTTATATACACTATTTCATTAATCCTCACAACAATCCATTGAGAAGGCTCTGATTATTTCCATTTTTAACTACGGGAATCTCGAAATTCAAAGGATGCTGGGAATTGTTCGCTATGATACAGCAAATCCCACTGCTAGGATTTTCACCCAGGTCTTCTCAACTCCAAACTATGCTGTCAATGGCATAAGAGAAATGGTCCCTTGAAGTTCAGCAAAACGGCATTTACCTGAAAGAAAGATATGGTAAAAGTCTCCAAAAACTTTGAGGTAAATAATCCAAATCAGTCATTCAGACTGAAATGTCCTTGGAAGGGAGGAATATCATTCCTTAAGGCCTCTTCAACCTGCTAGATATATCCCTTAAGAACAGGCCGAGCGCAGTGCCTGACGCCTGTAATCCTAGCACTTTGGGCGGCTGAGGTGGGGAGATCACCTGAGGTCAGGGGTTCGAGACCAGCCTGGACAACATGGTGAAACCCCATCTCTACTAAAAATACAAAAATTAGCTGGGCGTGGTGGCAGCCACTGTAATCCCAGCTACTGGGGAAGCTGAGGCAGGAGAATTGCTTGAACCCGGGGGTGGAGGTTGTAGTGAGCCGAGATCGCGCCATCGCACTCCAGCCTGGGCTAAAGAGCAAGAGTCTGTTTCAAAGAAAAAAAAAAAAAAGGACATTCAATTCCCTTTAATGTAATTTAATATTCATCAAACCGTCAGATCTTTAATTTGATCCCCTAGGAATGCCTTTCCACCAGGAGGAAGTACCTCAAGCACATGACCAGTTTCAGCCTGCCAATTTTATTCTCTGAGATAAAATAATAACTTGGTCAGGTGGATAACAAATGGTCTCTTCTGAGTGGGGTCATTAAGAATCAATTTCTAAAGAGGTCAGTTCTGAATTAAATAAAGTGAATTTTCTGATCCTACAAAACCAAGGACCAAATCCTGGGTCTTCAATAACCTCCATCGGAATATGTACATACTTGTGTGTGTGTGTTTGTGTGTACTAATTCTTCCAGTCTGTGAACATGGGATGTCTTTGGACATCTCACAGGATATCCCATGTTTATAGACTAGAAGAGTTAATATTGTGAAAATGACCATATTACCAAAAGTGATCTATAGAATCAATGTAATTGCTATCAAAACACCAATGACATTCTTCACAGAAATAGAAAAAACAATACTAAAATTCATACAGAACTACAAAAGACCCCAATAGCCAAAGCAATCCTGTGCAAAAAGAACAAAGCTGGAGGCATCACACTACCAGACTTCAAAATATACTTCAAGGCTATAGTAACCAAAGCAGCATGGTACTGGCATAAAAAGAGACACAGAGACCAACGGAATGGAACAGAAAACCCAGAACTAAATCTATATATTTACAGCCAACTGATTTTCAACAAATGTACCAAGAATATACATTGTGGAAAAGACAGTCTCTTCAATAAATGGTGCTAGAAAAGCTGGTTACTTATATGCAGAAGAATTAAACTAGAGCCCTATCTCTCACCATATACAAAAATAAACTCAAGATGGATTAAAGACTTAAGTCTCAGACCTGAAATTATGAAACTACTAGAAGAAAACATAGAGGAAACACTTGAGGCCATTGGTCTTGACAAAGATTCTATGAATATGCCTCAAAAGCACAGGCAACAAAAATATGAATAGACAAATGGGATTATATCAAACTAAAAAAGTTCTGTGCAGCAAAGGAAGCAATCAGCAGGTTGAAGATACAACCTGAAGAATGAGAGACAATACCTGCAAACTATTCATCTGATGAGGAATTAATATTCAGACTATACTAGGAATTCAAACAACAGCTATATATATATATAGACATTTAAGTTGGATATGTATATACACACACATTTAGGTTGGAGATATATCTCCAACTTAAAAATGGGCAAATGAGCTGAATAGCCATCTCTGAAGAAAAGACATAAAAATGGCCAATAGGTATATAAAAAATCCTCAACATCACTATTATCAAAGAAATGCAAATCAAAACCGCAATGAAATATTATCTCTCCCTATTTAGAATGGCTATTATTGGGCTGGGTGCGGGTGGCTCATGCCTGTAATCCCAGCATTATGGGAGGCCTAGGCAAGAGGATCGCTTGAGCTGAGGATTTTCAGACAAGCCTGGGCAATATAGGCAGACCCCATCTCTAAAAAAAAAAAAAAAAAAAAAAAAAATTAGGCAGGTATGGTGATGTGCGTGTGTTCCCAGCTACTTGGGAGGCTGAGGTGGGAGGATGACTTGAGCCTGGGGGGTGGAGGTTGCAGTGAGCTGAGATCGCACCACTGCACTCCAGCCTGGGTGACAGAGCAAGACCCTGTCAAAAAAAAATTATAAGGAAGAGAAAATATATTTACTATTCATGAAGTGGAAGTGGATCATCATAAAAGCGTTCACCCTCATTGTCTTTATGCTAAGTAGGCTGAGGAGGAGGAGGAGGAAAACAAGGAGTGGATCTTGCTGTCTCAGGGGTTGCAGAGGTGGAAGAAAACCCATGTATAAGTAGACCTAGGCAGTTCAAATTCATGCTGTTTAAGGGCCAACTGTATATACATAATCCAGAAGGCTCATTTTTAAAGCCTACCAAGCTCTCTAACCATCTAATGACATCAATAAAGGATGACTTTTAATGAGTGACACTGAGAGATTGTCACATTGTATACCCACAGTCTGGCCAAATATAGCTACAAGATGAATGCAGAATGTCACAGTGGCCCCTGGTATACCCAGTAAGTCATTAGCCAGTTTCGAAAATGAATCAGGTGAAGCCCCTGCACATGCTGGAGGAGAACCCATGGAGCCCTAAAGGACTCACATGTCCGCAGTCCCCTTCTCAGGAAGGCTATTCGTAGAGATTCTTTTTGCAAACAAACTGCCATTGTTCATGCTGTATGCATGGATGAAGGCAATACCACACTGGCCTCAATGAGGAGAACAGGAACCCATTAGTCACGGCAAGGTCCCATGACCAAGGCAAAAATGACCAAGTTTAAGTTGTATCGGAGGGAGGCCATCTGCTTCTGAAGTCACTTGGCATAAAACTCTATGCTCAATAGCAGAGCTTCTGAATAGTTAGTTACAAAGAGACTCTCTTAGTTAGACTCTCTCTCTCTCTTAGGAAGAGAAAATATTAGGCAGATAGTGGGTGGGTTGCCCCAGCTCAACTGAGTAGCTGGGCCAGGTGTCCATGAAGCTACTGGATATCCCTGCCTCAAAAACCTTGGGAGACTCAGAATGTATGCCTACTCTTTGCACAGCTTACTCCTTACATTAAATATTTCCCTCAAAAGTGTTATTTCTGAAACTTAATACACAGTCTGCTTTTGAAATTTTATACTTGTAGTTGTTCTTTGCAGAACTCTTGGATATAATTAAGGAACTTTTTGATGCTTGCTATGGTCTGAATGCTTAAGTTCCTCCAAAAGTCATGTTGACTCCTAATTCCCATTGTAGCGGTATTAAGAGGCGGGGCATCTGGGAGGTGACTAGGTCATGAAAGCTTCACCATGATGAATGGGATGAGGGCCCTTATAAAAGAGGCTTGAGGGAGTTTGTCCCTTCCACCATATGAGGATGAAACAAGAAGATGTTATATACAAAATGCAGCAAGCCCTCACCAGACACCAAATCTGCAGATGCCTTGATCTTGGACTTCCCAGCCTCCAGAACTGTGAGCAATACACTTCTGTTGTTTACAAATTAGCTAGTCTAAGGTATTTCGTTAGAGCAGCAGGAGGCAGCATTAGACTCTACCATCTACTTAAGTCTTAAGTTTTGTTTTTACTTATTCATCTCTACTAGGAACATTGCGCATGAAATAATGAAGAGTAGGATCCTTTCCTCAACCAGGAGAAGTTTTTCTTCTTCATTTTAATATTTCTCTTCCTAAGGACTTTGCTTTTTAAAGACAGAACTAATCTTATTTGTAGTTTACGTGCCTAACTTAAATTTACTCATTAAACACTAAAGTTGGAGTTGTTCTATAGCTTTTTATGAGCTGACCTTGGGCACAATTGCCCTCTTTCAAAGGCACCATGATTTTTTCATAGAACTTAATTTTCAAGAATACTTGACATGTGGAAGAGTTTAAAGCTGAGTTATGAAGTGACTTCTCTAGACCTTGTTATTTAAAAATGTTTAGGCTGGGTGCGGTGGCTCACACCTATAATCCCAGCACTTCAGGAGGCCGAGGCAGGTGGATCACCTGATGTCAGGAGTTTGAGACCAGCCTGGTCAACCTGGCAAAACCCTGTCTCTACTAAAAATACAAAACTTAGCTTGGTGTGGTGGCACGCACTTGTAGTCCCAGCTACTCAGGAGGCCGAGGCAGGTGGATCACTTGAACCTGGGATGCGGCAGTTGCAGTGAGCCAAGATCGCGCCATTATACTCCAGCCTGGGTGATAGACTCTGTCTCAAAAAAAATAAAAAATAAAAATCTTTAAATATTTATGGTTAACACTCACATAATAATAAAATCTTAAGATATGCCTTATAAAGCAAAGCCACCAATTACTGAGGGCTATGTGCCAAGCATGATGTGAAATGCTTTGCTTGTCCTCTCTCATTTATTTCACACAGCAATCTTTTGAGATAGACAGTATTATTTTATATAGATCTTGAAGTGGAAGGAGACAAATCTAGGTACAGGAAGTACCAAGGTGCTTTTCTTAGTAGTGGGCAACATCAAGTTATTGGAGGTGGAAAGCCCTGTTTTTGAGCCCTGGTTCTGGTACTTACCATATGTTCTGGTCATGTCCCTTACCTTCAACAAGGTGAGAACCTGGACTTCAACTTCCTTCTCTGTTATTTTTATTTGAGGTGGGTCCTCGCTCCAACAGAACAAGTTCCCTACCTATCATTTCACTATTACAGTTTCAACCCAGTGTGCACATCCAACCTTTTATTTTGTTTTTTTGTTTTTTGTTTTTTTGGGAGATGGAGTTTCTTGTTGCCCAGGCTGGAGTGCAGTGGTGCAATCTCAGGTCACTGCAACCTCTGCCTCCTGGGTTCAAGCAATTCTCCTGCCTCGGCTTCCCGAGTAGCTGGGATTACAGGCGCCCGCCACCACACCGGGCTAATTTTTGTATTTTTAGTAGAGATGGGGTTTCACTACATTGGCCAGGCTGGTCTTGAACTCCTGACCTCAGGTGATCCCCTTGCCTTGGCCTCCCAAAGTGCTGGGATTACAAGCATGAGCCACCATGCCTGGCCCAAAGTACATATTTTTGAAAGGCAAAAACCATGAGGCAAGTTCTTAGGTTACATCCTTATCAGTTAATACTTCAATTATCAGTTAATGCTTTACTAAGGCATACTTGATAATCAGCTGAGAACACGAACAGAATATGGATTGGGCTACTAGGGATGAAAAGATCCTAGGGGCTGCTGGAGGACCAGTGAAATTCAGATGGGAACGTGCTCAATGGAAAGACTTCTGTTAAGTACATTTGTCTAGACTCTGCCTGGCTCAGGATATGTCTTTGAAGCTGGTGTGAAGGCAAGGAAAAATGTTCAGTGTGTAACACATAGTCCCATCTGGCTGAAACATGAGTGAAGAAGTGATGAAGGAGAAAAACCAAGAAAGGAAACCATGGGGGAGGGCACAGGGAAAGTCATAGTGAGGAGTTTGGACTTCATTCCATAGGCGGTGAGGAACCTTCCAGGGCTTTTTAGGCAGGGGGCCAGCAACATTAGATGTAGGCTGCTTACAGGATGGGGTAAATGGTGGAGACAGGGTGTGGAGGACAAGGGCCCAGGGTGTTGCCAGGAGGCCCTCAAAATAATCCATGGAGCCCAAAACTAGGTCATGGAACCCAAAACTAGAGTGGTAGTGATAAGAATAGAAAGAAGAATGTAACGCTGCCAAGGACTTCGCACCAACTGAATGGGGGGACGGGGAGGTGTTGAGAAGATGGTCAAACCACAGACACCTAGAGATTCCGGGCACTTATGAAAGTTCCAAGAATTTCTATTCTTCCTTTACCTTACTCTCCACCCAATCAAAAATACCTAACTTGGCAACAGTTGACAAGTTGAGAGCCTAAATATGCAAAGTAAATAGGAGAGTCATCTTTGCCCATGAGAACCACAGACAGAAATCAACCTGGCAAGGCCGGGCACGGTGGCTCACGCCTGTAATCCCAGCACTTTCGGAGGCCCAGGCGGGCGGATCACTCGAGGTCAGGAGTTCGAGACCAGCCTGGCCAACATGAAGAAACCCCGTCTCTACTAAAAAAAAAAAATACGAAAACTAGCCGGGTGTGGTGGCGCATGCCTGTAATCCCAGCTACTCGGAAGGTTGAAGCACGAAAATCGCTTCAGTCTGGGAAGCAGAGGCTGCAGTGAGCGGAGATCGCGCCACTGCACTGTCCAGCCTGGGCGACAGAGCGAGACTCTGTCTCAAAAAAAAAAAGAAAAGAAAAGAAAAA
>NC_045449.1:56662679-56676909 GCF_002776525.5 Piliocolobus tephrosceles | reverse complement strand
ACAGAGCGAGACTCTGTCTCAAAAAAAAAAAGAAAAGAAAAGAAAAAGAAAGAAAGAAATCAGCCTGGCAGAGAAAAGGTGAGGGTAGTAGCGGTTCTGGTGCCCTTCCTCCAAACCTGTGAGGCCTGGTCTAGGCCTCTAAGCACCTCTCTCCTTGAAAAGGGGGTGAAGCCAACTGATTACGAAGAGGCCTGGGCTCTGGTCTCGGTTCTGCCACTGACTGGGTGCCTCCCTTCATCGCTTATTTCTTCTTTTTCATGTTGGACCGACCATAGCATTCCAGATGTCCTCTGCAGAGGTCGAACTCCAGGACTGCAGTATCTTTCCCTCTTTGCATGTACCGCTTTTCATATTCCCTGATTCCATTAAAAATATTTTCCTCTCTCGTTTTCTAATCTCATTTTTTATGAAGCATAGCACCCTTTCAGGGAAGGGAGCGGAGGCCTGGATATCTGGGTCTGGGCTTGGGCATCCAGACAAACCCAACCGCCTCCTCCTTGAGCATCTCTTTTCTGCCCACCAGCGCGGCTCTGCCTACCCGACTGCAGCCAGCCTCGTTCCCACGGCAACCAGCGGGCGCCCACGCCCGCCTTGGGACCCAGAGGCCACAGCCCCGCCCCGCCCCGCCCCGCCCCGCCCCGCCCCGCGCTCTCGGCGGCTGCACCTGGTCGCGCGGGGGCGAGGGGTGGGGGCGGGGAGGCGCGGTTGCTAGGGAAACCAGAGGACGCCCCGTAGCCGCCCCCACCGCCCCCACCCCAGGCAAGGCCGGTCGGCACCGCGGAAAGGAGCCTCGGGGAAAGAGGAGGAAGAGGGGCAGGTTTAGGGAGCGAAGAAGCCAGAGGAGGAGGAGGAAGAGGCGCTTAGGCCAGTCCCCGCGCAATTAATGGGCGGCTCCTGCCCCCTGGACCGGCCCGCCCGCCCTGCCCCTCGACCCCTTTAGCCCCGGCAGGGGAGGAAGGGCAGACCCCCAGGTAACGGCCCACTCGCCCCCGCCGCTCCTCTTCCGTCCTGCCAGGATGGGGGACAACCTTCCCTTTCGTCTTCCAAGATTCTGGAGGGAAACCGGGCCTGACATCCGGTGGCCTGGCCGTCCCCTCCCCTTGGCTGACCCCAGCCCCAACTTTTTTCTGTCTCAAAGGGGCAGGTTTGGGGGAGACCGTGACCCTTTGCTCACTGGCAGCCGCCCGCACCCACCTTTCTTCCTGCAGACGCCACTGGTCAGAAAAGGTATACACAGACCATGGTCCCTTAGGCTTCTGAGTGCGAAATGGTTGATACTGGTTTTGTTTGTTTTTGAGGAGTCTGGCTCTGTCTCCCAGGCTGGAGTGCAGCGGCGCAGTCACGGCTCACTGCAGCCTCGACCTCCCAGGCTCAAGCGATCCTCCCGCCTCAGCCTCCCGGTGGTCCCGGGGACCACAGGTCACCACCATGTCTGGTTAATGTTTTAAATTATTTGTAAAGAAGGGGTCTCGTTATGTTTCCGTGGCTGGATATTGTTATTAATGATGGCACTGAATTGCTTGTCAAACCTGTGACGTTTCCTCCCCCAAAGTTTCCCGATTACTCGTTGAGTTTCTCCTCTTCTAGGCTTGATGATCGAAATGTGACCGCCTGTCTCTCCTAGTTTCACAGTAAAATAAGGAATCACCGCCAAAAACAAGTCTGTTCCCCCGCCTCCGCCCCGCCCGAACTCTTAAGCCAAACTGGCTGGAAGAGTTGAAAGATCTCCTTACCTTTCCCAACCAATTCCCCCTTTTTCTCTGCAGTCACGGTCCTCATAAATTGGGCCCAAATCGTAAACTTTGTTGCTTATACTCAAGACATGTTTATAAGCTAAAACTTCAAAATGCTAAGTTTTTTTAAAAGCTAAGATTTAAATAAATCCTATAATGTTGGGCATTACAGATTAATCAGCTGGGGGAAAGGTTGAATAAGGTCTCCTGAAATCCTTCTCCAATCACCTAATTGTGGAAAGGGAGTAATTTTTGAGCCTGGTTGTCAAGTATTAACAATAGCCATTTAGATTTTGTTTCAAAGCAACCTTCCGTCTAAGAAGGAGATTAAATTATTTACATTTTCCTTTATTGCTTAACAGAATATTAACTTTAGTGATGTCTTTCTCTTATGAGAACATAGTAAGAAACCAATAAGATTTTGATTGTTATTAAGAAGAGGCTCCTTCAAATCGGTTCTTTTGACAAATGTGGTCATAAAACAGAAGGATGGTATGTATGCATGACTTTTTAGAGCACTGAAAAACATTCTGCATTCAGATTCTGTTCCCTTCAGTCAGGAAAACTTGGTTGGAATTCATTGGAAAGTTACACCAGAGAGGAATGTGTATGTCACAAAGTTCTTAGAATATTCCCCATTAAAATATCACAGATATGTAGAATTTTGAGGCCAAGAAGAATTACTCGCTCTTGCTTTCAGCAAGGCAGGACCCCCTCCTTCCTTCTCCACCTGCCTCCAACTCCCTCCTCCTTTCTCTCTCTCTACTTAATATGGCTTTTTATGTTGATTTCTAAAGCACAGATTTGGCACAAGACATTATCACCAGAAAGACTTAAAACAGAAGCGTGCATAACCATGAGTGGATTTTAAATTAAGAAGCAGTTCAAAGGTGAGCGATAGAAGAGAATACAGAGGGCTATTTTAGAAACATGCGCCTTGCTCACATTTTATTATCACCCCCACCCCAACCCTCTGTGTTTGCTGGGAAAAAATTCTTGGCTTCAAGTGGCCATCTGGTTGAGTAGGCCTACAAAGCTGAGATCCGTGAATTAAGCATTATCTCATGTAGTTTTATTTCCATACTGTTATTTCTGTTTCTTGTTCATCCTGGTCAGTTTTTCAGACTGACTGAGTGTGGTATGAAGTTCAAGCGAACACGGAAAATGTTTGCTTAAACCAACGTAACCCACCATCTTCTCAGTCTTAACACTAATACCCTGTTTTCTTGGTTCCTGTAATATTCGTTTAATCTCATAAAGACTTGATGTATTTAAATAAAAAATTACATGTGGCACCACGATGTTTCTAAATATTGTAAAATACAATGTAATAGAGAGTTTTGGGGAAGGAAAAGAGACTTTTGTAGGCACCTTTATTTTTATTATTTTATTATTATTATTATTTATTTTTGGGGGGATGGAGTGTCGCTCTGTCGCCCAGGCTGGAGTGCAATGGTGCCATCCTGGCTCACTGCAACCTCCGCCTTCCAGATTCAAGTGATTCTCCTGTCTCAACCTCCCAAGTAGCTGGGACTGCAGGAGCGCACCACCATGCCCAGCTCATTTTTGTATTTTTAGTAGAGATGGGGTTTTGCCATGTTGGCCAGGCCGATCTCGAACTCCTGACCTCAAGTGACCCACCCACCTCGGCCTCCGTAAGTGCTGGGATTACAAGTCCTTTATTTGGTAGGTGATTGTGAAGTCAGAGGTAACTTAGCAAATAATTCAAAGGGTGCTGCTTCCTACCTATTTAGACAAAGTTATTTCATGCCTCTTGACTTAGAAGCCTCCTTAAATTAATCCTACTCTAAAGCCGTGATAGATTAACTGGCTTTCTATATTAACTTTGGCAACGAAAATGTATCATCCAAGTGGACTCTGGGATGCTCCCCTTTAGTGACCATTAACATTTTTATTATGAGTCCTTATGGTCTCTGCCTGATTAAGATTGTGACAGGCTTCTCTTTCCCACAGTAGCAGCAGGAGCTTATCCTTCTGCCTGTCTTAACACCATTGTTTTCTGAAAAGAGTGGAAAGGTAACTTCATTCTATGCAGGTACACATTCAGATGAAAAGCTAAAAGTGATCTTTTAAAACATAGTCCCATGTGATTATTAAAATGCTCAGAGATGAAATGTAGGTTCTGTGTGTAGACTGGAAATACACATTGTAGTTTCAGATTCTGACTGTCAAAGACCAACTTTCCATACTCCAGAGAAAACAGCCCCCAAGAGACCAGCACAAGTTTTCCCCATTGTTCAGGGCCAGACGATAAACCGTGTGAGATTTCATAACTACCAGACCAGACGCTGGGTCACCATGAGTCAGGGGCAGCCTGACTCTGCCAATATCTACACAACTGAATAAACAGGAGGAGGGAGGGAAAGCCACAGAACATATACACCTGAAGGTAGAGATGTCGCCTGTCCCATCCTGATGTTTCCCCAGAGCCTAGCAGCCCTTGTCACACAGCAATTGTAAAAAATACGTATATGTGTGTGTGTAGAAATAAATGAAAGAGCTTCAGTAGACAACAAGCAGGAATAGTGTGGGGACTTTGATGACCCCATAGATGAGGGGTCGTTATTATTAACAGTGCCATTTTATCCCTTTGTGAGCTTCCATATCTTGGCCATAAATTTGGGCCATGCCAGTCAAAGCTAAACTTCTTGAAAGCATGATCTCCACGCTTTTACCTCCCATTTACACAACCTTCTGCAGCCCTCCCAGCCCCGTCACTCCACTGAATGCTCTCACCTTTTTGAAACCTCCTCAGCATCTCTGAAACGGCACCCACCTGGTTTCTTCCTGCCTCTCTGGCTTTTTTTTTTTTGGCAGAGTTTCTCTTCAGCGGCTTGTTCTCTAAATGTTAGTGTTCTTCATGGTTTTGTCCTGTGTCCTCTTTCTCTTTTCGTTCCCATTCTTCCTTCAACTTCAGTTATCACAGAATCCCAGCAATGCCCAAATCTGTACCTCTCTGGTCAGCTCTAGAGCCCTGCGTCTGACAGCGCACTTGACATCTCCATTTGCCGCACCCCAGACACTCGTCACGCCATACTGTTTCCTCACAAAGCAGCTCCTCCTGTGTTTTCTGAAGGGAATGCTGGCACCAACCCACTGGCTGCTCAAGCCAGTAACCTGGGCATCCCTGAGACTTCCACCCCTGGTCCATTCATATAATCGCAAGCCCTGATGACTTTCTCTCCTGAGCATCCCTTGAATCCGTTGGTTAAGAGTGTGCGCACTGGAGCAAGACTCTCTGGGTTCACATCCCAACTCTCCCACTCACTAGCTCTGTAACTTTAGGCAAGTTACTTAATCCCTTTGGCCCTCAGTTTCCTCACCTGCAAAATAGAGATCTAGCTCTGGCCTCACAGCGTTGTTGAGAAGATTGAATGAGTTAATTGATGTAACTGCTTAGAACAAGGCCTATCCCTTCCAGAGGGTTAGTAAAGAGTAACTATGGGCCCGGCCCAGTGGCTCACGCCTGTAGTCCCAGTGCTTTGGGAGGCTGAGGCAGGTGGATCAGCTGAGGTCAGGAGTTCAAGATCAGCCTGGCCAATAGGGTGAAACCCTATCTCTACTAATAATAAAAAATTAGCCGGGCGTGGTGGCACGTGCCTGTAATCCCAGCTACTTGGGAGGCTGAAGCAGGAGAATTGCAGGAACCTGGGAGGTGAAGGTTGCAGTGAGCTGAGACAGCCCCACTGCACTCCAGCCTGGGTGGCAGAGCAAGACTCCGTCTCAGAAAAAAAGAGTAGCTATGTTCCCCTCTCCCCATTCTCCTCCTCCTCCTCCTTTTTCTCTCCACTGTTGCTACCCAATGCTGGTTTTCATCTTATCACATCTAGATTACTATGAAATATTCCCGATGGTCTTCCCACTTATGTTTTTTACTCTACCACCATCCCCCGCACCCCATCCATTCTCATACTGCAACTGGAAGGATCTTTTTAACATACAATTTTTTTTTTTTTTTTTAATACACACAGGGTCTTGTTCTGTTGCCCAGGTTAGAGTGCAGTGGCATGACCATGGCTCATTGCAGCCTCTAACTCCTGGGCTGAAGCAAGCCTCACACCTCAGCCTCCTGAGTGGGTAGGACTACAGGCATGCATCACAATACCTGGCTAATTTTCAATTTTGTTTTTAATAGAAATGGGCTTGCTATATTGCCAAGGCTGGTTTCAAACTCCTGGACTCAAGTGGTGATCACCTCGGGAGGCGTGAGCCACTATACCCAGTGAATTATGATCACATCACTACACTCCAGCCTGAAGGGTAGAGCAAGATCCTGTCTCTAAGAATTAACAAATAAAAACACAAGGCCAGGCGCGGTGGCTCACACCTGTAATCCCAGCACTTTGGGAGGCCTAGGTGGGCAGATCACGTGGTCGGGAGATCGAGACCATCCTGGCTAACATGGTGAAACCCTGTCTCTACTAAAAATACAAAAAATTAGCCAGGCGTGGTGGCGGGCGCCTGTAGTCCCAACTACTCGGGAGGCTGAGGCAGAAGAATAGCATGAACCTGGGAGGCAGAGCTTGCAGTGAGCCAAGATTGCGCCACTGCACTTCAGCCTGGGCGACAGAGCAAGACTCCCATCTCAAAATAAATAAATAAATAAAATAAAAAATAAAAATACATATCTAATCATTTACTCCCCAGATTGGAACTTTTCGGTAGTTTCCTATGACTCTTTGAATCATGACCTTCAAGGCCCCACAGGAGCTGGTCCCTGCCTCCCCTGCAGCCCTTCCGGGGCTGTTCCCGCCTCATCTCTGCTCCAGCTGCACTGCTCCCCTCCGGTCTTCCTCATCTGCACCTGCCTCTTCATGCCTGAAGCCTCTGCACCTGCTGTCCTCTCTGTTCCACCTCTCAGCTAGCTCACTTTGTCAAACGCAGTGTCATTGCCTAAGGAAAACCTCACCTGACCCCTCCAGACCAGGTGATGCCTTCCCATAATAACACTCTCAAGAGCCCCATAGTTCTGCTCCAGAGCTCCTATCACAGTTAGGATTCACTTGCTCAAAGTCAGTCTCATACCCCGGATTATAAGCAACACAGGCCGGGCATGGTGGCTCACACTTGTAATCCCAGTACTTCAGGAGGCTGAAGTGAGTGAATCGCCTGAGGTCAGGAACTCGAGACCAGCCCTGCCAACATGATGAAACCCGTCTCTACTAAAAATACAAAAATTAGCCAGGCATCGTGGCGGGTGCCTGTAATCCCAGCTCCTAGGGAGGCTGAGGCAGGAGAATCGCTTGAACCCGGGAGGTGGAGGTTGCAGTGAGCTGAGATTGGCCATTGGCCTGAGCAACAAACGCAAAACTCTGTCTCAAAAAAAAAAAAAAAAAGAAAGCAAAGGTGAGGGTCATGTCTGCTTTGCTGGTTGCTCTACTCCAGTGCCCAGCACAGTGCCTGGATAAGAATAAGGGTGCAATCACTGTTGCTTAAATAGATTTAAGCAACTAGGGGCCTGTAACTTTGGTCACTGCTGATTTAGCTAGGTTCTCAGGTTTTTCTTTTTGTCATGCTCTAGAAACGATTCAGGTATCTGTCAATCTAACTCCCTCTGAGTAACCAGGACAGGATCTCTGAAGTGCCTGATGAAGGTGGCTGCATTATTTATGCCTGGAACAGGAGGACTGTCAGGGCATCAGCACCAACACAAGAAGTCCCTTCAGCTTGAAAGGAGCATCTGTGCCTTTCAAACAAGGGACATTAGATGAATACACAAATAAAAGCAATTAGATGAAAATAAATCCAAATACGGCATCACGACAAAGGACTCTATCACAGCACATTTGTTTATCTTTTCTGTGCAGGTCGGGGATTAGGAATCATGTTGCATGACGCAAGGGACAGGCAGAAGTTCTTCAGCGATGCTCAGTATCTGCGGGACATGCAGCATAAGGTGGTCTCTGAGTATCAGGTAATTGCAGAAAGCGAGAATGGTCTTCTGCCTTCTCTTCCAGTATTTAGAGAGAATTCAGAATACAGCGTCAACATATGATAAGCAGTAAAAGTTTTCTAAAATCCCAAACCCACCGATTAGGTATGTGACTAGCAAAAGCCACTTCACCTCTCTATTTCCTCGTCTGTGAAAAAAAAAAAACAGGGATAGCCGGGCGCGGTGGCTCACGCCTGTAATCCCAGCACTTCGGGAGGCCGAGGCGGGTGGATCATGAGGTCAAGAGATCAAGACCATCCTGGCTAACACAGTGAAACCCTGTCTCTACCGAAAATACAAAAAATTAGCCAGGCATGGTGGCACTGTAGTCCCAACCACTCGGGAGGCTGAGGCAGGAGAATCACTTGAACCCGGGAGGCAGAGATTGCAGTGAACCGAGATCGATCGCGCCACTGCACTTTAGCCTGGGTGACGGAGCAAGACTCCATCTCAGAAACAAACAAACAAACACAAACAAACAAGGATAATGGTCGTATCCACTTCTAGTATTATCATGAAAATGAAATGAAATCAACACTGTAAAAGTACTTCCCTCAGTGTTTGGCATGGAGCCCTTGTCGACCAGTGGCATTAGGGCTTAAATTTGACAAACCAACTGAGAAGGAAAGAAAACACGAAAGAGTTAACTGGGTCGCCCTACGGTTTGTATAATAACACGCCCTTCTGTTGTCATCCCCACCGGAAGAAAGGTGGTTTGCACATTTTACAATGAGCTAACTGCCGGTCCCCCTAGTTACAGTGTTTACATGCAACACCAAAACACACAGGGAGCCTGAGGAATCCTGAGGTTGCAGTCAGCCAGAGCTGGCATAGGATAAACTTGCCAGACTGGGTTGTGGGATCCTGGGAGCAGGTAGAAAGTGTCAGTCATCCTGCCGGAGGTGGGACCTCAGCCCTTGCCAATCAAGAAGGCATGTTCTCAGCCTGGGCTGAGAATTGAAAAGTGCTTCTTCCCTGAGGAAAACACAGAACTGCTGTTATCAGTTTTTTCCCCTTCTTAGCAATTTCAAATATAACTAAAGCTCCCAGGTCACCAAGGAAACCAGACCTATCTCAGTAACCTGATTTCACCTGTATAATACGGCTTAGCTTTGGGGCTGGAAATGGAGTCAGCAATTTCCTCCCACAACGTGCCAACCCACATATAAGAAGACTAGAAAATCAAGGGCATTTCTGCAAAATAAATAAGAACACAAACATCCACACTGGTCGCCCTGGGAGTCTAACTACTTCTCACAAAGGTGCCTCTGCCACCCAGCTCCTGTTTGAAATTGTCTCCAGAACAGGCACATAGGAAAACATCAATCTTACAGTTTTATGGTCCTCGTTGAAGACAGTCACACAACGGTGTGGCTTTGAGCCATTGCCGTTTTATTTTCTAATCTCCATTGGACTTTCAACACTGCCTTTTCATTCATTCATTCAGCCAATATCTATTTCATTCATTCATTCAGCCAATATCTATTCGGTGCCTACTGTGTGCTGAACAAAGCGTCTGTTCTCCCGGAGTTCTTGTTCTAGGATTAAGAGGGGAAAGGGCTTACACAAGTAGACGTGTAAGGTAGTTTCAATTATCGATAAATACAATGAGGAAAATAGAACAGGTTAAGGGGTTGGAGGCGGTGCTCCGTTAGAAGCCGGGGAGGTCTCTTTGAGGAAATGGCACTTGACTGTTGAGGTGAATTATGGGAAAGATCCCACCAGAGCTTCCCAAGTGGAAGGAAAGTCAGTTCAAAGGCCCTGAAGCAGGAACCAGCCTGGAGGAAACCAAAGGCAGCCAGAGGGGCTAGAACACATGAACCCAGGGCAAGTGCAGAAGCGTCACACTGCATCTCACTGAGCATAGCTTGGCATTTAGATTTTATTCCTTTTGTGTTTTTTTTGTTTTGTTTTTTTTTTTTTTGAACGGAGTTTTGCTCTTGTTGCCCAGGCTGGAGTGCAGTGGCGGGATCTTGGCTCATTGCAACCTCTGCCTCCCAGGTTCAAGCGATTCTCCTGCCTCCACCTCCCAAGTAGCTGGGATTACAGGCATGCGCCACCTCACCCGGCTAATTTTGTATTTTTAGTAGAGACAGGGTTTCTCCATGTTGGTCAGGCTGGTCTCAAACTCCAGACTTCAGGTGATCGACCCACCTTGGCCTCTCAAAGTGCTAGGATTACAGGCATGAGCCACTGCGCCCTACCCAATTTTATTCTTATCACTGTGAGAATTATTGGATAGTTAAGCGGTGGAATAGTATGATCTGATTTATGTTGTATTAAGGGTAACTCTGGCTGCGGTATGGGGAAAGGACTAGAAGGGGCAAGAGAAAAAGCAGGAAAACTTGTAAGGAAGCTATGATAGAAATTCAGGAGAGAGATTCTGGCGACTTGGCCCGGGGTGGTAGGAGTGGAGGTGGTGAGAAGTGGCCTGGCCCAGGAAATGGAAACACAACAGACATCTTGCTGATGGATGGAGAGGCGGAGTGAGGGAAAGAAAAGAATGAAGGATGAGTCATGTCAACACATTTACTTGTCCATCAGCTCCCTCTGTTATCATCACGATTTTAAACCTTTTCACTCTTTTCAAACCTCCAACCCCCACAGTTTCAACAAAGAACTCCCTGCCGGGTTTCACACACTCAAATGAAACAAAATGAAGACCCCAAGGCCGGCAGGTGAGAACCCACTCAGCCTCCTCCCCTTCACTCCAGGCTACACACCATCTAGTCCCCACATCTTGGAGGAGGAGGTGACCCTCTACCTGCTGGTACCCAGCCTGAGATCCTGATTTGAGGCCCTCTGCTCTCCAGCCCCTGCCATCCACAGGCCTCTCCTTGGTAGCTTTGACATTTCCTTTCTTGTTGGCTCAGTCCATGAACATGCTTCTGCATAGCCCCACAGCACTCCAGCCTGAGCAACAAGAGGGAAACTCCATCTTTTAAAAAAAAAAAAAAAAAGTGAGCCGAGTCCCCTCGCCAGGTTCCCTCCGTTGCCGCCAAGATGATGTGCGGGGCATCCGCCGCCGTGCAGCCGGCCACCGCCGAGACCCGGGACATCGCCGACCAGGTGAGGTCCCAGCTTGAAGAGAAAGAAAACAAGAAGTTCCCTGTATTTAAGGCCGTGTCGTTCAAGAGCCAGCTGGTCGCGGGGACAAACTACTTCATCAAGGTGCATGTTGGCAACAAGGACTTCGTACACCTGCGAGTGTTCAAATCTCTCCCTCACGAAAACAAGCCCTTGACCTTGTCTGACTACCAGACCAACAAAGCCAAGCACGACGAGCTGAGCTATTTCTGATCCTGACTTTGGACAGGACCCTTCAGCCAGAAGACTGAGAATTAAAGTGATCCTCCGTGGACCAGAGCATGCACTTGTGATCCTGAAATAAGCTTCGTCTCCGGGCTGTGCCCTTGGGGTGGAAAGGGCGGGATTCAGCAGCTGCCCTTGCATTTCTCTTCCTAAATTTCATTGTGTTGATTTCTTTCCTTCCCAATCAGTGATCTTAATTACTTTCAAAATATTTTCAAAATAGATGTATTTTTAAAATCAAAAAAATGTATATATCATAAAATTCAACCTGTTTTAAGTGTGCAGTTTAATGACTTTTAGTAAATTTACCAAGTTTGCAGCCATAACTATCACCTGGCTTTAGAATATTTCCACCACTCTAGTACTGCAGCCCTCTTTTCATGTTTCCTGCACAGAGCTTATGAAACTGCATTGCAAATTGTCTTTTTTTCCCTCTCTCTCTTTTTTGAGACATGGTCCCACTCTGTTGCCCAGGTGGGGGTGCAGTGCAATCACGATTGACTGCAGCCTCAACCTCCCAGCCTCAAGTTTTCCTCCCACCTCAGCCTCCTGAGTGGCTGGGACCACAAGCATGTGCCACCACACCCAGTTAAATGTTTTGTATTTTTATAGAGACACAGGGGTCTCACTGTGTTGGCCAGGCTGGTATCAAACTCCTGGGCTCAAGTGATCCACCCACCTTGGCCTCTCAAAGTGCTGGGATTACAGGCGTGAGCCACCGCACCCGGCTGCACATTGTCTTTTGTGTGACATCCTCTCAACCTGGACCACGACTTCTTAAGGGCAGGGGCTGAGTCTCCTTCTTCAATGTTGAACCAATTGCCTTGACATTCATGAAAGCCCGTGTTGCCTAACTTGGTTACCAACTAAGCTTGTCAGACTTAGAGCCAGCTGACTTGTGACTATTCCTAAAAGTCAAATCCACTCTCATTGAGCATTTTCAAAACCACTTACCACAAGGTCTGCAAAAAATAAATATGGTTGTCTGTAAGATGTTCTAAATATCATTGAAGTAAGTAAATGGCAACCCACAGTAACTACTTTGCAAGGAGCAGCGTTTTTTTTTTTTTTTTTTTTTAGTTATATTATTAATCGATCCCTTGCCTTGTTCCAGAAATAATTTAAAGTAGTGGTTTAAGAATCAATTGCATGATGTAGGCCAGGCACAGTGGCTCATGCCTGTAATCCCAGCACTTTGGGAGGCAGAGGCGAGTGGATCATTTGAGGCCAGGAGTTTGAGATCAGCCTGGCCAAATGGCGAAACCCTGTCTCTACTAAAAATACAAAAATTAGCTGGATGTGGTGGTACACACCTGTAATTCAGCTCCTCAGGAGACTGAGGCAGGAGAATAGCTGAACGCAGGAGGCGGAGGTTGCAGTGAGCCGAGATGATGCCACTGCACTCCAGCCTCAGCGACATAGTAAGACTCTGTCTAAAAAAAAACAAAAACGGATCAGTTGCATGATGTTAATGACCCCTCAGTAACTCAGCCCATAGACTGCCCGTGTGTATTTAGATAATTCGCTATGGTAACTTTGTGGTGGGTGGATATTGGTACTCTGGATCATCAATGAGTTTGGCCAGTTACTTCCTTTGGAAATCCCAGCTTTCACTCCAGGTCCAGTGTGACCAGGGATTCCCCATTTCAGGGCGTACAAATAGTGTAAGACCTAATAACTAGACATGAATCCCAAATCATATGCATTTGGCATGTGTCCCTTCCTGTACTCGACTCACCTTTAATGAACTGGCTCCGATTGAAGGCTTTAGAAACCTCTTGTGTAAACCATTCCTGCTACAGCCTACAATATGCTAAATGTTGGTATGCACCAAATTCTCAGTGCCTTTGCAGGTCTGTGTGCTAGCAGCAAGAGACGAGGGCTGAACTCACCCTGAGTTATTTTGATACTACTCCTTTCAGTGGTTGGGTGGGACCCTTTTGAGAAAACAAGAGGAAATAAACATCTATTTGGCGTATTGCATGCTATTTCAGAATCTGGTAACTAGTATATAATTATATGTCATCTCAGAATTTGGCTCTATTGCTTCAAGGATTTTCATGCTGCCTAGCTTTATTTTTTTTTTTTTTTAAATCAAATGTGTTTATGTAACTGGAGGCAGAATTTAGCCATTAATGTCCACTGGAAAACTGAAGGCAAAGATTACACTTAGCATTTCAGAATGATTTTTGATAATCTATTAAATGTGTTCAAATTGGTTTCATTTCATGTCACTTACTCACCTTGATTCTTTCAAGTACAAATCAAACAACTAAATGTCTCAATATACATGTGTTCAAGGACATGATAGGTGACTTCATAGCGGGTGGCGAGGGTTTGGAGTTGTCCACTCAGGGAAATGGAATAGGGATAAGTCAACTTTTCTTCCCATAGGGATGGAGGTGGGGGATTCTCCTCCTGGCTCACCTTTGAGGTGTGTGTTGCTTTACTCTTCACAGCCAAAACAGGAAAGAAAAAAAAAAAAAAAAAAAACTAGCTGGAGGGGAATACCATCTCAAACTGTTTTTATGCCTTTGATTTCTTGACCTCTTAAAATTAATGAACTTTAATAATGTCACCGAGGACAATTAAAACGCCAGACTCTGGAATAGGCAAGTCAGATCACAAGAACAACAAAAAGGAACCAACTGAAGGAATGGCAACTCCCACTTCTCAAAGTGCGTCCTGAGATCAAGGAACAGATGCCATTCTGGCCGGAGATGTAAAGTCAGGTCGTGGTTCTGATGGCTTTATACCAGAATTATGAGGCTGGGAAGTGTCCTGGGGCACATGGCTTCTGAAGTCACATAATGACTAGAGTGATCAGATTGATAATGAAAGAAACAAAAGGAACTTTGAGCACAACTGTGTACTCAGAGAGCTGTAATGCCGAAGAGAAGCAGTTTCATTGTGACCCTGAATGACTGACAGCAGGAGCTGCTCATTTGGCTGGCTGGAGTTTAGGAAACAGATCTCTACTTACAAGGCAGAAAAACAAGGATGAACCTCAGGACTAGACAGAAAGATTCTCTCTTCTTCTGTGACCAACATCAGAGTCATATGCTTTGGCAAAGGCTGACTTTAGAAACAGTAATAGAAGTAAACCAGGAAATGGGATTGAGAACAGCAATTAAAAGGTTGTGGCAGCTGCTGGTGGTGATGGGAGTGGCAGTGGTGGTAGAGGTGGCGGTGATAATGGTGGGGAGGTGAGATGGGTGGTGGGGGTTGGGGA